>NC_064826.1:86637878-86940909 GCF_024166365.1 Elephas maximus indicus
CCAGGTAAGCAGCAGTCCTCAAAGAATGGGCCACCCTGGAGCTCTCCCAACTGCACAGACGGCCCTTGTCATGAGAACCAGAGGGCTGGTTATTCCCAGGGTTTCCAGAAAGCTTCTGCAGTCCTGCAGGCACTGGCCACTGTCTGCTGTGTCTACAGGGTTGGAGCAATAGAGCCATGATGTAAATTCCCAAGAACATGAATCACCTTCTTTCCTCTAGGGTTTTGCTCCATCTTTGGCCCCAAATATTTCATAGCAGCCAGTGCCAGGGAGAAACCCGGAGAGAAAGGAAAGCCTGCATGTTAATTCTGGTGGCGACATAATGAGAATATCATTCACTTACTCTGAATTCCCTGGTGTCCCCCATCGCGCCCCCCCTCCCCCGGCTTCATTAACTGTCGGTGCCTTGCCTGGCTGCTGAGTCTCCAGAGGATGAACATACTGTCCATTCCTCCGACGGATTGACCATGGTCCTCTCCTCCCTGCCACTCCCCCAGGATCACACACGTGCGTCTGCTCCTGCTCCTGCTCTGCACAGAGGTCTCTATTCAAGAACAGAAGTGTGTATCCTCCTTGGGTTTCAGTCATCTGAGTCTACAATTCCAGATAAAGCCCCAGAAATATGAGAAATGGTGTGGTCAGGGATCGGGTATCGTGGTCGGGAGGGAAGGTGTAAAATAGGGTTTTACAGCCTTCATCCAACATAGAGGAGCATTGATAGGTAACAGTGTCATTCTTGACTTAAATGAAGAGGCAAGCATGCTTCCACAATATAGAAACATCTTGTTTAATTGCTGCAAAACACTTCTGCGAGTGGCATTGGTGGTCCAATGGTAGAATTCTTGCCTGCCATGTGGGATAACTGGGTTTGATGCCCAGCTAATGGACTACTCGTCTGTCCCTGTGGGATTGTGTGTTGCTGTGATGCTAAACAGGTGTCAGTGGAGCTTTCAGACTGAGACGAGCTAGAAAGAAAGGTTTGGCAATCTGCTTCTGAAAATCAGCCAATAAAAACCCTATGGATCAGCATTACAAGGTCACCATGAGTCAGGGCTGACTCAATGACAAGTAACAGCAACAAACACATCTGCCAGAAGGAGTCTCTCAACTACCTGCCCAGAGGTATGATGGTAATTGGTCCCATTAACTAAGAAACTCAGAGGAAGTCACAGTTCTCTCATCCCATAGACGTGCTCCCCAGCTACTCCCCTACAGGTAGCTGCAAGCACCGGCTACACTACTTCGCCTTTTTTGAGGGGCAGTGTCGACATGATGGGTGTGCAACCTGTGCACAGGGCTCCATGCTCAGAAAGGATCCACACTTAGTTTAATGCTTTGTTGTCACTGTCCTACAACTCTTAAAATGAACAATGGCTCTGTGTTTTCTTTTGCACTGGACCTCACAAATTATAGTCACAAATAGCAGCCAGTCCTACTGAGAAAAATATCATAGACAGAGCAAACCAAATCCATCGTCGTCAAGTCATTTCTGAGTCATGGCAACTCATAGTCAGAAGTCATAGACAAAATGATGGTAAAAACACCAAATACAAATTATCTGTGCAAACTTGGGCAAATCACTTCACCCCTCTAAGCCACAGCAGGTCTAGAATTTGGCAATTCTCAACCCTGGCTGCACCTTAGAATCACCGACAGAGCTTTGGAGAAACAGCAGTGCACTTGAATCCATTCGGAAAGCCCCTCTCCAGCAGGATTGTTTTGAAGTTTTGCTTAAAGTTCTGCAGGTGATTTTGATGCACAATCAAGTCTGAGAAATACAGGCCTAGATGACCTCGAAGGTCCTGCTCAACTCAATTTTCTGTGATCATGTATTCATTTCCCATGGTGCTTGTTGAAGTTCATGTGACAGCTGCATTCTGCTCCTTAATATGGCCATGCTTGCTTCAATTTAAAACTAATGTTTTAATTTGGTTGAAAGGAGGCCTGGTAGCACAGTGGTTAAGAGCTCGGCTGCTAACCAGAATGGCAGCAGTTCAAATCCACCAGCCACTCCTTGGAAACACTATGGGGCAGTTCCACTCTGCCCTATAGGGCCGCTGCAAATCAACTTAACAGCAATGGGCTTGGTTTGGGGTTTTTTTTTTTTAGTAAGATTGAAAGGAGGCCTGGTGGTGTAGTGGTTAAGCACTCAGCTGCTAACTGAATGGTTGCTGGTTCAAAACCATCAGCCACTCTGCGGGAGAAAGATGTGCCAGTCTGTATCCTTAAAGATTTAGAGCTTAGGAAACCCTATTGGGCAGTTCTACTCTGTCCTACAGGGCTGCTATGAGTCAGAATTGATTTGACGGCAGTGAGTTTTTGGTTAGTAAGATTGATACTCCAGGAAGATGCACCAGTTGAATTTATGCACAACTCGCAGCTTTGTGCCCACAGATGGGTGTGCAGCCCATTCGGAGAAGTTTAGGACTAGACAGATGATGACCTGTAAGAGCCTGATTTCTCCAGCATTCTTTGGATCTGTGATCTGCCCTGATGCTTTCCATAGATAGCCATGTTCATGCAAGAAACGAATTACATGGAGGTATGAGCCCTGCTCTGCTTTCATCACCAGCCTCGGCATTTGAGGACATTCAGTGTCTCTACCAGGCAGGTCAAAACAGGGAGTGGTTAGCCATAGGCCCAAGGCAGGAACCCAAGTTCCTGCTTCCCCAACTGATCAACAGAAGAGTCCAACCCCTAGTCACCTTGGAAAATACCAACACTATTGGCGGTTGATATCAAGTTAAATCCCTTAGCTGTACTCTGAGACTGCTCTGGACAAAACATGGCAAAGGGAAGTTTGTCTTCCATACCCCTTGTTGTCTGAAGCATCCCCCCAAATGCTCAACACGTTCAAACCATATTCCTCCAGCTTACCTAGGTCTTTCCACCAGAGAGTTGGTTCACTACATGCCTAGAATGACCTTTCTTCTCTTCTGTTATTCTTAGAATAGGATTTGATAAACTTATTTTTGCTAGGTGTCAATGACTGATACAATCGGCTTAATTCTTTCCAAGGGCATTACACTGCAACTGGGCTGCCTTTATTTAATCCAAAAGAATGTGACTTTAGGGTCAAATTTCAGGCATGAATCACAAGCAAGGAGGGGTATATTTAGGGCTAGAACACATATTCCGGGCCCCCGCAAATAACATTGCCTCCTCTGGCAGTTGGCCATATGTTTGCCATTTCAGCAACAAATAATCCTGTGGACAAGCAAGACTTTGAACATATGAAACTGTGTATTAAAAAATCAGCCAGCCAAATAAACAAACAAACAACACAAGCATGTCTATCAAATTCGCATTCACATTGGTCAAAGACGTAAAGCCAAATTTTTTTTTCAGCTAGACGCTATGAGTTGGAATCGACTCGACAGCAAAGGGTCAGCTAGACCGAGCCAGTAAATAAGGAGTTTCACATTAATGCCGTGAAAAAGAGAACAGCAAGAAAAAAAGTTAAAGGGAATAGAGAGGGACATAGGGTAGAAGGCAAGCATCCAGAGCCCTGAAACCCCTTGGATCCAAGAAGCGAGCGAAGAGAGACGTGAAAAATGTAATGAGAGAAACTAGCCAGGGTGCCCAGTGGAAAGGGGGGTGGGTGCAGAAATACTGCCCACACTCCCTCACCAGACCCAGGTCCTGGTACACAGCTCTGACCACACAGAGGGGGCTCCTTTTACTGATGTGTCCATCTAGAAGGAACGATTTTTTCTAATTAGCCTGTCCGAAGAGCACGCTTTAATTTTTGCAGACTCCTTGTAGACCCTTGGCAGACCTGGAACGAATACCACTTAATTTGTGGTCTTGAAAGAATAGCTAAAGGAAGCAGAACCTCCGAGTAATTCAGCCTAGACCCATCAGAGAAAGAGAATAAAAAAATTAAACAAAACCAATTACAAACCAAACCAGTTGCCATGGAATCTACTCTGACTCATGGCACCCCATGGGTGTCAGAGTAGAACTGTGCTCCATAGGATTTTTCAATGGCTAGTTTTTCAGAAATAGATCACCAGGCTTTTCTTCTGAGGTGCCTCTGGATGGTCTTGAAGCACCAACCTTTCAGTTAGTAGTCATGTGCTTAACCATTTGCGCTACACGAGGGGTTCCAGACCCAACAAGGAAGGCACACACACACACACACACACAAACAAGCAAAGGAGTCACAGTGGGTGAAAAACACATTTAATGGGTCTCTGAAAATTGTCCATGGGATTCAATCACTGATAGCAGGGAACTCTCACCTGGAACAGACAGAAAAGCACAGCTCCATCTCCACTTGCTGCAAGAATGAGCCTGTAATTTAGGAACAATGAATGCAGAAGAAATCATCTAGTAGGACTGAAGAAGGATCTCTTGAAACCTACAAGTCAAAGAAGTCGCCCCCTTTCATTCTGCTAATTTAATGAGAAAGTGAAATAGGTTCCTTTCCAACCTTGACAGCCAGCTTTCTGGGAAGGTGTCTAATATCGGACATAAAATGGAGACATGAATCGATGAGACTCATTAATATTCATAGACAGCAGATTAAGGTTGGTGGAAAACATTATTTATGAAACGGGGGTACTGTCTTCCTCTCACCAAAAGGATTTTGTTTAGAGAGGATTGAATTGGGTGACAGGGCTGTGACAGATTAGGTATGAATTTGCAGATTTCTTGGTTTATCTCCCAAGGAAAAGAATCCAAAGCATTTGCAAGCAAAGAATATCCTGTGCTGAGAACAGCAAATGCTCCAGGATCAAGTGCCAGGAGGTGCAATGAGGTGTCTGACGGGATAAGAGTGCTAGGAAGGAAATGAAAGAAGGGCTTGAGAACACAGTTACACAACAAAGGAGCAGGCATAAAGCCAATGGGGCTTCTCTGATGTTAGGGAATGGTGGAGGTTAAACATGGGCCAGTACTTGTTTATTTTATGTACTGGGGGGATGGGAGATCACATACAATTGGATAATTTAATATGCAAATTACTATTTCATTTTCTCAGGTTAAGTATGTTTTTGCTATACTGCCTAAGAAACTTTTGTGCTATTTCTGACTAGAGTTGGCATGTACCATTTTATAATCTAATGAAGGTAGAGGGAAAGTCTATGAGTGAATTAAAAAAAAAAAGCCAAACTCATTGCCATTGAGTTGATTCTGACTCATGGCGGCCCCACATACTGCAGACTATAACCGCTCTGCAGGGTTTTCTTGGCTGTAACCTTTTTATGGAAGCAGATTGCCAGGCCTTTCTTCCAAGGCTCTGCCAAGTGGGTTCAACTGTCGAACTTTAGGTTAGTGGTTGAACACAACCCACTTGTACCAGAAGTAGTCTCAGATCCTCAAGTGAACTCTGCTTACACTGCTTTGTACTTATACAACTGGAGGATTTATTGCTGGTCCCTAATCTCCAAGACCCCTTTCCTCCTTTGTCTCTTGGGTCCTTTACAGGCTAGTGAGTGTGATCTGCTGAAATTTTAAAGTGACAGGTGAAAATTTTATTCAGAGTTAAGCATTGAAAATGACAGAGAGAGAATCTTAGAATAAGACCTTGAATTGTTCCTTGGGCCCACACAATACTGTAGAATTTTAAAAAGGAGTGATCTGTTGATCGTACTTCAGAAATTTCAGTCTCCTAAGCAGGGCCCCTGATCACCAGAATTTGGTTGGTTGCCGTAATGTCATAAGCATGACTGGAAAATGAAGAATAGCATTCAGTTTTAGGTCATCAACCCAAAAACCCGAACCAAACCCATTACTATCAAGGAGATTCTGGCTCATGGCCACCCCGTGTATTATAGAGCAGAACTGTTCCATATGGTTTTCTTGGCTGTAATCTTTACAGAAGCAGGTCACCAGGCCTTTCTTTCGAGGCACCACTGGGTGGGTTCAAACCTCCCACCTTTCAGTTTGTAGATGACTGCAAACTGTTCGCACCACCCAGGGACTTAGATCATCAACCCACGTGTCTTACTTTCTGACTCATAGCAACCTATAGGACAGAGTAGAACTGCCCCATAGGGTTAACACTGGCAGGATCTAAAATTAGGTAAGTGTTTCTTTTTCTTTTTGGTAGCTATAAACAGATGGAATCGACAAACTTGTGCTCAGGAATTTGACAGGCCGGTCTGTGGGAACAGGCCACCTAAAAGGAAGCCTAAGCAGAGTTTTACGCAAAACAACAAAGTAGGGGCTAAAAGGAAAGAGCAAACAGGATGTGGAAGCTGGAAGAATCTTTAGCCACATCTACCCCAATTCTTTGTTTTGAGCGTGTGGAAATTAACACTTAAAAGGGACACGATCAGAATGGATAAGCAAAATATGACATATTGGTACAATAGAATATACTCAGCCATAAAAGGGAATGAAGCACTAACACATGCTACAACACAGATGAACCTAGAAGACGTTATGCCGAGTGGAAGAAGCCAGACTCAAAAAGCCACATAGTGTATGATCCCATTTTCATAAAATGTCTGTACAGACATAAAGCAGATGAGTGGTTGCAGGGGGAGGGGATGGGTGGAAATGGCTGCTTAATTGGTAGAGGGTTTTGAAGGGGGGATGAAAATGGCATGGAGTTAGATAGTGGTGATGGCTGTGCAACGTTGTGAATCTACTAAAAACCACTGAATTGTACACTTCCAAATGGTGAATTTTATCTCAATAAAAATAAATTGCAAGAAAAAGATGCACAAAAAAGAAAGAAAAAGGATTTGACCAAAGTTGTTTAGCAAAGACCATAACCCAGACTTTCTCATCTGAATGGGGTGCCCTTTATTCAAAGACTTTCTTCTTAGAATCATGTTTTTAAATGTATAAAATCATATATGTGGAATGACCAATGTTATGGATTGAATTGAGAGCCCCAAAAATGTGTGTCAACCTGGCTAGGCCATGATTCCTAGTTTTGGGTGGTTGTCCACAATTTTGCGATCTTATGTGATTTTCCTATGTGTTGTAAGTTCTACTTTTATGATGTTAATGAGGCAGGATTAGAGGCAGTTATGTTAATGAGGCAAGACTCAATCTACAAGATTAGGTTGTATGTTGAGTCAATCTCTTTTGAGATATAAAAGAGAGAATCTAGCCCAGAAAAAATTTACCTCATACCGCCAAGAAACTAGTGCAAGGAGCAGAGGGCATCCTTTGGACCCAGGATCCCTATGCTGAGAAGCTCCTAGACCAGGGGAAGCTTGCTGACAAGGAGCTTCCTCCAGAGCTGATGGAGACAGAAAGCCTTCCCCTGGAGATGGCACCCTGAATTCAGACTTGTAGCCTTCTAGACTGTAAGAGAATAAATTTCTGTTTGTTAAAGACATCCACTTGTAGTATTTCTGTTACAGCAGCACTAGATAACTAAGACAACAAAGAAACCAATTATATTAAAATAGTTATCAAAATATTTTTTAACACGAATCAGTGATATAATAATACATTGCATGTTGTCAAGTCGATTCTGACTCATAGCAACCCTAAAGGACAGTGTAGAATTGCCCGGAGAGTTTCGTAGGCTGTAATCTTTATGGGAGCAGATGTCCAGGTCTCCTTTGTAATAATATAGGTGCTTCTGTAGCAGCACATTGGAAACCCTGGTTGTGTAGCAGTTAAGAGCTATGGCTGCTAACCAAAAGGTCAGCAGTTTGAATCCACCAGGTGCTCCTTGGAAACCCTGTAGGGCAGTTCTATTCTGTTCCTTAAGGTCACTATGAGTCGGAATCAACTTGAAGGCAATAGGTTATAGTAGCACATTAAATAAAAAGAACTAGGAACCTTAATCCCTCCCATTTCCCCAGTATCCTCAGAAGTAAACCTGTGTTTTCTAACACAGCAGGCATTTTTTCATCATATTATAAAGGAGCCCTGGTGGTGCAATGTTAAGCACTCAGCTGCCAGCTGAAAGGACAGCAGTTCAAACCCACCAGCCCCCGAAGGAGAAAAGACCTGGACGTCTGCTCCCATAAAGATTACAGCTTGTGAAACTCTATAGGCAATTCTATACTGTCCTATAGGGTCACTGTGAGTCAGAATCAACTCAACAGCACACAGCATATTACTGTATCTCTGAAATGTGTTAAAAAATATTTTGATAACTCCATTTTAATATAATTGGTTTCTTTGTTGTCTTAGTTATCTAGTGTTCATCACCATTTAATGATATTGTCACATTTTCAGTTCCATTTACTGAAATATGGGCAAAACTCCCTCTTCCCTCTGTTTTGTTTCCTGTTGCTGAATAAACCAGTGCCACTGAGTTGACCCCAACTCATGGTGACCCCACGTGTGTCACAGTAGACCTGTGCTCCATAGAGTTTTCAGTGGTTGAGTTTTGGGAAGTAGATCACCAGGCCTTCCTTCTGAGATGCCTGTGGATGGACTTGATCCTCCAACTTTTCAGTTAGCAGCCAAGTGTGTTAATCATTTGCACACCGAGGAGCTCATCTTGCTGAATAGAAGTAATCTATACATTCTTAGTCGACAGCTCAACCCCTTTATCACAGGATGGCTCTACCGGAACCGGACTCTTCCTCAATCCAAAAATATGTCACTACCCACCCCTGTACCATAAAATTCTTGCCTCAGACATGGTGTGATTGTCGGGTTTCCCAGATAGGAAAACAAGCCAGGCAGTGAGCTCAGTCCCATAAAGCATTATCTTAGTTACAGCTACACACTGCTTCAACACAAAAATCTCCCCTAACTTTGTAGGCTTCCCAGTGTTGGGAAGAGAACAAGGAATTCATTTTCCTTCCCTCAGCTCTCACTCAAGCAACAAGGGGTGAGTTTCAGCCCTCAGCTGCTTCCTTCTGGAACACCACGTAGCCAGGGACTCCCTGAGCGTCCTAGCTGGTAAGCTGGAAAGGGGAATCTGAAAAGTCTGTCTGCGGGTGCAGGGAATATAGCCATGTGCAGAGAGTGAGGGTGTCTCCACCACTCCCCTGTCCCTGCCAGTCCAGGTACATGAAGCTAGCACAAAACTCTTGGCCAAAGGGATCAACTGCCTACTTCACAAGCACGTTGTTATTGTTCGGTGCCTTTGAGTTGGCTCCAAATTAATGACTTACGTATAACGGAACAAAATATTGTCCGGTCCTGCACCATCTTCAAGATCATTGATATACTGAGTTCCCTGTTAAAGGCATAGATTCTAGGAAAAGCTGTAACAAAATGCAAAGATGCCAAGTAGCTAAAAAACGTGGATAATCTCGGGGGGTATTCACATTTCTTCAACAACACATTTTCCACGGTGCATTTCCTACGGCTACTACTCAAATTTTTTTTTTTTTTTACTATTCAAACACACAGAGGACTTGCTTGGCCACAGACTGGCACTGGCTTTGCAATGGGAAGACCTGAGTTGAGTCCTGGCTCTTACACTTGCTGGCGGGTGACCTTGACTAAGTCCTGAACAGAGCAATCTTGTGAAACTTAAGTGCCCCATTGGTAAAATGGAGATCATGATCATGTCTTGCTCTCTGTGGTGGTTATGAGGGCCCACTCACATGATGTGGGCACGAAAGCCAATTATATGGTGCAATTGACATAATGAAAGTGAAGACCTTTCCTTCTCCCCATAATTCCACAGCCCATGTTCTTCCTGTGAGAGTCCCTTTCCTCTAGCACCCTGGGCTTGTTGCTTCAACCATTTGCTGGGGCCACCCAAGACCTGATGAGTGGGGTGCTCACTGGAGCGAATGGGTGGGTGAGTTCTCAGTGCCTGTCTCGCCCATGCAGACGGGTAAGGCCTCTGAAATTAATGACATTCCAAGCCACTGCAGTGCTCATCTGCTTAACAATCCAATTTTTAGGACGTTTTAGAAGTTGTTAGCTGACTGCCAAAAATGAGGATCATTAAAAATAGATTCACAGCTGTTCAGGAAGCCAGAGATATAATTTTACCTTCATTATGCCTTATTGCAGCTGTTATTGATTTAATCTCATTGCATTTTACTGTGTAATATCAATTCACACTGTCTTTGACTTGGAAATCAGAAACTGTATTTATTCTTCCTATTCTCATTTTTTTTTTTTAATTCTCATAGTGGAAGATAGGCCTAGGCTGACAGCCAAGATGACACCAGGCTTTGAGGCAGTGACACCCTTTAGGCAAGCTCTGATTGCAGGTGTGCAGAGCTGACTTAGCAGGCCTGACTCGGGAAAATAACCTAAATATAGGGTCTCCGCTCCTTTCAAGATTGAGTCTATGCTCACAAATGATTCAAATGAATGAATCAAAAAAAACTTTTTTTTTGCTTGCATATCACCAAATAAGTTGGCTGAATGAATCTTTTCACTTTTCTATCAATTCCTTTATCCAGAAAATTTCACCCTGGAAATTGCTAAAACAGATTTTAATCCAGACTAAATCATCTATCATGCATGAGGACATTGTTTTCCAAGATATGTTCCTCAGAATATTTGTCATTAGATTTTCCACAGTGGAAAATAAAAAGGTTCTGAGCTTAAAAATTTGGGGAACCCTACATAATAAATCCTCCTTTGAAAGAGTTATAACATATGATAGCATATTAAAGGCTCCAGGCAGCAAAGAAATTGGGTTAATTTTGTTTAATCCAGCATTTCCCAAGCTAATTTGTTGTAGAAACTCATCTGATATTGATCAACCCTCAAGCTTTCGAGTTATGTCCCATTTTTGCAGCCCTGATATGATTCAGAATTATGTCTCCTTTTTAAAAATCAAAGTAAAATGAAGATCCGTTAACATCCCTCAGTGACGGTGTACTGAGGAACACTCTTTGGGAATTGCTGCTTTAAGGCAGATCTAGAAGAAGGAATGGCAGCTCATTGCTAGGGAGTCTCACACCTTTGTTGAGTGCCACCGTTGCCGCCATCTTGAATCTAAATGAGTTTTTTTTTTTTTACAATGAACTTATGCACCTGAGTGGTTGCTGCTGCGTTTTCCACCCTTTCCTTTGTTTCACTGTGTCTTGGATTAAATTGTGTCCCCCCAAAATATCTGTCATCTTGGCTAGGTCATGATTCCCTTGTATGATTGTATGATCGTCTACCATTTTATCTTCTGATGTGATTTCCCTATGTGTTGTAAATCCTATCATTATGAAGTAACAAGATGGATTAGTGGCAGTTGTATTGATGAGGTCTGTAAGATTAGATAGTGTCTTAAGCCAATCTCTTTTGAGATATAAAGAGAGAAGCAAGCAGAGAGACATAGGGACCTCATACCACCAAGAAAGCAGTGCCAGGGGCAGAATGCGTCCTTTGGACCTGAGGTTCCTGCCCTGAGATGCTCCCAGACCAAGGGAAGACTGATGCATCAGAAGGACTTTCCTTCAGAGCCTACAGAGACAGAAAGCCTTCCCTCAGAGCCAACACCCTGAATTCGGACTTCTAGCCCACTGGACTGTGAAAGAATAAACTTCTCTTTGTTAAAGCCATCCACTTGTATTTCTGTTATAGCAGCACTAGATGACTAAGACACACTGACTTAGCCTTCAAACTCAGGGTCTATCCCACTCACTTCTAATCTCCTAATTCCCCCTGGCCCACCTGCCCTAGCCACCAGGAAGCTACCCACAACCCTGTCCTAGGAGAGGGACTCCCTGCTTGCCCCATCGGAGAGAGCCATGCCTACTGTATTTTCTAGGTTCATTTTCTCAATTAAGTAGGTAGTTATACAATAGCCAGAAACTGTGTCCATGTCATATACTCTTTATTTTGTAGGAGATTGCCTATATGACATCAGCTACAAAATTATTCTGTTTGTATCATTTGTAACACTAATGTTCTTCATGCCCTGCTGCAAGGTACTTAGCCGTTTTGTCTTGGTGACCAGTTGGCAGTGCATACATAAAAATGCACAAGTGATTTCTAATAATTAACCATCTCTATTTTTAAGGGGCTAAAAAAGAACCCCATATCACCAACACTGGCATTTGAACGGGTTTCGTGATGCACCCTTTGGTTTGATGAGCTCACATTCGAAGTTTTACAAACTCCCATGGACATCATCAAGGATGATGGGTTTAAGGACTTTCATTTCTGTTTTTGCCCACTGGCTTCCAGACTTTTATATACCACTACTAGCTTCCAGGCTAGTGAAGGTCTATGTGAACCTAATGTATATCTAGTTCTGTCCCTTTCTTTTTTTTCATAGAAAAAACACCACCTTTGATCATAATGTCTAACAATTTGCTATCAATAGGCAAAGATTGTTAAACAATTTTATTAATACCTCTCCCTAGCCCTCCTCTGTCTTCCCTACCCCAACTTCCCTGATTGCCCCATAAGCCTAGCCAGTCCTCAGTGGTATCCTTAAAATCATCTCAGGATGACAACAGTGGGCCAAAATTTGGTCAGGGATTAGGCCAAGGACACAGAGCTGACCTCAACTGGCTCTTATTTCCCACTGACTCTCCAATAACAGACACTTTCTGTCCCCCCAGCTTGTGAACTTCCAGGTGCTTGGTCTTCTTTAACTTCTCCACATACCCATCATGGCATCTAGCAACGATCTCAATGTCTGTTCGGTAATTAACAGATTACCTCCTCCCAGCTAGTAAGGGATTGAGCTAGAGTTGGATTCAAAGTCCCTCAACAGGTAGAGCCAGCATGCTGACCAAGTTCTGCTCTGTAGGTGTGATTTTGCACCAGCAATCAGCTTGTTCCTCCATGTTCAGAATTGATTTCCACAAGAACTCCAGTGAGGTAACATACAATGAAAAGCCAGCTGGAGTTCAACTGCATACGTTGTACCACTGAGAATTATCCAGATTTTTTTTTTTTAGTCATAACTTACACATATATGTTCAAGAATAGTGTGTTTGGGACACAGTGCACATGTGTATTTATTTATTTATAAGCTCATAGATTTTTAGATCTGGACGAGATCTTAGAGGACAGGTGAAGGACTGTCTCATTTTTTACAATTAGGAATCCAAACTTCAGAG
Organism: Elephas maximus indicus; assembly: GCF_024166365.1. Taxonomy (NCBI): domain Eukaryota; kingdom Metazoa; phylum Chordata; class Mammalia; order Proboscidea; family Elephantidae; genus Elephas; species Elephas maximus. Next base: position 86,650,787 of record NC_064826.1, read on the forward strand.
AGGGGGATAACTCACACACAACTGATCAACTAAATAATGCTAGAGAAATTTCTCTTTACACGAACCCAAATAGGAGGAACCATTTCCAGCTCCTATACTGATACTCATTTTTCAATTCAGCTTTCCAATTATGTTCCATTTTTGCAGCCCTGATATGATTCAGAATTGTGTCTCCTCTTTGAAAATCAAACTAAAACAAAATTTCCAACAGAACTCTAAAGAATCTGAGACAATAAGAGACCAAAAAAGGAAGGCTCAATCTGGAATCCTACTTGAATGTTCTGAAAAATACTGCAAAAGTAAAGTATAACTAATTAATCTGGATACTGTAAGGAAAATTATATTAAGATAACTAGTTCTACTCTTAACACAATTTTATAAGGCATAATGACAGACCCAGATGTATGAAGAAAGGGATAGTAAAACGAAAGCCCTTTTTCTGAATGGTTAAAGCTAGCCCGTTAACATTGCTACTAAACAAAGGAATAAAAAAAGAAAAAGAAATTAAAAACAAATATTAAGAAAACTAGCAGAGCGGCGCCACCTAGTGGTTGTTATCTAGAAAAGCAGCTGGCATTTCCTGCGCCCTCCTGTGGCCGAATCTAGCTTTTTGTCGTCGGGAGAAAATTAATTCTATGAACACTGGTTTCCTCCCGCCACTCTGGATGGGAGAGCAAAGGGATAGCATCTGGGCACATTTTCTAAACAAAATATACTTTCATTCATCATATATGAAACAGAACAACTACCGTATACCGTTACCCATTGAGCACACGATAAAATCTTCCTTTATCTAATTTAAAATGAACCCTAATCATTAACTTTTAAGATCTGAGTAAAAGGGCATGTCTAAACCTCTCTTCCCCCATGAAATTCTGTTCAGGATGAAATTTTGTGAATACCATCCCAGTATCAGCATTTTTCCAACATTTCAAAACCAAAATAATTTTCAATTTTTTCCAACTAATTTAGACGTAAATCTGAGTCAGATGTAAGAGTCACGTTCCCCTTTGCCTCCACATACCCACGTGCAGTGTGCGGAGTGCTCTAATTCCAGGCTGCTTATCCGCCACTGGCAGAACAAAATGAGATAAATGCCCAGGAAAACAACTTGAAAAGTAGAAATGATATGATTTACACAAAACCGAGATACTTTGTTATTTTTATTAAGAATTGGAAATTCTAGTGTTGACGTCTAGCATCAGCACTGGCTTTAAACCAAAGAAAGATAAGTGAACTAGGACATGAGAAGACTTCAACTAGTCTCACGTTCTTGGTGTCATTTAAACCTGGGCATGGGCTCTTTTACTCCATAAAATGAGGATTGTTGTTGTTGTCAGCTGCCATTGACTCGATTCTGACCCACGGCGACCCCATGTGTGCAGGGTAGAACTGTTTCTTAGGAATTTCAAGGCTGAGACCTTTCCGAAGCGGATCGCCAGGGCTGTCTTCCGAGGCACCTCTGGGCCAGTTCGCACTGCCAACCTTTCGACTAAAAACCAAACCTGTTGCCATCGAGTCGATTCTGACTCATAGCGACCCTGTAGGGCAGAGTAGTACTGCCCCATAAAGTTTCCAGGGAGTGCTTGGTGTATTCAAACTGCTGACCTTTTGGTTAGCAGCGGTAGCACTTAATCACTATGCCACCATTACCTGGTAAAGAATCTGGCATTTTCGGTGCCCTCCCATGGCAGAATCTAGCTTAACCGTTTGCATCACCTGGAAAAAAAACCAAACCTATGCTGTAGAGTCAATTCCAACTCATAGCTAGTTGCATCACCCCGGGACTCCTAAAATGAGGATAATTCGGACTCTGTGATACGTAGGACCTGTTCTAGTTCCAAGATCCTATGATTAGACAATATATCCACATTCTTCCCCCACTGACCCAACACAGGCCCTAATTACCTCTTATCTGGACTATTGCAATATTTTCCTAACTGGTCTCTCCCAGCTCCAATGCATCCTGGCAGATATTTTCAAGACAAAGCTACCTGAAGTATAAATCCAGTCACTCCATCCCCTGGCTTGCAGTCCTGAGACACTCCCTATTGCATTTTGAAGTGCAACCAGCATGTATTGGTGGTCAGCTCTGTGCCAGGCAGTACAACTGGTGCTTTCTGTGCCCAGTGTCATCACATCGGCACGATGATACTTTGAGACGGCCAGGACATGCCCCAAGCTGGTGGAGGAAGAAGCTAGGCCTTCAGGAGGCTTGGCGAACTGCTTCCAGTCACAGCGAGTGAGTGCAGAGCCTGGGATGGGTATAAACTGGGTCTGTGGTTCCAGAATCCGTGGTCAATGTGAGATGTTAAGAGCATACACTTGGAGCCAGAAGTATTTGGATTAGAATCCAGGCTCTGACACACTTTGTAACCTCAGAAAGTTTCCTAATCTCTCTGTGCCTCAGTTTCCTCATCTGTAAAATGGGGATAATAGTAGTACCTACCTCATTGTAAGTTAATGCATGCTAAGCGCTCTAACAGTGCCTGCTACAAAGTACTTAGTATTCTGTGCTATTATTACCAAACGTTCTCACTGACTTAGTTATAAAACTCCTCCCTTAACATTCAAGGTGCTTCTAAAACTGGCTCCAACTTTCCTTCCTGCCTTTTCTTCTTCTGCTTTTCTAAAAGCCCAGTACCAAATTGTTCTATTCATCTCCCTCTCCTCCCAAACACTTGCACTTATATTGTCCCTCTTTTTTTTTTTTTTTTTTCTGGGTCTATGCTGATCTGCTCTGGTCTTACTTCTGCTCAGTCTGTCTCTGCTCTATCCTGACCTCTAGTGGCTAGCATAGTGCCCAGCATTTGGCCATGATGCCATTGCCCTCCAGTTAATCCTAACTCATCGCAGCCGTGTAGGACAGAGTAGAACTGCCCCATAAGGTTTCTGAGCCTGTAATCTTTATGGAAGCAGGCTGGTGGGTTTGAATGCTGACCCCACTTCACCACTGTGCCACCAGGGCTCCTTAATAATTGTTAGATGTTATTAATATTATGTTATTGTCCCTGGGTATCGCAAACTGTTGAAACGTTCGGTTGCTAACCGAAAGGTTGGTGGTTCTAGTCCTCCCAGAGGCACCTCAGCAGCAAGGCCTGGCCACCTACTCCTGGAAAAGATCAGCCACTGAAAACCCTATGGAGCACAGTTCTAGTCTGACACACTTGGGGGTGCCTTCAAGTTGATTCCAACTCTTGACACTCCCACGTGTGTCACAGTAGAACTGTGCTCCATAGGGTTTATTGACACTGTTATTAATAATATCCTTCAAGGTCCAATCCCAAAGCCACCTCCTTTGTGACGATTTTTCCAATTCCCACATGTCTGGGACATCTCACCCCTCGCAACACCCTCAGACAGTTGCCCAATTACCCTAGGCTACTTCTTATGCTCTAAGGCTGTTCTGTCCGATACGTTAGCCACTAGCCACACTCGGCTGCTGAGCACCTGAAGTGAATCTAGTCCAAACTGAGATGTGCTGTGAGTATAAAATGCACCCAGATTCCAAAGACTTTATAAATAAAAGGAGCTGTAAAATATCTCATTTCCTTTTCTTATTGATTACATGTTGACATGGTAATAATTCTTTTCTGATATGTTAAGATAAATATAGTAAAATTAATTTTACCTGGTTCTTTTTACTTTTTAATATAAAATTGCATATGCAACTCACATTATGTTTCCACTGGACGGCGCTATTCTAAGGTAAAATTTTTTAACAACTATTTTGATTACAAAATGTAATGAATATTTGTGATATAAAATTTAGAAAATACAGAAAAGCACAGGGTGGAAAATCTTGTTAACCTACCACTCAGGAAGAAACACGGGTAAATATTTTGATGTGTATCTATGTCTAAGTCACCTACTGCTGCTCTAACAGAACTACCACAAGTGGATGGCTTTAACAAACAGTCTAGAAGGCTAGAAGTCCAAATTCAGGGTCTCAGCTCCAGGGGAAGGCTTTCTCTGTCAGCTCTGGAAGAAGGTCCTTGTCATCGATCTGCCCCTGGTCTAGGAGGTTCTCAGGCACAGGGACCCTGAGTCGGAAGGAGGCACTCTGCTCCAGGTGTTTTCTTGATGGTATGAGGTCACCATATCTCTCTGCTGGCTTCTCTCTTTTACATCTCAAAAGAGATTGGCTCAAGGCACAATCCAATCTTGTAGATTGAGTTCCACCTCATTAACATAACTGCCACTAATCCCATCTCATCAACATCAAAGAGGATTTACAACACATAGGAAAAGCATATCAGATGACAAAATGGTGGACAATCACTCAATGCTGGGAAGCGGGCGTGGCCTAGCCAAATTGGTACACATACTTTTGTCAATCCATGACAACCTTCTAGGATTTTTATATGCAAATGTACATTTTTTAACAGTTGATCATTACCTAAATGTGTTTTGTCACCTGTGTTTTTCATTTAATGCATTATAAATTTTTTCTGTTTCATGAATTGCTCTTTTGCAAAGAGCATTTTGAGTGGCTGTGTAGTATCCTGTTTTGTGGGTGTACCATGCTTCATTTAATCAACATGTTAGTGTACTAGAGACAGGCTAGATGCTTACCAATCTTCTTTCCTCTTCTTGGGCATATGGAAAGACTATGTTTCCCAGTTTCTCTTGATTTTAATTGCAGCCATAGGACCATCTCTGGCCAAATGGAAAGTAGTCAGATGATATAAGCCATAACCAGCCCACAAAATACCCAGGCATTCTTCTTTGCACTCTCTCTTCATTCATCAGTTGAATGAATGCAGAGGACCTAGAGGAGGACTTTGGGGCTCTAGAAGATAGTAGAACTACAAGATAGAAGGAGCCAGGATCCCTAAATCACTATGTGGAAGGCTACCAAACAATCCTCCTTGAACTGTAGCACGAGCAAAAAATAAACTGTTTTTGTGTTAAGCCACCGGGATTTGGTATTATTTGTGAAAGCAAAACCAAAAAACCAAACCCATTGCCATCGAGTTGATTCTGACTGATAGCAATGCTACAGGATGGAGTAGAACTGCCCCATAGCGTTTCCATGGAGCGGCTGGTGGATTTGAACTGCTGACCTTTTGGTTAGCAGCCGATCTCTTGAGCACTGTGCCATCAGGGCTCCTGTGAAAGCAAACTAGTGTTAATTACCTTGACAGCTGTTATTGGGCATTTAGATTATTTCTCATTTTTGCAATTATAATCCATACTTTTAGGATAAATTCCTAAAGGGTAAGTACGTTTTTGTGTCTTTCGATAACTGTTGCCAAAATTCCCTTCAGAAAGTTTAATGTACTTATCTTTCTTCTTGTATTCCTTACTAAATGGTAAGCCACTTGATGCATTTCACCATTGATGTTTGCAAGTGTCTTGGAGATAACAACCAAAAACCAAATCCATTGCCATGGAGTCAATTCCAACTCATAGTGGCCCTATAAGACAAAATAGAATTGTCCCACAGGGTTTCCAAGTCTGTAATCTTTTAAGGAGGAGCCCTGGTGGCGCAGCAGCTAATGAAAAGCAGGCAGTTCGAATCTACCAGCCACTCCTTGGAAACCCTATGAGGCAGTTCTGCCCTGTCCTATAGGATCACTATGAGCCGGAATTGACTCCACAGCAAAGGGTTTTTAATCTTTATGGAACAGATCCCTGGTGGTGCTGTGGCTAAGCATTTGGCTACTAACAAAAAGGTCAGTGGTTCGAACCCACTGACTGCTCTGAGGGAGAAAGATGTGGCAGTCTGCTTCTGTAAAGATGACAGCCTTGGAAACCCTATGAGGCAGTTCTACTCTGTCCTGTAGGGTTGGTACGAGTCAGAACTGACTGGACAGCATTGGGTTTGGTTTGGTTTTTTGGGGAGCCTTTACGGAAGCCGACTGCCACATCTTTATCCCATGGAGCGACTGGTGGGCTGGAACTGCCAACCTTTCAGTTAGCAGCCCCAAGTGCTTAACTACTACTCCCTCTTGTAGATAATAGGTGTGTATTAAATAGTAAACAAATTAATTATTTAGTTCACAGCGATTATGTGAAATATTATTACTTTCAAAATAATGGCTTTGAAGTATAGATTTCAGAAACTGCATGAATTTTATAGGCTTTTTCAAGAAATAAGGATTATAGAAAAATGGCAGCAAGTAACACATCAATGTGCTTGGCTAAACATTTTGGCTAAAAAGAAGGTGGTTTTAGTCTTCTAATTTTCACAGTGAAGCCATGAATAGATGGGGGTTGGTGCGTACCTCCCACACTATGCGTAGCTGGTATGCATTTGGTAACTTACAACTGGGTTGCTGGGTGCATGTATTTGTTCTTCCACAGATTTTTCTGTGTGAATATCATTGCATGCATCTATGCCAGGCACATTTCATGCATCACAAACTGGCGAGTTATTTGAAACTACATTTTGTTCTTTAAGAGGCACAAATGTTACATCTGGGAGGGTGAAAAGATAAGGTTAAATGACCCTTAAGATTCTTTCCCACTCGCAAGTTCTGTATGAGAGTTTCTGCAAGGAAATGACTAAGATGATCTGGTACGTGGGGTTGCTCTGAAAGAAATCACAGACCAGTCTTAAGTCTAAATTTTCGTCTGTTTGAGAGTTTAATTTTCTAGAAGCCCAAGCAGTGACAATTGTTGACCTCTCTTTCAACCACAAACCAGGACTGTTTATTCATGTTAAAGATTCCTGAAGTCACTTCAACCCCTTATTATCCAACAACTCAAGTTTTTGTTCAAAATTCTATGGGAAGACTATGATTTCACTTTGAGTGAAGCTGAAGGTTTCAAGGCCTCAGCAACATAAACTCAGATTCCAATTCTCCTCTAAAGAGGACATTCAATTCATGCTACTGCAGTGAGATCCTCTAGAAATGAGTACAGTGAAAAAGCATGGTCCATTCCAAATGAATGGGGCGACCTTGGCTCTTGATCTTCTTTCTGGAAATTTTGTTAATGGTTGAAGCACAATGATCACAGAGGGGAAGAAAGAACCCAATCACATTCTTTCTTGAAGGAAATTCTAGTTATAGGCACTCAATTCCAAAACACTCCAAGATAACCAAACAAATCCCACTGCGGTGGAGTCGATTCCAACTCATAGAGGTCCTGTAGGACAGACAGAACTGCCCCAGAGGGTTTCCCAGGCTGTCATCTTTATGGAAGCAGACTGCCACATCTTTCTCCCATGGAGTAGCTGGTGGGTTTGAGCCTCTGACTTTTTGGTTAGCGGCCAAGCACTTAACCACTGCGCCATCAAGGCTCCCTCCCCTAGGATAACAGACCTGCTGAAATTTTAAAAACACATGCATATAAAGATTATCTTTCTATTTGGTATCAGACAACTTGGTAGCTCGGTTTGCTTTCTCAATCTGAGGTGACCCGACTGTCCACTTATTTAGTGTCACTAAGACACTCCCCACTATGGAAGGGGAAGAAGGAAGCAGTATTTCTTAACTGAACTCCATGCCTCTTGACAAGTCAGGAAGAGATGGGCTTTGAAGGAGGAAATTTGCTGGCATAAGCATTTCTTTGTTTTATCAAGACCCATCCTATTCTTCTGTGACCATATAGTATTTCCAAAGTATAAACCCATCGTCTTCTCAGGCTGGCCCAATGGCAGGACCCTAGGCAGGAAGTAACGTTCACCAACCTATGTTCTCTGTGATCTTTTTCATTTTTTCATGCTCAGGTAAGGTCTCTCCAGAAGAAAGAACACGTAGGCCAAAGAGCACCAGGGCTAAAACATGACACATACAGAGAAAGAGGCACAAAGAAAAATTACCCATTTTCTAAGTTGTTTGACTATCTTGCACCTCCTCCCCTTTCCCCGTAGAATGGAAGTTTCATGAACCCAGGGACCTTATTCCCCAGTGTCTGGGACATGCCTGGTAGATACTACGTGCTCAGAAACTATCTCTTTTGGAAGAGAGAGAGAGAAACCATAGAAATCCTACTAAAGAAACTTAAAAAAAAAAAAGAAAAAGAATAAAGCTTCCAGCTCTCTTACCACCTGGGTGGTCAGTATTTATTGGCTCCCCTTTTTTTTTTTATGTTGGAAACCCTGGTGGCATAGTGGTTAAGAGCTACTGCCACTAACCAAAAGGTTGGCAGTTCAAATCTACCAGGTGCTCCTTGGAAACCCTATGGGGCAGCTCTACTCTGTTCTACAGTCTCTATGAGTCGGAATGGACTTGACGGCAATGGGTTATAATATGTTAGATGCAGCACGTATAATATAAACAGTAACAGCAGCAATAACAGAACAAGATTCCAATCATTTTCTAGTCAGAAAGCAGATCCTAGCTTATATCAACTTATGCCTGAGAAATTGATCTCAAAAGCAGGCAAGAAAATACTAATGGGCCCTAAAGTGAATCATATGACTTTCATTACACGCATGTTCTCTGCTATTCTGCATCAGCCAATTTCCCTATCTCCAAATCAATTTGTGGTATGAGGGTAGCTGGCTACCCAAAATCATATCAAGTGACACTCTCCAACTTTTCTTTGCCTTTTGGTATACATTTTAAATAATATAGAAGCATTGAGACTTTTTTAGATAATGAAAGCATTCAATGGATCCATGCTACATTGTGTTAATCAGGGGTCACAGCCTTGACAACCCTATGGAGCAGTTCTACTCTGCACACATGGAGTCACCATGAGCTGGAGTAGACTCCCTGGCAACTAAGAACAACAATCATGAGTAGAACGGGTAAGGGTGGCTTGACTGAGCAATCGTTGGGACAGAGGGTAAGGCAAGTCATTTTTCTTCTTTTTTATTAGGGAAGAGTTCTTTAAAAAAGAATCACATTGCCTTTCTTATGGCTCAGGTCTTTGGGAATTCTTCTTTACTCATGGAAAAGCACCCAGTGCTAGGTTTTTGGTGGATATTCAATAAATACAGTATTTATTAAGTTTAATAATATAGTTCACCTCTAGGTTAAGCAGCTATCTCAAAAATGCTTTCCTTACCCTCAAACCTAAAGGCTATTGCTCTTCCAGTCTCCTTTCTTTGTCTTGGACATTTTCATTTTGGCTTCAGCTGCATACGGTACTTGGGAAATGGCTGCCCTAATCATAATCTTTAAGATCTCTACAGAAGGGGCCTATAACTGGAATTTCCTCATTATTGTAATGTCCTTCTAGTCATAGCTTCATGGGCCTATTATGTGTAAATTAGAAACACATTATTCCACCAGCAAAGCTTTTTTTTCAAATGCATAGAATTTTATAACCTGTCACAATCTATTAAATTCTGAATTGTTTGCACTGAAACTGACTTTTTTCTGTAAGAAGATGTCAAAGGATCTTAATTTCAGTTAATTTTGGCAACCAAAATGGATCTCCTTTATTTAATAGCTGGCAGTGGTCTCCGAAGTAAAATGGTTCCAGGAAAAATTGAAAATTACTAAGATAATAGTGTGTTTCTTTAGATTAGTATCACCTCTGAAATGTGAAGGTTTTTTTTTGCCAATTCAAAGCACCTTTGCTGTCTTTTTAAAACTGAATTTCCTGAAAATTCTTAGATATTAAGAAGAGTTGATGTAAGTAGACAGGAAGACAGAAAGCAGGAAAGCTAATGGACAGACTGTGACTGACCTGTAGAGAGTTCTAGAATTTCATGTGAGCTACTTCCAAATAAGGGAAAACGTGACAGTCAAAGGTTGTGAAATTCTCTTCCGTTTTTCAGGGCTTGTATTATGTTTATTACTATTACTTTTTGGCTTCATGGCCATCACTTGGAATATTTCCAGGGAAGATATATTCTGGGTGGAAAAGGCATGATTTCCTTCACAACCAGCTCATAAAGTGTGATGTAAACTCAGAACTGGAGTGGAAGAGTTTGCCATTATGCGCTCACTCCCCGATTTTCGATGTTAACTCAAGGAGATATTGTTGGGCAAACCAAGAAAAGCTCTGTGTTTGAAGAACATAACCAGGAAGTGATTAAGAGCTTGGCTGCTAACCAAGAGGTCAGCAGTTCGAATCTACCAGCCACTCCTTGGAAATCCTATGGGGCAATTCTGGTCTGTCCTATAGGGTCGCTATGAGTTGGAATCAACTTGAAAGCAAGGGGTATATAATATTGATGAAATGTGAGGCACAATAACTCATGGTTTATGTGCATTTTCTTATTTAATCCTGAAAAGAAGCAGCAGCAGCCTATGGGGCAACTGTTATTATTATTCCCATTTTACAAAGGATGGTCCTAAGGACAAACAGGGAGAGCCATAATTTGAATTTGGGTCTCCCCAATAAGATTCATACTTTAAGATTTTGTTTTAATGGGGAAAGATAGCCAATTTTTCTTTTCTTTTCTTTTTTTTTCATGTCTTCATTCATCCACCCCATTTTCAGATGTAATGAGTGCCTGCAATGTGGCAGGCTCTGGGGACACACAGATAGAAGTGCCAAGATCCTTGTTTTCTAAAAGCCTCGTCTTCCCTCCCTTGGTGTTCCTTCCTTCTGTGCATCTCTGTTAGTGTGCTGATAAAGAATTGCTAAAAAGTCGTGTAAAAAACAGGAGTGGGGAGAGGAAACGCTATAAATATAAAATGGTCACTCCCTCTTAAATCTGTTAATAACTTTGGAAACCCAAGCTGTGGGTTTGGTAAAGATAAATATACAAGTTAAGAACATTTCTATGAAACGCACTACTCACTGACTTCAGGAAAACACTCAGGGTTGCAGAGAGTGACACCACACGTCGATGCAGTGGTCAGTCAAGGCCCAAGGTGCTTGGGCTTCTCTGAGACTGGAGGCCTGGACAGAGAAATTTACAGTCCTAATGTAGGATGCCTAAAGCTGTGAGAGGTTCAAAGTGGGCAAGTGGAAGGTCGGAAGCTTCCCAGTAGGGTCAACATGGGTCCCTTAATTACAGGTAGTCAAGGAGACTTGAGACCCAATACAGAGGCTTCCAGCTGTCACAGAGTTACCTGAAACCTAAGTCTGGGAGACAGACTTAATGCCTGGACTCAGAAGCTTGGGCGTGACTAGTCTATAGGTAGAGACCCGAGAGCAGGCCCAGTCAGCATGCACCCAGAAAGACAGAGCCCAGGAAAAGGGACACCTAGTAATCCTCTCATTTCTTGGGCTGGCATTTTCTTTTCCTCTCTGAACATTTTTTATTAAAATTTCCAGTGATCTGATTCTGAGCTAACAGGATTCAGCTGTTCTCAGACTTATATTCTAGGATCCTCTTGGGCCAGCTCAGAGGAAACCCACGTGTGTGGGGCCTTCTCCATGATTTCAAAGCTTGACAAATGTGCCTCAAATTGACTTTGCTAACTGTCTTTTCAAATGGATCTCCTGATAGCTCTACAATTTTACTAGTAGTGATTTATTTTTTAATATTTTGCACTTCAAGTGCTGATAAATTCGTTGTTCTTTCTAAGCACTTGTTCAAATTAGATTGCAGTCGGAGGAGTTTAGCATTTTTACATGTTCAATACTTCAAGGCCTGATAAGCAGCCATCACAGCTGTTGGTTTGCTTTTCGTGTCTCCACTGAAGTCTGCCCTTCTCCAAAACCTTCCTTGGCCAGAGTCGCCCGTGAAGAGGTTTCCATTTTCTTGCATCTAGAAATAGCCATCGGTTTTATTTTAATGACTTCCAGTCACTCATTTGACTGAATACCCTTAAGCGCCCACCAACAAGTTCTTGGGGCCTCAGGTTTCCAGCCAGAGGACTTACTAAACCAGAAATACTGCACACTGGCTGTGTCACAGTGCTACAGGCTTCTGGTAAAGGCGAGAGTTTAAAGACCATTAGGGAGGAGAAAGTAGTGTGGCATGAGGCTTAAGCACTTGATCAAATGGACCCAGGTTAGAATCTCACTGTATCATTTAGAATGCTTTGGGTTGCAAGTAACAGAAAAACCAACTCAAAGTGGTGTAACAACAAAAGGAAATTTAGTGTCTCATACTGGTTCAGAGGCAGAACAGGTTTGTGGGTTGATTTTACCATCAGTTCAGTGATATCAGTGGCTTTTCTCTGCACTCTGCTGTTTCATTTTCATCATAAGACTGATTCCCTTCAAGGCTGCAAGATGGCTGCTGTCAGTAATCAGGCCTACCAACTTCCTCATCAGGGACCAGTAGGGGCAAGAGAAAGGTAACTACTTTCTCCCAAACAGTGAATCAGTACCTTCAATGTGATTGGCTAAGTGAATGCCCTACACTGATTAGCTAAGTTCTGGTATATCTAAACCAATCACTGTGCAAAAGGATTACCGTTGTTGGTTTAACTCAATTAGAGTCACTCACTGGAGTTGGGATGGCACCCAACCAAACCAAAAGTATGCTACACCCCAGAGGGGGAAAGAATGGGTGTTGGGTAGCAACAATAATGTTCATGATGCTGGCTCTGCTACTCCCTTGGCCTACTAATTTAATCTCTCTGAGCCTCAGTTTTCTTATCTATAAAATGACAATTACTTTGATATCAACCTCTCTGGCTATTGTAGAGATGAGAAGTAAAGGTCCATTTTATTTTCTTTATATGAAAACTTCTTGCAAAGAAGGGTGCCCTCATTCATTCCCTCCCTCATGCTCTCAGCAGATGGTCCCTGAGTGCCCACCAAGGGTCAGACACTATGCTTGGTGCTGGGGGATAGAAAGATGACTAAGACACCACCTCGCCTTCAAGAGCTCCACCATGTCCAACTCCTAGGATTTAAGGCTTATTTGAGGAGTTCTTCAGGGCAAGCTCAAGCAGGGCAGGGTTTTGCATCTCTTTCTCAGTCAAATGAGAACTGTTGAATCACTAATGATGATGGAGGCCCTGTAGCTTCTGGCACAGCATGCTCCAGCCTGCAAGACACAGGAGGTTGCTCTCTCCCCCCAGCTCTCTCTGCCATCTGCTCTCCTCAATGAAACAGTTTAATCTTGAGATTTCTCAGGGCAAATGAGGTCGGGACAGCAGAGGTCACCTTAAGTCTCTGTAACTCTGTTCCAAAGAAACAATTGTTTCTGAGGAAAATGGCTGTGACAAGTCAGGTTTCTCTTTATTCAGAACCTGGATGAGAAGAAATGAATGGGTCTGGGTGTTTATATTGTTGATTCTGTTCAATTCATCAGTGTTGAGATGGCCTGTGTTCTGGGCATGGTACTGGGTGCTGCGGAGATGCCAATGAGTGAGCATCACAGTGCGTCTGGCCTCAGGTACATAAGCTGGGAGAGCAGAGAGGTACATTCATAGCATTGTATGGATTATAATCAAATAAGTTCTGGTATGCTCCAGTATGGCTGAATGAATTGTAAAGTTTTCATTAAATTTTGGAAAATAACTGTTATGGATTGAATTGTGTTCCTGCAAATGGTATGTTGAAGCCCTAACCTCTGTACCTGTAAATATGACCTTGTTTGGGGAGATAAGGTCTTTCTTTGAAGATGTTATCACTTAACAAAGTCATACTGGAGTAGGATGGCTCCTAATCTTATACAGCTGGTGTCTTATGAAAGAGGAGGACAGACATGGAGGCAGAGCCCCATAGGGGAAGACACCATGTGAAGGTATAGCTACAAGCAGCAAAGAAGTGCCACGGATGGCTGGCAGCCACTAGAGGCTAGGAGAGAGACATAGAGCAGTTCCTCTCTCAAAGCCCCCAGAAGGAATCAAAATGGTTGATACCCTGATTCGAACTTCTAGCCTCCAAAACAGTGAGACAGTACATTTCTGTTCTTTAAATCCATTCACTTTCTGCTATTTGTTATTGCAGCCCTAGGGAACTAAGACAGTGCAAATGGTAGGTGAATACTCGCTGTCCTGATGTCCATCCCCCACACAGTATCCATCTCCTACCCTTGCTGTCCAGCCACACTTTGGCAATCCACCTACCACCGTGGCTTTGCAAGACGTTTCTCCTCTCTGTACTGCAATTCCATCAATTTTAAAATAAAGTCAATAATAGCATCTACCTCAAAGTCTTGTTTGAGGATTAAGGGAAAAAATGCATGTAAAGTACTGAGCATAGTATTGGGTACATAGTAAACATTTTAAATAAGGATTAGTTATCATTATGCTGGTAGCTACGATTGTGGCTCATATTATTTTCATCATTATTATGTTTATTATAATGATTATTATGATTTTGAGTTTCTGTCTGCTGGTTTATGACTCCCTCTTGGATATAAGTCTAGTAAAAATGGTTTCCAAAAAGTTCAGACTTTGTGGAAACTATTTGGCTCACCAGGGGCTGCTAATCTGAAGAGGGTGATTTCTGAATGTTCCCCATCTGCCTTCCTACACCCATTCTTCCCTGTGGTGTCTGTTATCTCCTGGTTTTTGCTGTTCTGGCTTGTTGGAGCTCCCTAAGCTCATCGCCTGTCCGTTGGAGCTCTCCAAGGAACTTCAATTTCTCTGCTATTTCAGCAGAAACCACTAGATTTGGACGGTGCTGCCCCTGAAGAAGGAGACCAGTCTTCACTCCTGGGACAGCTGATTTTCTGCTCTTTTCTGCCGTTACGCCGGTGCTCATGCAAATGCTCTCGGGAAGATGATGTAGCTCAGGGTGCCCAAAGTGGGTGGTGAGCAAGGGAAGGCAATGTCTCCTGGCCTCATCTCATACCTACTCCAACCCAAGTCTCCAAGAATTAAAACCAGTTGGCAGTTTCTTAGGAAAAGGGAAGTTTTTGTAAATAGCTGTTTTGATCGTATGTAAAAACTACCCCACAACGGTGCTGGCACTGGTACCCCATGCAGGCTCTGGAAATACCAAGGCTGTCTTTCTGTGAGGCAGCCTGCTAATTTCATTTGCCACCATGGTTTTCCCATCTGCTCAAAGAAGGCTCGGACAATTTTCCATGTATAATTCACAGTCTTTGGTTATTGAGACTCGAAAGAAATCAACTGCTTGATCAACACATCATCTAAGGATTTAAAAGGCAGCACGTCCATTTTCCTCCTTTGCCAGAATCCAGAGCCGACCCTTCTTTTGGAAGCTCGTTCTCTCTTCCTCTTGCCAACTCCGAGCCTCTGTTTCTCTCTCTCCCTACCTTGTTTCCCGGCCCCTCACAATTTTGCTTTGTCCTTCCCTTTCATCAAGCAGTATATTCTGCCTTGCAAATGCGGTGTTCTAACCGGACACCACCCATAGATTATGTCACCACAATGACCACTGTCAGGCCTCAGCTAGCTAATTGCGGCCCCCACCCTTCTTCGTCTGGCCAGGCTAAGATGGATACCCAATTTGCATTATTTATGTCTTTTTGCTGCGTTTCAATGTGCTTTTTGCATAACATATGTAAAATTCTGCTGACATTGAGAATTCATTTGGCTTGAGATGCTCAAAAGAGGGGGGAGAAGGGAGACCTGATTTGTGTAAAATCAAAAGCCATCAGTCAGGTCTGTTCTCATCTGTTTCTGAGGGAAAAAAAAAAAAAAGGGCATTTGTTCCTGACTTTAAAGATGGCTGTTCACGAGAGTTCTTCGCATTAAACTCGGCAGGCAGGTGGGCCCTTTCGCTGAAAGAGCACTGGTTCCCTTTAGGATGTCAGTCCCCTTCCTTCAAATAGGCAAGGCAAGCAACCAAGGCCCATTTTCAAGTTGAAATGCTAAGCCTGTCACTGCATCGCAGCTAGAGCCAGAGAATATCAGAGTGAGGACACCTTAGAGAACATCTGACTTAATCCCCTCGTTTTGTAGATGAAGAAACTGAGGCCCAGAACCATGAGATGGTTCTTCAAGGTCACAGAACTGCCATCAGCTACACAGTATATCGTGTTATCTGTTCTTTAAATTCTCTTCTAAGTAGCCACATTGTTACAAGGCGCCAGGCATTGTTCTAAGCACTGTACACGTATACCTGATAGTTCACTGGTAGAATTCCCACCTTCCATGTGGGAGACCTGGGTTTGATTCCTGGTCAACGTGCCTTATGCACAGCCACCTCCCATCCCTCAGTGGAGGCTTGTGTGTTACTATGATACTACTGAACAGGTTCTGGTGGAGCTTCCAGACTAAGATGGACTAGGAAGAAAGGTCTGGCAATCTACTTCCAAAAATAGCTAGTGAAAAACGGATGGATCATAATAGTCCAACCTGCAGCTGATCATGGGGATAGCGCTGGGCTGGGTGGCATTTCATTCTGTTATATGGAATTGCCATGAGTCTGGAGTCAAAAACTAGGCAGCAGCTAACAATAACAGAAGACCCATATACACAGATCTGTTGCTATCATCCTCATTTCATATATGAAGAAACGGAGGCACAAAGAGGTTGAGTAATTTTCCCAAGGTCACACAGCTCTAAGCGCACAGCTGGGATCCAAATCCAGGTACCCTGGCTGAAGAATACCTGCTCTAACCACTCTGTTCTACAGCCTCACTCACCACAGAATAATGTCCAATTTCCTTACTTAGAAACATAAGGCCTTCTATAATCTGGCCTCTTCTGACTTTCTCAACTTCATTTTTAATGTAAAATTTCAAGAGCTTGTTTTCGTATTTTTTTTTTTTAATGGTGAGACAGGTGTCAAATTGTTAGAGTACTTATGTGCATACATTTAAAAGAGTAAGGCAACAGTTTTATTCCTAAATGTCAATATTTATAACATGCCATCAATTATATGCCTTGCAACTGTTAAAACTTATCATGAAAAAATGTAGATGCTAACCTAAAGCTGTGGCAGGGTTCCCAAGCCAAACCCACTGCCGTCCAGTTGGTTCGACTCACAGCGACCGCAGAGGGTTTCCACGGCCATCACCTTTATGGAAACAAACTGTTCCATCTTTCTCCCGTGAAGCAGCTGGTGGGTTTGAACTGCTGACCTTTTGGTTAGCCACCAAGTGCTTTAACCACTGCCTCACCAAGGCTCCTCCGAGGCAAATATATAGTTCCAAAATTATGTCAGGGGCAACACAAGCAAAAAAGTTCGAAGAGCCCTCTCTTAAATTCAGAGTTTTTCAAACACAAATCCCTTTCCTTGCACAACACCTGCACTCCTCAGAACACGTTTCAGGAAACAAAAAATTCCCGGTATGGGAACAGCCACTACTTGCTGCACTGCAGCACCAGGAAGCGCCAGCCTCTCAGCTGCATTCATTGGTACATTCATTCATTCGCTTAGTAAATGTTAGTTGAGCAGGTACTAGATTCAAAAACCTGTGTCAGGCCCTAGGGAAATAGCCATAGGAATCACACACAGAGCCTACCCTTACAGAGCCTACCAAAGATCAAATTCTTCAACTCTGTCCTTGATAGGTACTCTGCTAGGTGAGAGCAGTGAAATTCTTTTTTTTTGTGGTTTAAGAGAAAGTTTACAAATCTAGTCAGTCTCTCATACAAAAATTTATATATACCTTGCTATACACTCCTAGTTGCTCTCCCCCTAATGAGACAGCACACTCTTCTCCACCTTCTATTTCTGTGTCCATTCAGCCAGCTTCTGTCTCCCCCTGCCTTCCCATCTCCCCTCCAGACAGGAGCTGCCCACATAGTCTCATATGTCTACTTGATCCAAGAAGCTCAGTCCTCACCAGTATCATTTTCTATCCTATAGTCCAGTCCAATCCCTGTCTGAAGGGTTGGCGTTGGGAATGGGTCCTGGCTTGGGCTAATAGAAAGTCTGGGGACCATGACCTCTGGGGTCTTTCTAGTGAGAGCAGTGAAATTCTTGCAGCACGTTCTTGAAAATAGAAACAATTTTAGGAGGGTCTAGCACAATCGTTATTAAAATGAACAACGGATAAAGAAAGAGGATTTCAGAAGGTACGTCATTGTTCGAAACTAAAATTCTACTCTTAACCGAAATGGCTTCTTGGTTCTTTTTGTAGAACCACTGACAAGATGAATCAGAACCTAATTCATAAGGAGGCCAGTGTCAGAGAAGGCATTTTTATTACTGGCAAAAAAAAAAATCAAGTAGGACAGACGGTGCAGTGACATCAGTATTCCAGGTCTGTCACTTCACGCCCCAAGACTTTGCAAGTGCTCTGAAGGTGATGTGTACATGGAGTTCTGATCCAGGGGTGATTTACCTGCCTCAGTCTGGCCAGCTCTGCTGAACAGAGCCAGCTATATTTTTGGGAGCCTGGAAAATGACATTAATATTGCCTATATTTATCACTGTGAGCAGACACAGGGTTGTAAGCTGCAATTCTGAGATCCAGGGGTATGGAGTCACGAGTGTGCACTGTTTCCGGATGCATGAATGATGTATGTGTTAAACCAGCGAGTTGGGTTGTTTCAAAGGGAATATTTTACTTTCTGTTATTTATTTATATTCACCCCCCATCCTTAACCTACACACACTCATTCCCACATTCTTATACAATTCAGTGTGATGCGTGCACGAAGTGACCCCTTCTTTGACTGTTAGAAAAAAGAAGTCCCTGTTGGGCTGGGACAGGGGATGACAAACTCACTATTCTTTTCGTGAACAATGTGCAGGGCCTCACTCCTCAAGGAGTATATTGGCAGGATGCAGTTCTGCAAGTCAGCTTTTGTTCGTTTGTGTTTGGTTTGGTTTGAGTTTTTAGCAATCAGTGATTACCTAAAAAGTTAAGAAGAGATCTGGTCCTCGGTTCCCAGCGGCAGACTCTCAGCATTATCAAACCAGGGAGTTCTGCTTGGCATCTTTATTCACTCACTTGTTCAACACATATTTACCCACCACCTACAGCAGGCGAAACCCTGGGCCAGTCATTAGGCAGAACTCTCTGTATTTCACAGGTTCTGAGATACCGATTTTTCAACATTTAAATGTCTCTGAATTGGGGATATTTACAAGGTGGTGTCGCTAGCACCTAAAACAATGCCGTGGCTTACAGCCAATGTTCTCTTAGATTTGATGAAATGCTTCATTGTCCACGACTTCTCTGCCTTCACCAACAGTGGAGAAATAAGAGGAGGTAAAACTCAAAAATCAGTAAACTTCTCACTTACCATCAATTTTTGGAGCAAGAGAAGAAGGCCTTGCGTTAACGTAATTTAAAAATGATCTGTGCGTTTCATTTATTCCCACTCTCCCTGGCCTTAGAAACATATCATAACTGAGCAGGGTTTATTATTGCTAGCCTGCAGGTCTTAAATTTACAAATGATTTTTTTTTTTTTTAACTTACATACAGTGTGAGTGTGTGTGTGGTGCTTTCTCTGAAAAAAAAAAAACTCATTTGGAAATTACGTTTTGATCTGTTGTTGAAGCCATAATTTAAGGAGATTATTGCTTGGGCTATGTCTACACGTTGCCAGTAGAAACTGGTTAAAAAATATTTTTAATCAAGAAAAGAAAGGGTTTTTTGTTTCCCTTTATTCGTTCAAGCACTTATTGAGTTCCATCATTCTCCTAAGTGCCGTCAGGAGACAGAGACAAATGTATTATTTTTGATATCCAGGAACTTACAATCTAAAGGGGAAAGAACACCATAAACCCCTAATGCTTGTATAAGGAAGAATGAAATAGTCTTATAACTGAAGCCCAAGGACATCTGCCTGAGATCTTCATCACTCCACAGTATTTCAGCTACCTTTAAATAAACAAAACAAAAACTGCCCTCACCATCACTCTGAAGAGTGGCTGCATCAGATAAAGAGGTCCCAGGCAGGCTCAGAACAACGTCCCAAAGCAGTCCTTCCATGGCTGATATAAAGGCAAAACTCACATCCACTGGAGGACGACAAGGGCTATATATTTTGAAAACTTCACAGTCAGTCAGATTTCCCATTCCTCATTGACTGGTTTTCCTTCATTTCCACCCCATGATAGGCCCCTCAGTAATCTGTTTGCTCTCCTATTCTCCTTCCATAGGACTTTGCACTTTCTCCTTCCTGCCCGGCTTCTCCCTGGCCCTTCCTCTCAACTCTTAATTTTTTTTTTTTATTACAGTGAAAATATATATAGTAAAACTTCTGACCTTCAACATTTTTACATGTATAGTGACATTGATTATATTCAAGTTATGAAACCATTCTCTCTGTCCTTTTCATCACCATTAGCAGAAACTCAAAAAAAGAAAAAAAAACCAAACCCATTGCTGTTGAGTTGATTCTGGCGCACAACAACCCTTGAGGACAGAGTAGAACTGCCCCATAGGGTTTCCAAGGAGCTGCTGGTGGATTCCAACTGCCTACCTTTTTGTAAGCTCCAAAAAAACAAACCAAACCTACTGCCGTTGAGTCGATTCCAACTCATAATGACCCTATAGGACAGAGTAGAACTGCCCCACAGTTTCCAAGGAGAGCCTGTTGGATTTGAACTGCTGACCTTTTGGTTAGCAGCTGTAGCACTTAACCACAATGCCACCAGGGTTTCCTTGGTAAGCTCTTTTTTTTTTTTTTTTTTTTTAAAAAAAGCTCAGTGCCCCCTAAATAATGACTCTCCCTTTCCCTCTTCCCCCTGCCCCTGGTAACCACTAATGAACTTTGTTCTCTATACGTTTGCCTATTCTAGATATTTTATACATAAATATTCATATATATTGTATGACCTTACTTATATAAAATGTCAAACCTTTTAATTTGCCTTCGTATTCCTCTACCTTTAACCTCCTCATAGTCCATCCCTCTCCTATTTATTCTCCTGCCTCTGTGAGGCAGGAACCAAGACTGTATGACACAGAATAGATACTAAAAGAAAAAATTTTTTGATGTGTCAAGGAAAAAAGAATGAAAGGAATGAGGGAAGGAAGAGCAGAAGGGAAAATGACTTCTCTTCAGTGTAGTAAACTTAAAGTAATTTGGGGTCTACCTCAGGGCGGGAAATTGTATCATGGAGGACTGAGAAAGTTCAACCCTGAGTTTCCTCTCCTGGAATTGTCTGGAAGCCGTGACTCTCCACCTAGTTTTTTGCCCCAGCATATGTGACAGTTGATATTCACACGAATGACAATATGTCCTGGGCATAGTCAATTTGCCTGAAATTTCCAGAGTGCTGACTTTCAACCACCTTTCTGTCCCATTTGGTGTACAAGTGATTAAAGAAATAATATTGAATCCATTCACCTTTATGGGGGGAAAAAAAAACAGTAAACCACTTGCAAATGTTGCTATTTTAATTTTAGTGCCAGATTTCTTGGGACATGCCTGTTTACGGACACCCAGCTCCACCACCAGCCCCCCGTCCCTACTCACTGTCCACGGTGCACCACCCTCTCTAGGAGTCAGAATCCAAAGAAACAGGAAGACTCATCCAGTACCCAAAAATGATCCTTCTTTCTCCTTTTAACTCATAAAATACCCATAAGACCTGTATATAAAAGCAGAAGTAGAAATATTATCAACTTAAAAAGAAAACCACTCCTAAATGTGCACACCTTATTTATAAAACAAAAAAAAACTTTATTTCTAATATGCCCAGGTTTATGTCACCTAATTTTTAGACCCTCAAATCCAGAGGGGGTTGAGCCTTTAATAACATGTGTTGGGAGAAAATGGACCTGCCCATCGTCCTTCTTCCAGTGGTGTAGGTTGCACGTGGAGGTGACCTTGAGGTTGCCCTTCCCCACTAGGAGCAGGTGGGCTTCTTTATCCCAGCTTCGCTCTGTGGGCAATCAGCATTCCACTCCACCAAGCCTTGAGGGAGAGTGTTCCTCCAAAGCAAACTTGCAGAAAGGATTTGCCTCCTGCTCTGATCCCCATGCAAGACTGTCAGCCCTCCTCTTGGTCACATAGATTTGGAGCCATCAAGCTGGAAAGAAAAGAGACAGTGATTTTTTTTTTTTTTAGGAGTGAAACAAACACTGTTGCCAGTCTGGCCTGAAAGAATTGCAATCCTGACTTTCAGTGGAGAACTGACTCACCTGGGTTCCAGGTAAGTCTCAGAAGTGGGACAAGTTTGAGTGTGGTGCTTCTAGCCTCTCCCTGTTCTGTGTTCTTCCCCACCCCCAGGATACCTTTCTTCCTCTTTTCTTTTCCAGCTCTCCCTCCTTTCCCCCAGAAAGGGATAAAACTCATTTTAAAATAATTTAAAAGTGAGAACAGTAGTGCTTGTCAAAATCCTCGCACCATGTAAGATCGGAGCTATTCTCCCCACTTCAAAGATAAAAAAACTGAGGCTGGGAGATACTATACAACTTGTCCAAAGTTACATAGATAGTGAGTGGCAAGCACACGAGATGATAAGTCCATGAAGAGGTACCTTTCCCTGGAATATTTAATACAAATTTTTTAATACAAATAGACATAGTAATACTTGTAAAGCTGGTCACCAAGCACTTTTTTTAAGGTATTGATATAGGCATTTAATTGTGTGTTCCCTTCTCTAAAAAAAAAAATTAATTTCTTGTCTCTCCATCAATTAATATTTTAAGTCAGTTTCCCAAAATACCTTTGAATCATGAGGTTTATTACCAATATATTTTATTTTCCTGAATTTTCTCTTAGTGAATCTACAAACTCTCTTATAACAGCAGATGAAGATTAAGGCACTGCTTAGCAAACCAAACATGGTAATGTTACTATATAATTTTCCCATCATTCCCAGACAAAAGGTCCCCTATCCATACACCATACATTGGTGGTCAGTAGATAGGATTGCCATATTTAGCAGGATGCCTGGCTAAATTTTAGTTTCAGATAAACAACCGATAATTTTTTAATATCTGTATGTCCTATGCAATATTTGGGACATATATATATATATACTAAACATTATTCATTATTTATCCGAAATTCAGAACTGGCCATTTTGTATTTTATCTGGCAATCTCATTAGCAGAGCCTGTTGTCTGAGATTCACGTTCATATGCACTGTTTCTTCTGATCAAAGGAATTTGAAGAAATAAGTACCTAACAATGATAGTAATGAGGACACTGGTGGTTAGTGGTAGAATTCTCACCTTCCATGAAGGAGAGAGAGGTGTAATTCCTGGTCAGGGTACCTCATGCATAGCCACCGCCCATCTGTTCAGTGGAGGTTTGCTTGTTGCTGTGATGCTGAACAGGTTGCAGCAGAGTTTCCAGATTAAGACAGACTGGGAAGAAAGGCCAGGCAATCTACTTCTGAAAAATTAGCTAATGAAAACCTCATGGATCACAAAAGTCCAATCTGTAACCAACCATGGGGATGGTGCAGGGCTGGGCAGCATTTTGTTCCATTGAGCATGAGGCCACCATGAATCGGAGGTCAACTCCATGGTAGGTAGCTAACAGTAACAATGATAGTTCAGGATTAGGCAGTGTGATGAATTACTTCTTATGGCCCTTCTAGCCATAAGACTCCCACAAAGCAATTGGATGGGACTATGCAAATGAGGGGTTTATGGCCCATTGAGTGGACTGAACAGCCTAATAATGCAAATAAGGTGCATGGAACACTTGCAGGTAATTGATCAGTTTTGCCATCCTTCTAGGTTTAAAAAGAGCCAACCCCAGAGAGTGAGAGGGGGACCTCATCATGAAGAAGAACTGGGAGCAAAATCTTTGGACCCAGGGTCCCTACATTTAGAACTTCCTGGACCTAGGAGACCTAGAGCACTGTAACACCAGAGACAGCACAAGACAGTGAGACGTGGCAGCAAGCACAGCAGAGTCCAGCATGAACCAGGACAGCAGCTGCAGAACCAGGAGACCTCCCTGGCCCATGGAGTGAGGTGGACCTAAAAGAGCCTGCGAACCCACAGAGCCAGAGAGTTGAGCGCCTTCAGACAGGAGGTTTGCAGGAGGAGTGGGGTATTTCCGGACACTTATTGGCAGAGCTAAAGAGCTTTGTATAACTTGCCCAAGAAGGCTGAGGGTTGAGGGCAGAAGCCTGAGAGCCAAGAGAGAGGCCTGCTTGCAGGCACAGCTGAGAAGAAGCTGTATCCTGAGTCTTTCCTCATACTGAATTACAACCTCTTATTTCCCTTATAAACCCCATAACTGTGAGTATAGTTCTGTGTGGCCATTGCAACGAAGTATTGGACCCTGCAGAGAAGTAAAGAGAGCCATGGGAGGGATAGCTGGTGTCAGAATTGGTAAAAAGGTCGGAGGCTGGTGATATATTTGACCTCCACTCCTAGGAATTAGCCTTGAGCTGATGGTGTTGTTGGTTCTCTCTCCTCCCCTTGAAGTTAGAAGACCTCTGATGCCATGTCATTTTTCTAAGCAGTCTATCAAGGGAGAGGTATTTGGGAACTTCTTAGCATCTCAGAAATCACAATATTGGCAGAGGTCCAACTTCCCTATGCAGACAGAGGCTAGCCATGATTAAAAGAGATAAGAGGAGGCAGCTGGTGACAAAATAAAACACCAAAGGGAACATAGCATCTCAGCACAGTGGACAGGATGTACTGAACCCCTGTGCCTGGCCACCCCGAGGCACTCCAGGGAGAGCTGTCTCTGCTCAGTCCTATCTCCTCCCCCTCCTGAGCCTCCTGGAGAGTAGAAACAGGGCCTAGCTCAATGCTTTGGACACCATAATATTCTGACAGAGGCCCAACTCATTTTCAGGGCTCCTCCCTGTGTACCTCAGCCCAGGACTTTCACACAAATTCTCACAGAGGGCAGGTAAATATTTATAGATGCAAAATGGTAAGAGGTGCCTTGATAAGGTTCAAAGGAACAGTTAAATTTGTGTGTGGATCATTTAATCGTGGTGTCTGAAATATAAAAACATGGAACATATTATCTTTTTTTTTTTTTTTTTCTTTTGTGGCCTCAAAATTTGATCCAAGTCTGGGAGTTAAAAAGTCCCATTTTGTGTAATCAGGTTCTGGTTGAACATGATTGCTGAATTATTTTAAATTGAAGACACATGTCTGGAGGTTGAGCTGCATGTATTATTTCAGGATGGTGTCCATTAGGCCTTATCCACAGGGGCTATCTTCAACTTTTGCCACATTCAATTCATTCTTTATACATCAGTACTTGCAAAATGGTGAATCATATATAAGGGAAAATTGGAGGGAATATGGTACTCGTTAAAGGGTGATTTTTTGAAATTATCTTGAATGCATTATTCAGACCTGTTTCCAGTCTCCCCTGCTAAGGGTTCCAATGCAGGTTAAAAAGGTTCTGGAAGAAAAAAAAAAAAAGAACATTTTAAAGACAATAACAACGCATAAATAAATAAAACGCTACAATCGGTGGGTGCAAGGCCGTTTTGCTTTGAAAACGTTACAACTGAGTCAACATTTACTTTAACTCCTTGTCAGACCTAACTAAGCACTCTCAGTGTCTTAATTGCAGATCTAAATTGGTGCCCCTGCTACGGGCTTTTCACTTTGAATACATTTGTCCCTGAACTGAGGCTTTTTCAGACTTCTCCTCGTAATGGCAGCCAGTCCATTTTGTAAATTGTTACACAATGTTGGAGGCTCCTGTCAGGATTGAAGGTCTCCCTCCTTAAGGAGTGGTTAGGTGAGGGGACGTGTGAGGTGGAGTCAGTCCAGTGTCCCAACCGCACAAGATATCACCTCACCCCACAAGATCTCTTCACGTTAGCAGCTTGGGCATCTGTTGGGTGGCTGCTTGTTTTAACAGCTTTACTGAGGCATAATTTACATACCACAAAATATATTCATTAGAAGTATTCAATTCAATAATTTTTAGTGAATTTGTAGAACTGTGCAAGCATCACCACAGTCCATTTTAGAACATTTCCATCACCTCAGAAAGAAACCTTGTGCCCACCTGCAGTCACTCCTGGTTCTCTCTCCAGCCCCAGACAACTGCTAACCTGCTTTCCTTCTCTATAGATCTGCTTTCTCTGAACAGTTCATAAAAATGGAATCATACGATAAGTAGTCTTTTTTGCCTGGCTTTTTCCATGTAGCGTAATGTTTTTGAGGTTCATCCATGTGGCGGCTTCAATCAGTACTTCATCCACTTTTATTGCCGAATAGTATTTCATTGTGTGGATGTACCATATTTTCTCTCTCCAGTCATCAGCTGATGGACCTTTATTTCAGTTGCTTCCACTTTGTGGCTATCATGAAAAATGCTGCTATGAACATTTGTGTACAAGTGAGCACTTTTAAAATGAATTTGATATGGAGTTACTATTATCACTCACAGTAAACTATAAATTGGGTTTACTTTTTTTTTTTTTAAAGCAATTACCCATGCTCTTGTTAAGGGTGCCTATTAGAATGTCCCAGAATAAGTAGGTTACTGAGTACTTTAAGAAATAAGACTTGTCAGAATGAGAGCCTTAGTGATTTTAGAGTGTATAGTGATGAAGGGTAAGGAAGGGAAGGCTGGGAATTTTCAAGATTAAGAGTGACCGTGAGAGCAGCCAGAGCTTTCTGTAAGTGATAGAGCTTCTTGGACACTTGTAACCTGGAGTTTCAAGAGTTCAGACCCACGCGAACCCTCCAAAGCAGGCATTCCTCTTGGCAGCCACGGCACACCCTGCCTTTTTCTGAAAGTCCTGCTGACTTAAATAACATGGAGGCTACTCAGGGAGGAATAAAGTTGGAAGTGGCAGGTGAGGTGAACAGGTCATAACACGGGGAACAGAGTTGTCAGGCTGTGTTTATTTTTGTGCCTTCTAAGACTTCAGTGGCTGGTAGGAGACGCTGGCAATTCTGTCGTCGAGAAATGAGTGGTGTGCCTGACGGGGAGGCAGCTATATCAAAAAGCGCCCTTACAGGTTGCCCTAAATCACCCTTCTAAAAGAGCTGTGAAAAATCTATGTCCTAAAAAATCCTTTTCCCCAGGAATCATCCTACAAAGCAGGCATATCAAAGCCAAGAGGGTTCACGAGATGTGACATCAATGAAAGGGAAAGCCCTGCCTTCTGGTCTGCTCTCACCCTGTCTATGGCTGGGGCAGGTCACCAACCTCTCTGGGCCTTGGTTTCCTCATCTGTAATATGAGGGAAGTTGACATCATGATTCCTGCCTGAGGTTTTTCCTACATCCAATATTCTGTGTCTCTGACGACTTTTGAAAACTTTTACTTCTGAAACCCACATTCAAAAGTTAAACAAGCATCATCATCCTGTTTGCAATCAATTTACTGAAGTCAAGAGATGGAATCTCGAACACCAACTGGTGAATAATTAGTATTTGGAACGCAATTTTTTTTAATGTCACACAGTGTCCCAGTGGTACCCCAACCCTATTTTGCAAACAGGAAAATTGTTGTTGGCTTTTCTACGTACTCTCTTGCAAGTCATTTAGCTTCTTTGTGTCAGAGTGGGGAACTGAACCAACATTTTAGGACTCCCTGATCTTTATTGTATCAATTAATCCACATTGCCTGGAAACGAAGAAAATAATCATTCAAGTAGAATAAGCCACCACTAAAAAAAAAAGCTCTGACTCGATAGCCAAAAAAAGCCATTTTCCCCATTTTTGCTTGATGGTTTACGTTCTTGTTGGAATGGTGAGATGCTGGAGAAGGAGGTTGGAGGGCAGTTAAAATATGACAATAGGTGTGAGGCTGATGGCCTTCTAAGAACAAAGAATGCCCCTACCGAGGAGAATGCGAGCTTATCTTTTCTTCCCTTTTCCTCAGTGGCTTATGTTCTCTGTCACCCATGGAGCAGTCTGATGTCTCTTGGGCAGGCTCTCAGACACATATTCAGCTCCAAAAGGTGATGTTTCTTTCCTTAGGACTTTCAAGTACATCTGTTGCTGGAAGCCAACAGTCTTGGTCCACTTCCCCGTGGCAATCACTAGTGTCACAGAGAAGCTTGCTCCTTGGAACTTCATACAGAACATTCCAGACTCTCTTCCAAAGTGAGTGACCAGCCTGGTAGTGAAAGAAATCTGGGAACAGATGGCATGAAATTGAAAGCATGTAATTACTACCCTCTCCCAAATGCTGTCCTGTTACTTTGGCGAGCCTCCATGAAGCTCTATGGCACTCATGCTGGTCTGATGGAGGTCTGGGTCTTAAATGCAGATGTCTGAGCATCAGGGCTGATCGAGAAGTGGCACATTTCAGAGGAAATGGCATTAATGTCCTGTGGTCCCTGCATAACAATCAGAACCACATGTGCATGGGAAGAAGTCCACATGTCACTGGACAAATGACACTAGCTCTTTCCACTTAAAGACCCATCTGTTGTAGGAAGATGACTCTGGATTGGTGAACCTGGATTCGAGTTGGAAAGAGAGCCTGGCCCTTGAGGTGAAAATGTCTGCAAAGTTTCTTTTTTTCTGATTATCGTCTTTGAATTTAGCTGAAAGTTTGGCCAGTAGATAAAGACACCTGAAGCAAGCACCATCTCTCTTTGCTTCATCTCTCCTATTTGTGGAGTAGAAATGGTCAGTGTTCACAATACAAACCAACATTTGACTGCCTGGACTAAATTCTTGCCTACCTCTGAAGATACTGAGTGAGGAGTGGAAGAAAGTGAGAGGGGAAGGAGAAAGAACTCCCACCCCCATGCACCCTGGAGGGATGGAGCTGATCTGAGTCTAAATCACTTGATGCCAGTTTCACTTCTCCCAATCACCAGCCTTCATAAGTGCCAGCAACAACATACGGAGCAATCAGGGTGCTCTGGCTGGGACCAACTCCTAGCCTGATGTTATTTTCGTGGTGAAGACTTGCATTTTCTCCTTTCCAAAATATTTCAAAATGGTGTCAATGTTGTATAAGTTTATAAATAAGAGTACTTTGAATTATTTGGGCAAAGTTGCTTTAGAAATACACAAAATGGCTTATTATATTTCTTCAAGCTCTCGTTCAGAAATGTAAACATAATTTAGTAAGAGAGGCTGTCTTATTCAATCCCATTGTCATCCCATTGGAAGGAAAAGAGCAGGAATTTGGTGTTGGATGCTTTGTGTTAAAAAATTCCAGCTACACTACTTATTACCTGAATGATCTTTGAAAAGAATTTGAGCTTTGGTTTTTTTACTTACAAAAATCAACATAACAGAAGGCAGAAAAAGACAGGAACTGGCCAAATGGACACAGGGAACCCAGGATGGAAAGGAGGAGTATGCTGTCACGTTGTGGGAATTGCAACTAATGTCACAAAACGATATGTGTATAAATTTTTGTATGAGAAATTAACTTGAGCTATAAACTTTCACCTAAAGCACACACACACACACACAAAAAAAAAATACAGAAAAAAAATAATAAAATTCACTAGTCTCACTGTCTGGGGAAAAAAAATCAACATAAAAAAACTTTAAAAGATTTACCATAAAAATTAGATGATTTAAGTGCTCTTTTAATTTTTTTTTTACATTGGAAAACTATCGAAACATTAGTTATCATTATTTATGGGTGGTGGGGAGTGGGGGGAGAAGAACAGCAAATTCACCAAAGCTTCTGGAAAAGTTTTGTCTTTTGTAGGAGGTTGCCATTAGCATGGGATGCAGAGAAAGGTTCTGAAAACATCCAAATGAGAAGTGAACTAGTTTGAACAACTTCCTTTTCTGCAGTTCACTTTTTCCTGTTATGTCTCAAAAACTTCCTTGCCTCTTGAGTATACTCCTATACGCTTCATAAACAAGGAGACGTTGCTGTCAAAGAGCTCAAAATTGTGTCCAAGAGAATAATTCTGCCATCTCATATCTCTTCCAACATCTTTTCCTTGGAGATCACATATATTTTCCTGGCAAGATGTTCACTATTCAAACGCTGTTTTGCAATTTCCCTCAACTTCCGCTTGCCTGCGGATTAAGCTGTGCCTTTACTTTACTTTAGAATGCAGAGAAAACCTTGAAGAATGAGAAACTGGAGTCAACTATGGATAACCTTCTGGAATGATGCTGGCAAATATAGGCTTTGATAATATCATCTCCATTGTGTTTGATTGTAAATGACTCATCAATTTCTCATTCGCCTAATTTTTAGGAATATTGGAGTCCTGAGTTTGTAAGCAATAAAACCTCTTGTCAATAGCAAAGTATTCCTTTCATAATTTATTCCTAAGATAGACCCATTGTGTGAACACATTGATCACGTTCTTAAATGGATCACAGTTTTACATTTCTACCCATGGAATCTGACTACCTATGCCTCCTTAAAAGGAAATCCTGGGGGATTAGTGGTTAAGAGCTAAGGCTGCAAACCAGAAGGTCAGCAGTTCAAGTCTACCAGCTTCTCCTTGGAAACATTATGGGGCAGTTCTACTCTGTCTCACAGGATAGCTATGAGTCGGAATCTACTCGATGGCAATGGGTTTGGTTTGGTTTTTTCATGCCTCCTTAAGTCAGAAGTACCACTAGGTTTTCTTTGGCTAATTCAGAGGGAGAAAGGAGGAAAGACTGGGAGTGCAGGAGGGAAGATGGTGTAATGTTCAAAAGAATGGAGATTTGGAGAAAAGAGGCCTGAAATGGCATCTCAATTAAAGGACACTGCCTTCTTAAGGTTATCTGTTATTGTTGTGTGCCATCGAATCAATTGACTGATAGCAACCCTATGTGACAGACTAGAATTGCCCGCATAGCATTTCCTAGGCTGTAATATTTATTGGAGCAGATCGCCAGGTCTTTTCTCCCACAGAGCTGCTCATGGGTTTGAACCGCTGATGTTTTGGTTAGCAGCCTAGCACTTAACCACTGTGCCATCTGGGCTCCTTTACAATTACCTACATGGTCAAAGATCTGGAGGAAATGTGTTGTCTTTGGGTAGAGTTGGGCATTATATGAACAAAACAACAAGATGTTCTTTAAAATTTTCATTTTCGTCTTGATGTTACAGAGACAAGCAGCTGACTTTAGCAATCCTGCCAGCAATTCTGGACCTTTTTTAAGGGAGGTGGTCAAGGATACCTTTGAAAATCTAATGAAACTCCCTCTTCCAAGAAAAAAGCAAACACAAAACTTTCAGGCATTTTGTGGATTGCTGAGGCCCCGTCTCAAATGCCTGGAGAACTTCTGGATTTACCCCTTTCTTAGCTCTTTCTTGCATGAATAATGGACATGTTAACAACCGCGAATCTCCTGGTGTACGAGGATGTGATAACTGTCATAACGTATTATACCTTATATGCACATAATATATAACATACATAATATATAATGTATTATTAAATAGTATTGATAAACAGTATAGTCATAAGTAATAAAGAGCAACTTTTTGGTTTCCAAACCATTTTAGCCCTTAATGGGCAGCAGAGGACACTTTTTAAAATTAATCTTTTAACTATCATTAGGTTAATAAAAAACAAAACTATTTTCTGAAAAAAATTCCTCCAATTCTTTGCTTTTCAGAAAAAAATCTGTATCTTTGCATTTATCTATCTCTTTCTCAGACTTCAAACTATCAATCATCACTACAGCAAACTCTTTCAAAGAGAAGAAACCAGTAAAATAACAAACTTGGGAGAACAACCCCAATTTAGGGAAATGTTAAGTGAAGAAAATTCCTTAGGTGATTGATTCCTTAATGTAGAAAATAGGTCAATGCTAAAGCTATCCCATAAGAAAGGAAGTTTCCATGCAAATGAAACCTTGGTTTTATCTTTTAAAGTACAGGATTCTATTATTTTTGAATAATGATGGAAGATTAAATATGCCAGGGCTTCCTCTTCTTTTTATTGAAAATTAAGATATACCAAAACTCATTTATGAGTTACGTTAAAATCTTTCAAATTGTACCAAAGATTTTTATTTAATTAAATCAGTATTTTTAAAGATAATGTTATCTTATTCTGAGGTAAAGACTTACATAAATTTATAGGTTTTTCTTTGTTGGAAACCCTGATGGCGTAGTGGTTAAGTGCTATGGCTGCTAACCAAAGGGTCAGCAGTTCAAATCCGCCAGGCCCTCCTTGGAAACTATGGGGCAGCTCTACTCTGTTCTATAGGGTCGCTATGAGTCTGTTTTTTTTGTTCGTTTGTTTTTCTTTGTTAGCAATTTCTAAAATTATTTCTTAATATGAAGAAATAAAAAAGATCTTAGAGAACAGTTAAACTGCAAAAATTAATTTCAATCAGCTGCAAAACTAAAACAGCATATTTTCTGTTTCTTAATTATGTCACAAGCAAATTGTGACATTAAAAATGCCTGTGTCAAGTGGTCTACTCATGCCACAAAGCCTCCTCATGTTATTTCCCAAAGGACTAAAAGAAAAATAATTATGTGCGATCAGATTATTTTTGCACAAATAAAGAGCGTTTTCTACATTTGCTTACCAAATGCTCTCTCCCACCCCCACAGTGAGTTATTTTTTTAAGCACCTTTATGTCAATTTTTTTTTTTTACATGTTACTGTAAAAAAAAATTAGCATAGCATGCTTACAAATATACATGGAAGGGGTGGGGAGGGAGCAGTTGGCAAACAAACATAGAAGGCACACGTTATTTGCATTAAAATGTGGTATATAAGTGAGAATATTGTAGGAATGTAGTTTAAATGGAGCCTCCTAGGTAGCTGCTTTATATAAAAAAAGAGCCCATAAAACAAAATTTATTAGTGGATTCTTCTGCTTTGTGGATTGAATGTTTCATTTTCAGAATTACAGATGTATGAAAATCATACCTCCCTGCTGGTAAGAGACCAGTAAACTTTCACAAGTTCTGTAAAAACTTAAATGCTGGAGGCCAATACTCACAAAATTTAATGATCTTTCTGCTAATAAAAGCCAACTTCTTTCTCAAAAAAAAAAGTAAGGAAAAGAAACAAAACATACATCGTGTTGTATATTTTACTTTCTTACTTTAAAAAAGGTCAGTGTGTGAAATTACCCACTTTATATTTGCAGTTTGCTCATGTTTATTAAAATCAATTCTATCCACAGGAAAAAATGGAAATGTAAAATAAATACTGTTGTGCCTGGCTCATCTTATCCTACGTTGCTTTGAAGTCAGTCAGTTCCTTTTGGAAAACAACAACAGAGTAAAATGAAGAATAGGGCCGTTTTTTATAAATATTTATATAAAGCAAAAGGAAAAACAACAAGAAGACCAAAAAATATCAACAACTCAATCTCTTTTAAATATGTTTAACCATTAATCCTTAGGAACTTTGCGCAATGGAAGGCTCGATAATTACCCGCGGTACACACCTTACAATTCAGTTGCATGCTAAATTTTTGTTTCGATATTTGGAACTCAGGGCACATTTTCTCTTAGAATCAAATGTTCCGCTGGGTGAAGGATTCCCTGAATGGCTCACAAAATTCAAGACAGAACCCACAATTTAGTTTGTTCCGTATATAAATAGTGTTTAAGCTGAAATCGACCTTCAGGTAAAACACTTTCTATGGAAAAAATATGTATTCTATATCCCATGTCAGGGTGCCAGGAAGGACCTCAATCACTGAGGCCGTAGGGGTAGCTGAGGGCTTGAGGGAGAAAGAAAGGGCCGGCACTTAATCTTGGCCCACTGTAGAATCCTAGATTCTTTAGTATTGTTTAAAAGGTAAAATCATGACTCTACTACAAATATAAAATGAACCTATGTCAAAGATTTTATTTAACTCATTAATGAATAAGAGAATAAGTAAGATGTTACCACCAGTTCCAAGGAGAATTCAAGTGACCGTGTATATATGGACGAAAAGAATTGCTGAAATGAATTGACAAATAGATGCAAAATGATCTATGCACAGGACAATACTCAATTACATTCCACTGGACACAATTAATTTGCATTTCTATAGATAAGAACAATTTGCATTATTATCAGTTTTCTACAACTTGCAAAAATATAAAATAGTTCAAAGATAGTGAAAGGTAGAGATAACCAAAAGGATACATCAGACAAGGCACTGGATAACTTTTTTTTTTCCTATTCTCAAAGTCTTTTGCAATCTTTCCTGATGATATGTATAATGATAAAGAGTCCTTTCAAGTCAGTCAGTAGTCACTTCCCTGATGTTGTGAACTAAGTAGGAGATATTTAATTCCAGATAGCAATACTCTCACTGTCTATACCAGTTTCTATGGTATACCAGTAGTCTCCATTAGAAACATAATGTGAGCCACAAACGGAAGTACCTACGTAATTTAAAAATTTCTAGTAAAAGAAATAGGTACAATTCATTTTAATACAATATTTAAACTAATATATGCAAAATATTATTTCAATGTATCATTAATATAAAAGAATTATTAATGAGGTATTTTACATTATTTTTTCATGCTAAGTCTTCAAAAGCCAGCGTAGGCTTCACAGTTAAACTTTTCAATTGAGGCTAGCCACACTTGAAATGTTTTACTAGCCATGTGTGGCTAGTGGCTAGGGTAATTAAAAGCACTAAACCAAAACCAAACCCGTTGTCGTCAAGTTGATTCCGACTCATAGCAACCCTATAGGGCAGAGTAGAACTGCTGATAGGGTTTCCAAGGAGCAGCTGGTGGATTTGAACTGCTGACCTTCTGGTGAACAGCCTGAGTGCTTAACGACAGTGCCACCAAGGCTCTAATTAAGAGCACAGGTCTATATAAATCAAATATTCATGAGCCAGCTAAGTTTTGCATTTTTTGAATATTAATTAAAACATTTTAGGTCAGTCCTAGCCTTTTCAGTCCCATTATTTTCAAGGTAGCCAGGTTCTCAGATTCCATCATTTTGGAATGAAGCATGATCAAGGCCCAGAGAAACTATAACTTGAAATGACTGTCTGGTGTGGAAAGGAGCCCTGGTGGTACAGTGACTAAATGATTGGCTGCTAACCAAAAGGTCATCGGTTCAAATCCACCAGCCACTCCTTGGGAGAAAGATGTGGCAGTCTGCTGCTATAAAGATTACAACCTTGGAAACCCTATGGTGCAATTCTGCTCCATCCTACAGGGCCACAGTGAGTTGGAATCGACTCAACCACAGTGGGTTTTGCATCTTGGATTTTGGGTATTTGGGTCTGATGTGGCCCTGTGCATTTTCTCATTAGCAGTCTGTATGGTGTCTTTTCCCAAGGAGATCATACTTACTTGCTCCCATGATGTGAGAGGGAGCAATGAGCATTCTACAGGGACTGGCAATAACTATAATAATAAACAAGCATTGCTTTGTCTGTCACCTGTGTATGACAGTGCCCGTCAGAAACATTAACTTTCTCATTTTCATGTCACCCTTGTGAGGTAAAGAGAGGAGGGACACTTCTCCTAAGCCTTCTTTCACTGCAGAAAGAGAAGAGATGTTTTCTTCTTAGCAAGGGAGTAACTAAGGTATGTACACCCCAGTGTCTCCTATACTGCATGGGCCCCAACTGGGCACAAGCAGATCCAACTCAAATCTCTGCTTCTCAAAAAGAGAAAGACCCTCGCCCACAGCATGGCCACCATACAGCCTGTGCTGCAGCCCATGTCT
Organism: Elephas maximus indicus; assembly: GCF_024166365.1. NCBI lineage: Eukaryota > Metazoa > Chordata > Mammalia > Proboscidea > Elephantidae > Elephas > Elephas maximus. The sequence goes on from NC_064826.1 coordinate 86,685,865, forward strand.
GTGCCCTGAGGAGGAAGGTAAAGAGGAAGTGAGCATCTATGTGAGCCAGGGCTGGGATGGCATCAAGAACCCTTCCTCTTTGGACCAGCATGTTCATGACCTCTCTATTGATTTACTGCTTTTTACTGGGCCTTCTGTCCACAGGGATCTTTGAGAAAGAATTAAGGCCCCAGAGTCAGGTAGCCCACTGAGATTCCTAATAAAAAACTATTTCAGACAGTTCTTGGGTAACACTTGGGATTCTTTCTTTCCTAGAATAGTTCTGGTGTTATGTATAATCTGTGCTAGGCTGAAAGAATAATCCCGAGGGTCCATATTTGTGAGAGAAAGAGACAGACACAGAGAGAGAGAGACCTGTAGCCAAAGGTGGACCCTGAGACCCAAGACACTTGACCCTCCTCATTTTCTCAGGAATAAGATCAGTGCCCCAGGGATATTACCTTTTAGTCCTTTCTCCCACCCCTCATACCTCTCTTGAAGCCATTCTGATCCCCACCCATCCAACCAACCATTTTGTCTCCAACGGCAGCCATTTGCAACCTGCACCTCCTCTGCATGAATGGAACTTTCACCACCTGGCAACACAGTCATCCCATTCAACTGGCAGCCTCCGTCTGTATTTAACATTAGCTGCTCAATAATAAGCCATTGAAGGCCCAGGCCCTATAATGTTTGTGTAAGGAGGGGAGCAGTTAAGAAAAGACTGCATGTGCTGAATTCAAGAAGGGGGATATTTCTTTCCTACTATAAACAGAAATGATTGTAAAACCAGAACCCAGAAAGAGCTCCTTACCCTTCACTTTGGTGTGAGGGGGGTTTGTTTCTCTTCGAGGCCTTCTCTTTGCATGCTGACTTCTCTAGGTTTTTACTGCGTTCCAGCTAGAGAGATAGAAACCAAAGCAAACAAAGTGCCCCCAAAGGACCCTCTCCTCCCTCAAGAAAGCTTCTATTTTAATTCTCTGCAGCTTTTAAAACAGTCGAATGGGGAGGTTTCAACAGCCTGTGGTAGAAAAGAATTCCTCCCGCTCTCGAAGGACATCCACTTTAGATAATCCCAGCTGGCAATGGGACACCAGGGCCAGAGCTGGGCCAAGAGGCTTTCTTGGCACTTGCTTTTCAGCACATTCTGTCATCACAAAGTAACTTTTAACAACTGTGTTTTCCTCTCTGCAAATGAGTAGAAAGTATATTTAAGCTGGTTGCTAACTGCATGCAACTTGTACCTGCTTTCTCCCCTTAGCGGCTGGCTCTAATGCTAAAACCATGTTTTACCGGTGCTTAGTACATTATATGGGTACTTAACTTTAAACCAGAGAGCTCTAGGCTCTCTGTAGGACTTCTCACATTCACCCCACACTCACCCCACAAGGTGGGTGGCGATCGGTGAACCCATCTATTTTTTGTGGGGAAATGGGGCAGACACATAGACAATGGCAGTGGTTTTCCCAAGGATGGATTGGAAAATGTTAGCAGCAAAAGTGAACGTTCCTTCAGTGGTTCCGTTTGTGGCCTTGTGGCTACTCTCTCCCATGGACACATCATGGAGTTCCATTCTCCATGGGCATCCAATATGAACTCGTGGCCCAGGTTCTGGGACATCCACGTAGCTAGCTAGCATTTCTTAAACCTCTGCCACATGTCATGCTATCCAACTTCCTGTCTTAGTTATCTAGTACTGCTATAACAGAAACACACGTGCGTAGCTTTAACAAACAGAAATTTATTTCCTCACAGTTTAGGAGGCTAGAAGCCTGAATTTGGGTTGTTAGCTCTAGGGGAAGCCTTTCTGTCTCTGTTGGCTCTGGAGCAATGTCTTTGTCTCTTCTGAGCTTCTGCTCCTGGACAGTCCTCATGTGGTTTGGCACCTCTCTTCCCCATCTCTGCTTTTCTAGCTTGTTTGTTTCATCTCTTTCATATTGCACAAGAGATTGACTCAAGACATACCCTACACTAATCCTGCTTCATTAACATAACAAGGACAACTCATTCTCAAATGGGATTATAGCCACAGGCATAGAGGTTAGGATTTACAACACATATTTTGGGGGGACACAATTCAATCCATAACACTCCCCAAAGCCTGACGTGCCCCCAGATAGGTCTCCTAAGGTTGAAGGAGAGTTGGATACCCTTGACCACTGGGAGCACGGGGAAGAGTAGAATTTCTTAGGCTTTCCTTTACTTTATTCCAGGATGCCTTTGCTGAGCTGTGTGAGTACCCACAGGGCTCTCTTACAAAAAGACACATTTAAGGCAATTGACTGTAGAAAGTACTAGACCCAAATAACCTCTCGGGATTCTTAAGGACAGGACTTGAAGCTTGGGAAGGAAGCGCCAAATGAGCTGCAGGCCGTGAAGGTGACGAGAAGGGCTCCAGCCTAGTGGAGAGTCAGGCAGCCCAGATTTCAAAGTTATTTCTACCTCCTAACATTACAGCCATTAACTGAAGAATCCACGTCTTTAGCCAAAATGCCCTGTTTCCTAATACAGACTTCTTACTCAGCCAAGCGCTGCTTATAAATGTCTTCTACTCTTTCCTCTTCTGTCCAGCTTTCAGGGCTCAACCAAAGCACATTGTACGTTACATAAGAGACAAAGCAGTAGAAACAAAAAAAAAAGAACAATTGTATCTGGGTTCATCCCTTGTCCCATTATTTCGTATCGACTTTGAATCCAATAAAGCCTAATAGTAATTCAGCCATGAGTTTGCTGCATAAACTTGGGGGCAAAGGGGTGTTTAAAGGGGGAGATTTGGAACATATGTTTCCAATTCATTTACACTTGACTCATCAAAATATGTGGCTTTTTTAAAGGAACCATTTTATGTTTAAGGAGTCATTTCCACCTTTTAAAAATAAACCTTTTAGACCCTTTCTCAGTTCAAAACAGGAAGCTGAATGCTGACAGCATAGGAACTCCAATACAGGAAGGTTCAGGGATGGTTCAAAACTCAGAGCCATGAATTTTCAGAGGGTTCAAAAGTTGGCAAAGTGAACCTTCTCATCCCTACCCACAAATAATAAATAACAATCACAAGGAAAAAGAGACAGGGGAAAGCCACTGGAAAGCCATAACTTATCCTTTCTCCAGGCTTCCAGCTCCCTACAATAAAGCAGGGTGTCCTCGAGAACTTGGTTGTGCTGCCTTCAGGGAGCTGAGATCGTCTTCGGTCATAAATTACCCTGCTTGGGATAAGTTTTCCCCCAGGTCCAGCAGACAGGCAGCTCTGCAAGCCCATCATCCATACTCGTGCTTCTTTAGATTATCCTTCACCTGGTTGAGGCATCTGAAAACCTAAAGGGAGAATGATCACCCCCAAATCTGACCTTCCCATACCACTAGGCCTTTTTTACGAGTACCTATACCACAAGAAATAGACACAACAGCACAAATAAAAATTTGCAAGTTAAAATGAAAAAAAAAAAGAACTTTCTAGATATTTCTCCAAATAAAAAGTACCATGTTCTGAAATTTATCCATGCTAAACTAAACGTTCTTTTTAATTGCAATCTATCTTGCAAGTTAAGTTAAAAGGTGTATCCCAACTGAGATACCCTCAGTGAAGCTTAAAATCATTGAAAGTCAGGTTTGTAGGGAGACTTAACTTTTTCCCTTCAGTCTCACTTTTCAATCAACAGCCTTGCTTCAGCTTTCCAACCACATTCAGATGTGGACACACACAGACACACACACAAACATCTGAGGATCTAGAATATTTCAGTAAATGGCTACAGGGCCTTGAAAAGTGATCAAGCCTCGTGAGCAAGTACCAGGCCAAGAGAAATAACTCTTATCCGTAAATGTTCCATAATAAATCAGAAAGCCTTTTCTTCCATATGTCACCTGACATGTTTAATTTGTCTGCTTTGAAAGGACTGTGGAAAGCAGAGCCGACCATTGGTACAATTAGAATGGGCCTTTGTGAAGGAGGGCAAGACATCAGGCATGAAGTTCAGAGTGAGGGGATGCACACAGTAGGCATCCTATAAATGCTCGTGGGCTAGCTTTGTGTGATGGAGGACACAAAAGAAGGAAACAAAGATTTCAGTCACCACAGCTTTAAAATACGTCAAGTCAGTGGGTAGGCACATAAACCAGAGTCATATCATCCAAGAAATTTAACTTCTTCCTTTCCTCATTTGCTTCTTCCCGGAATTCAACCTTTGTCATAAGCCCTAGGGGATAATATAAACTTGTTCATTTTTACTTCAGCATTTTGTTCACAAAACACAAGATTTACACCATCATCAAGGAAACGTACCTTTTTGAATGTCTGTACCTTCTGGCTTAGGGGAAGCAGTGGATTTATTAGCATCAGGTTGGCTAATCTTAGATCTAGTCATACAATTTGTTCTGAAAGGAAGTTTTTACTTAAAGAAAGAACACACCTTGATCCTGCCAGTAAAATGGCTTTTAAGTATACTTTATTTGGGGCAATGGTGGTTCAGTGGCATAACTTTAGCTTCCTATGCGAGAGACCCAGGTTCGATTCCTGGAAATGCATCTCATGGAACCACCATCCATCTTTCAGTGGAGGCTTGAGTGTTACTATGACGATAAACAGGTTTCAGCGGAGCTTCCAGACTGAGACAGACTAGGAAAAAAAAGACCTGGAGATCAACTTTCGAAAAAAAGTCAAGGATCACAACAGTCTGAGCCCAGGCAGCATTTTGTTCTGTTGTGCATGAAGTCGCCATGAGTCGAAGGCAGCTAACAACAACAACAAAAAAACCCCACAAAAACCGGTTGCCATCGAGTCAACTGCAACTCATAGTGACCCTATAGGACAGAGTAGAACTGCCGCCATAGGGTTTCCAAGATTGTAATCTTTACGGAAGCAGACTGCCATCTTTCTCCCGTGAAGCAGCTGGTGGGTTCCAAATACCAACCTTTCAGTTAGCAGTCGAGCGCTTAACCATCACACCATCAGGACTCCTTCAGCGAGCACAACTACCCTTTTTAAGAAGACGGGGTTCCATCGTATGTCAGGGACCACCTCTATATATTCCATACAAAAGTAGGCATAAATGCTGTTTAGATAATCCATGAGCTTTCCACCCCACCATGACTGTTTAGGTTTCCTACCACAGAAAGAAAAAGGTGTGTGGGTTTTTGTTTATATGGTTTTGTTTTGTTTTTCTCAACTCACAATTTAATTCCTCCTGCCTATTATACTTCATTAACCAGGCCATGTTGACCACAAATGCAAAAATCTCTATCTGACACTAAATTTTTAGGTTGAATAGATTCAGGCATTCTTCCATTTAACATACCTCTACATTTTTGTGCCACCTGAAACATTTCCCACATTTTATGTATAACTTTTCAACCTTCTCTACAGTGTAAATGAAAACTAAAAAGCTAGTTTAAAGCATTCATTCTGAGAAATCAGAAACCTCGGGCAAATAAAAACACAAGATAGAGAACAAGACAGAGAAACACACAGAATTTGCAAATTTCCTTCCCCCCACCAGTGGAAAGTTTGCCTGTACTGCAACATCTTTTTTATGTCTGCATATTTTATGTAGACCTCAAAATATTTAGCAAAGTTAAAAAAAGAAAGAAAAAAGAATAAAAACATATTACAAGTAATATTAAAAATGACAAGCATATAATGCCAATTTGAATAGCGAGATGGCTACAATAAAGGATAACACAGTTCAGGTTCCCAACAGGTAGCAAACTGAGGCCCAACATAATTGGGGTTAAGAGAACTCAAAATGGATAGAGAAAGAGGTCCATGTTCTCTCTCTCCTTGCCCTCCCTCTCTCTTCTGTAGTTTTTTTTAATTTCATATTTGACTGTGCGGCCAGAAGACCAGAGATAACTGTTTAACTCACTGTGAGTTCTCTGGTTCTAATAGATCTTTTAAGGCAATGGAAGTAATGTTACTTACAGAGCTTTTCAAACCCTGGCCATATGGCCAGCCAGGTCTCTGTCTAAAAGGAACGAAATGCTTCCTTCCTGGGTGGCTGGCTGTGGGCTGGAACAAGACTTGATGTTCCAGATAAGAAAACGGAAGTTCCAAGTGCTGAGCTTGTGTGGTTTAACCAAATGAGGTAAAGCAAGAAATGGAAAGACAGCGAGACGCTGCCTTATTTACAGCGTTAAAGCAGGGGGAGGCCAGGGCTTTGGAGTTAGATGGCATCTCTCTCAGGCCTGGGTAGGATGGCCTTGCCCCAGCTCCTCAGCTCTGCATAGATATAAATATGAGATGAAGCTGCTTTCTTACCTTTTAGGGATATTATAAATACCAAAGAGATCATTATAATGTATTCTTTCCCCATCTCCCCTTCCCTTTGTACTAAGTCTTCAAAATCAACACTTTTTTTAATAAAATTGTGGTAAATATGTATGAAACAAAACATTTGCCATTTGAACATTTTTTACATGTACAGTACAGTGACATTAATTACATTCATCACGTTGTGCAACCATCACCACTATCCATTTCCAGATTTTTCCATCACCCGTAACAGAAGCTCCACGTCCCCCAAGCAATGAGTCACCTTCTCCTCCTCCCTTCCTCCTTCCCTCCCCTGATAACCAGTAATAAACTTTGATCTCTATACACTTGCCTATTCTAGATAATTCTTAATACCCTTGAGTCTACTTTGAAAGATTAAGTAAATTGAACTTATAATTTCCAACCTGCTGGCTGAAGGATGTATCCACCCATTTCTGACACATGGAATCCCCGTCGGTTGTTCTTCAGCTCCTTTGTTGATTGGGCCCACCCTGAACAGGATGATGGCGAACATGTAGCCATCTAGCTGGCCTCCTAACTTAAGCTTGTACTGAGCCCTCCCCACCCCCATGTACCACATGCCCAGTCTTAGCTCAGAACAAGCTGTAGACATCAAAGCCTTCTTTTGAGCCTCAGTTTCCTCATCTATAAAATGGGGATGATAACAATATTAATTTCTGCCTCATGGAAGCATTTTATGCTCAATATCTTCGTGTGTCCCCAGCCAACTATAGCCTGTGGATTAACAAACAGGGTAACAGACATACCTGGCCACTCATTAGCTCTTTGACTCTTGGCAAGTTATTTAGCTCTCTGAATCTCTGTTTCCTCATCAGTACAATGGGGAAAGTAAGACTTACCTCAAAGTGCCATGCTGTTGTTTCTTTTATTAGTTGCGATCAAGTTGGCTCCTGCTCAGGGCAACCTTATGTATAATAGAACGAAATATTGCCTGGCCCTATAATAAGAGTTAAAATATGATATAAGTTATTAATTATCGACTTGGCTTCTCTAGCTTTGCCTCCCATTTTTAGTATCTCTCTTGTTCTGGGAATCTCTCAGGAGCCAGTGATGTACTTGGCTTTATCCTTGGCTCTCCTCCATGGACTTCTCCCCCTTGAAACTCAATGTTTTCCCACCTTGCTAGTCCCACCTGTCTGACAGAAGTCTGCCTGTCCCACATTTCATCCCACCAGGGAAGCTGGAGCAGGGGTGTGCACTGACTCCAATCAGAGTGCATGTATTCTGTCTCCACCCTCTACTTTGTCCTTGCTCTCGGGAAGCCATTGCCAAGAAAATACCAATGGGCCTCTCTTCCTTTCCCCAGTCCTTAGACCCTTCTCCTGAATCCATTCCTTATCCTGTTTTCTGGGTTGGTGCCTGCCAATTTTTTTTTTTTCAGGCACTTCTTTCAAGAAAACATTTTTTGAGCACAGATACTGGCATATGTTTATATATTTATTTATGGCTTATATGCACGTAAGTGCTATGCTAACACGTCTTGTGCATTCTGAAAACACACACACAACATAGAATTTTTTTAAAGAATCAGGTAAGAGAATTAGTAGAACAAGGAATTCAGTCATTTTGTTCACACACCCCAACAGATCACCTTTGGCTTCTTCTGCTGCTGCCTAGCCACCCTGGCCTTATAAGAACAATATTCTCCAGTGGGATCCTAGACATCACATCATTGTGGGGGATTTGCACACATACCATAACCCAAGACTGGCCGAGCTGGCCAGGAAGAGAGCCCCTTCTCAGCACAGCAGTACCACCCCAGATCAGAGCTGGCTTCATGAGTGTGTGACCTGTGCAGTCACATAGGGTCCCATGCTCAGAAGGGTACTGTGCTTTGTTAAATCTCTGCTGAAGCTATTTTTATATTCTTAATAATTTTATCTTTGAACTTGTGTTTTATAAGTCTGATGGCACAGTGCAGCATGCATTTGAGCAGAGGATATTTGTGCAATATGTGTGTCTGCCGTTCCTTGCCCATTCATTCACATATAGCTTTTGTGCTGTCCCCTAAGCCCAGAATTCCCTTGGACCCACCACGTGTGAGAGTTCAGCAAGACTGGAAGAGTACAAGACAAGTGCATTAGGGAAGCCACCTGCTTCCATGAAGTTTTGGTAGAATGTGCCCACATGAAGAAGTGAAATAAAAACAATTGAGTTTTTTTTTGCAGTGTTTCCACTATTCTGGTAAGAATGAAAGACATATGTACTTTCAAGTTATGAAAAACAAGTGGTGTAATTTCAGTGATCCCATATTCAAGTTTAATGCCTTTATATTTGCATTTAAAATTGGCATTACATCCAGTTAATCGGCCTAATAATGTGTTTAGTGTTTCTGTTTTACGTCCTAGTTTGTTGCATAGTGCCTGGCATCTTAAAAGCTTGAAAGCAGCCATCCAAGGCACACCAACTGGTTTCTATTCGCCTGGAACAACAGAGAAAGAAGGAGAGTCAGGGATAGAAGGAGGATATGGAATATGTGGCTAATTGCCTCAATGAACAACCGCCTCCTGGGCCATGGGACGAGAAGAACTGGATGGTGCCTGGCTACCATTACTGAACATTTTCAGCAAAGATTCCATAGATGAATCCTGATCAAAAGGGGAAAACGCAGAATAGAATTTCAAATTCTCATGGACCTTGGGCTTTCTGGAGCCATGCAAGGTGGATGAACCCCTGAAACTATTACCCTGAGATAATCTTTAAACCTTAAACTAAACACATTTCCTGAAGTCATCTTAAAACTGAACAATAGTTTAGCTTAACTAGTAAAAAAGCTCTGCCTCAAGTATTACGCTCTTTTAAGAACTATCTGTATGGGACCAAACTGACAACAGAAACTTGAAAGATTAGACAGGAATCCCCTTAGAGGGGCAATAAATTTATGTTAATGAGGGAGGAGCAACTCAGAAAAGGAGGTTGAGAATGGTTGCACAACTTGAAAAATGTAAACAGTGTCACTAAATTTTACATGTAGATACTGTTGAATGTGTTTTGCTGTATATATTCTCAGTCAACAACAACAAATGAATAAATTGAAGTTTAGAAGAATTAAAAATTAGCATTGCACAATATAAAAATGAGCGGTAAAATTCATGGCAATAATTTAAATTTTTAATTTTTCTTTATTTAGAATGAGATCAAATAGCAAATAAAAAACACTATGACAAGTTGAGAGAAACTGTGAACGAAAGGGAAAATCTTTATGTTTTAGCACCTTTTACACAGTTTTTTTTTTTTTTTTTTTCCTGCTTTTTGAACTAGGGGCCCTGCATTTTTATTTTCCACTATAGCCAGCCCTGTCCCAGTCCTTTATCCCATCTCCACCTGACCAACCTATCTCCATCAGAAGTGAGTCCGCTTGCTCCTCTCTCTCACTGGAAGGAAAAAGATATACTTCTTCCATTCTGCTCTCAGAAAATATCTGTCCTTCCAAGACCATGGTTAATAGATTCAGATGATTTCATGTTTCATATTTCATTCATTCATTCAACAGATATTTGTGTATTTTATATAGCTAAAATTTAAATAATATAACATTAAAAATTTGTCCAAAAACATAAGAACCTAATCTACCCTTTTTCTCACACAGCAGAAAATTCCAGCTAGAATGTAAAGATCTCAGTTCAAAAGCATACTGCTGTTGACACTCAAGGAGTGAGCTCTGCAGCATCTACTTTTCAGAATTCTCCACCCACGCCCATAAGCTAATGATTTCCAGAGGTGGCTGCAGCAAAGAATTCACAGGAACATTGGCCACTGTGTCAGGGATCACGTCAAGAAGAGAAGGTCACCAGTTCCAAATATTTCAGAGGTGAAAGGCCATTCTTATAAATACCCTGCCCTCTACATTCAGCACTTTGTGCTTTGTCTTAATTTGGTGGGCCACCAGCTGCCACCAAGAAAACCTCCATTCAAGTGAAATTCTTCAGTCTTCACTGGATCAGGCAGCCAGGTATCACTCTTACATCCGGGATAATACCTTCTTCCAGGAGTGTACATGGGCCTAAGTTTTTGCCTCCGAAATGGGCTAAACCGGTGGTTCTCAAGGTGCAGCCCAGAGACCCCTAGGGGTTCCTGAGACCTTTCCAGGAGGCTCATGAGGTTAAAACTATTTTCATAAGAATGCTAAGATGTTATTTCCCCTTTCAACTTTCATGAGTTTACCAGAGTTTTCTAGAGGCTATACAACATGAAGATTTCATATCTCTGATGGCTAACAGAACAGTTATTCTTATATTTTAAAAAATTTCTCAATTTTAGCTCTTAATATGGTTATATATACATTTATTTATATATAGGAAACCTTGGTGGCGTAGTGGTTAAGTGCTATGGCTGCTAACCAAAGGGTCGGCAGTTTGAATCCGCCAGGCGCTCCTTGGAAACTCTATGGGGCAGTTCTACTCCGTCCTATAGGGTCGCTATAAGTCAGAATTGACTCAAGGGCACTGGGTTGGTTTACATATACCAGATAAACATAAGCTGTTTGAGGTCACAATGACTTTTAAGAATACAAAGGGGTCCTGAGACAAGAAATTTTGAGAAGCATGACACAAAGCGAAGTAGGTACTTATCACCTTTTCTGTTTCTTCAAAGGTGTGTCTAGCTTTCCTCCCTGAGGTAATTCTTTCTCAAGGTCCCAGCAGCTATGAGTGACTCTTCTAGTCCCAGCAGCTATGAGTGACTCTTCTATCTCACTACGGAGACTGCTATGTCAACAATGTGTTTTGTTGTTGTTGTGTGTCGTCGAGTTGATTCCTAGTCATAATGACATTATAGGACAGAGTAGAACTGTCCTATAGCCAAAGGATTTCCAAGGAGCGGCTGGTGGATTTGAACTGCCAGCCTTTCGGTTAGCAGCCTGAGCTCTTAACCACTTTGCCACCAGGACTTCTGACCAATGTGCAGATAACTTTAACTCAGCCTTGCTCAGCTCAGCAAACAGAGAACTACAAGGCTTTGCAAAGTGACTGTTCCTATGACATAAGTCACAAATTATCTTTCACCTATTCAATAGGATTTTAAATGTCTTTGCATAAAGGATTCAGTATATGTTAAGTTTTTTTTTTTATTAACTTTTATTAAGCTTCAAGTGAACGTTTACAAATCCAATCAGTCTGTCACATATAAGTTTACATACATCTCACTCCCTACTCCCACTTGCTCTCCCCCTCTTGAGTCAGCCCTTTCAGTCTCTCCTTTCGTGACAATTTTGCCGGCTTCCCTCTCTCTCTATCCTTCCATCCCCCCTCCAGACAAGAGTTGTCAACACAATCTCAAGTGTCCACCTGATATAATTAGCTCACTCTTCATCAGCATCTCTCTCCCACCCGCTGACCAGTCCCTTTCATGTCTGATGAGTTGTCTTCAGGGATGGTTCCTGTCCTGGGCCAACAGAAGGTCTGGGGACCATGGCCGCCGGGATTCCTCTAATCTCAGTCAGACCATTAAGTTTGGTCATTTTATGAGAATTTGGGGTCTGTATCCCACTGATCTCCTGCTCCCTCAGGGGTCCTCTGCTTTGCTCCCTGTCAGGGCAGTCATCTATTGTGGCCGGGCACCAACTGGTTCTTCTGGTCTCAGGAGGCCCTTTCTGTCTCTTGGGCTCTTAGTTGTAGTGTGGCCTTGGTGTTCTTCATTTTCCTTTGCTCCAGGTGGGTTGAGACCAATTGATGCATCTTAGATGGCCGCTTGTTAGCATTTAAGACCCCAGACACCACATTTCAAAGTGGGATGCAGAATGATTTCATAATAGAATTATTTTGCCAATTGACTTAGAAGTCCCCGCAAACCATGTTCCCCAGACCCCCGCCCTTGCTCCGCTGACCTTTGAAGCATTCATTTTATCCCGGAAACTTCTTTGCTTTTGGTCCAGTCCATTTGAGCTGACCTGCCATGTATTGAGTGTTGTCTTTCCCTTCACCTAAAGCAGTTCTTATCTACTGATTAATCAATAAAAAACCCTCACCCACCCTCCCTCCCTCCCCCCTCGTAACCACAAAAGTATGTGTTCTTCTCAGGTTTACTATTTCTCAAGATCTTATAATAGTGGTCTTATACAATATTTGTCCTTTTGCCTCTGACTCATTTCGCTCAGCATAATGCCTTCCAGGTTCCTCCATGTTATGAAATGTTTCACAGATTCGTCACTGCTCTTTATCGATGCGTAGTATTCCATTGTGTGAATATACCACAATTTATTTACCCATTCATCTGTTGATGGACACCTTGGTTGCTTCCAACTTTTTGCTATTGTAAACAGAGCTGCAATAAACATGGGTGTGCATATATCTGTTTGTGTGAAGGCTCTTGTATCTCTAGGGTATACTCCGAGGAGTGGGATTTCTGGGTTGTATGGTAGTTCTTTTTCTAACTGTTTAAGATAACGCCAGATAGATTTCCAAAGTGGTTGTACCATTTGACATTCCCACCAGCAGTGTATAAGAGTTCCAATCTCTCCGCAGCCTCTCCAACATTTATTATTTTGTGTTTTTTGGATTAATGCCAGCCTTGCTGGTGTGAGATGGAATCTCATCGTAGTTTTAATTTGCATTTCTCTAATGGCTAATGATCGAGAGCATTTTCTCATGTATCTGTTGGCTGCCTGAATATCTTCTTTAGTGAAATGTTTGTTCATATCCTTTGCCCACTTTTTGATTGGGTTGTTTGTCTTTTTGTGGTTGAGTTTTGACAGAATCATGTAGATTTTAGAGATCAGGCGTTGGTCGGAGATGTCATAGCTGAAAATTCTTTCCCAGTCTGTAGGTGGTCTTTTTACTCTTTTGGTGAAGTCTTTAGATGAGCATAGGTGTTTGATTTTTAGGAGCTCTCAGTTATTGGGTTTCTCTTCATCATTTTTGGTAATGTTTTGTATTCTGTTTATGCCTTGTATTAGGGCTCCTAGGGTTGTTCCAATTTTTTCTTCCATGATCTTTATTGTTTTAGTCTTTATGTTTAGGTCTTTGATCCACTTGGAGTTAGTTTTTGTGTATGGTGTAAGGTATGGGTCCTGTTTCATTCTTTTGCAAATGGATATCCAGTTATGCCAGCACCATTTGTTAAAAAGGCTATCTTTTCCCCAATTAATTGACACTGGTCCTTTGTCAAATATCAGCTGCTCATACGTGGATGGATCTATGTCTGGGTTCTCAATTCTGTTCCATTGGTCTATGTGCCTGTTGTTGTACCAGTACCAGGCTGTTTTGACTACTGTGGCTGTATAATAGGTTCTGAAATCAGGTAGAGTGAGGCCTCCCACTTTCTTCTTCTTTTTCAGTAGTGCTTTGCTTATCCGGGGCTTCTTTCCCTTCCATATGAAATTGGTGATTTGTTTCTCTATCCCCTTAAAATATGACATTGGAATTTGGATCAGAAGTGCGTTAAATGTATAGATGGCTTTTGGTAGAATAGACGTTTTTACTATGTTAAGTCTTCCTATCCATGAGCAAGGTATGTTTTTCCACTTAAGTATGTCCTTTTGAATTTCTTGTAGTAGAGCTTTGTAGTTTTCTTTGTATAGGTCTTTTACATCCTTGGTAAGATTTATTCCTAAGTATCTTATCTTCTTGGGGGCTACTGTGAATGGTATTGATTTGGTTATTTCCTCTTCGGTGTTCTTTTTGTTGATGTAGAGGAATCCAAGTGATTTTTGTATGTTTATTTTATAACCTGAGACTGCCGAACTCTTCTATTAGTTTCAGTAGTTTTCTGGAGGATTCCTTAGGGTTTTCTGTGTATATAATCATGTCATCTGCAAATAGTGATAACTTTACTTCCTCCTTGCCAATCCGGATACCTTTTATTTCTTTGTCTAGCCTAATTGCCCTGGCTAGGACTTCTAGCACGATGTTGAATAAGAGCGGTGATAAAGGGCATCCTTGTCTGGTTCCCGTTCTCAAGGGAAATGCTTTCAAGTTCTCTCCATTTAGAGTGATATTGGCTGTTGGCTTTATATAGATGCCCTTTATTATGTTGAGGAATTTTCCTTCAATTCCTATTTTGGTAAGAGTTTTTATCATAAATGGGTGTTGGACTTTGTCAAATGCCTTTTCTGCATCAATTGATAAGATCATGTGGTTTTTGTCTTTTGTTTTATTTATGTGATGGATTACATTAATGGTTTTTCTGATATTAAACCAGCCTTGCATACCTGGTATAAATCCCACTTGATCATGGTGAATTATTTTTTTGCTGTGTTGTTGGATTCTATTGGCTAGAATTTTGTTGAGGATTTTTGCATCTATGTTCATGAGGGATATAGGTCTATAATTTTCTTTTTTTGTAGTGTCTTTACCTGGTTTTGGTATCAGGGAGATGGTGGCTTCATAGAATGAGTTGGGTAGTATTCCGTCATTTTCTATGCTTTGGAATACCTTCAGAAGTAGTGGTGTTAACTCTTCTCTGAAGGTTTGGTAGAACTCTGCAGTGAAGCCGTCTGGGCCAGGGCTTTTTTTTGTTGGGAGTTTTTTGATTACCGTTTCAATCTCTTTTTTTGTTATGGGTCTATTTAGTTGTTCTACTTCTGAATGTGTTAGTTTAGGTAGGTAGTGTTTTTCCAGGAATTCATCCATTTCTTCTAGGTTTGCAAATTTGTTAGAGTACAATTTTTCATAATAATCTGAAATGATTCTTTTAATTTCATTTGGTTCTGTTGTGATGTGGTCCTTCTCGTTTCTTATTCGGGTTATTTGTTTCCTTTCCTGTATTTCTTTAGTCAGTCTAGCCAATGGTTTATCAATTTTGTTAATTTTTTCAAAGAACCAGCTTTTGGCTTTGTTAATTCTTTCAATTGTTTTTCTGTTCTCTAATTAATTTAGTTCAGCTCTAATTTTTAGTATTTGTTTTCTTCTGGTGCCTGATGGATTCTTTTGTTGCTCACTTTCTATTTGTTCAAGTTGTAGGGACAGTTCTCTGATTTTGGCTCTTTCTTCTTTTTGTATGTGTGCATTTATCGATATAAATTGGCCTCTGAGCACTGCTTTTGCTGTGTCCCAGAGGTTTTGATAGGAAGTATTTTCATTCTCATTGCTTTCTATGAATTTCCTTATTCCCTCCTTGATGTCTTCTATAACCCAGTCTTTTTTCAGGAGGGTATTGTTCATTTTCCAAGTATTTGATTTATTTTCCCTAGTTTTTCTGTTATTGATCTCTCGTTTTATTGCCTTGTGGTCTGAGAAGATGCTTTGTAATATTTCGATGTTTTGTACTCTGTAAAGGTTTGTTTTATGACCTAATATGTGGTCTATTCTAGAGAATGTTCCATGTGCGCTAGAAAAAAAAGTATATTTTGCAGCAGTTGGGTGGAGAGTTCTGTATAAGTCAATGAGGTCAAGTTGGTTGATTGTGGTAATTAGGTCTTCCGTGTCTCTATTGAGCTTCTTACTGGACGTCCTGTCCTTCTCCGAAAGTGGTGTGTTGAAGTCTCCTACTATAATTGTGGAGGTATCTATCTCGCTTTTCAATTCTGTTAAAATTTGATTTATGTATCTTGCAGCCCTGTCATTGGGTGCGTAAATATTTAATATGGTTATGTCTTCCTGATCAATTGTCCCTTTTATCATTATATAGTGTCCTTCTTTATCCTTTGTGGTGGATTTAAGTCTAAAGTCTATTTTGTCAGAAATTAATATTGCTACTCCTCTTCTTTGTTGCTTATTGTTTGCTTGATGTATTTTTTTCCATCCTTTGTGTTTTAGTTTGTTTGTGTCTCTAAGTCTAAGGTGTGTCTCTTGTAGGCAGCATATAGATGGATCGTGTTTCTTTATCCAGTCTGTGACTCTCTGTCTCTTTATTGGTGCATTTAGTCCATTTACATTCAGGGTAATTATAGATAAATAAGTTTTTAGTGCTGTCATTTTGATGCCTTTTTATGTGTGTTGTTGTCAATTTCATTTTTCCACATGCTTTTTTGTGCTGAGACGTTTTTCTTAGTAAATTGTGAGATCCTCATTTTCATAGTGTTTGACTTTATGTTAGTTGAGTTGTTACGTTTTTCTTGGCTTTTATCTTGAGTTATAGAGTTGTTATACCTTTTTGTGGTTACCTTATTATTTACCCCTATTTTTCTAAGTAAAAACCTAACTTGTATCGTTCTATATCGCCTTGTATCACTCTCCATATGGCAGTTCAATGCCTCCTGTATTTAGTCCCTCTTTTTGATTATTGTGATCTTTTACCTATTGACTTCCATGATTCCCTGTTATGTGTATTTTTTTTTTCAATTAATCTTAATTTGTTTGTTTTTGTGATTTCCCTATTTGAGTTGATATCAGGACGTTCTGTTTTGTGACCTTGTGTTGTGCTGGTATCTGATATTATTGGTTCTCTGACCAAACAATATCCTTTAGTATTTCTTGTAGCTTTGGTTTGGTTTTTGCAAATTCTCTAAACTTGTGTTTATCTGTAAATATCTTAATTTCTCCTTCATATTTCAGAGAGAGTTTTGCTGGATATATGATCCTTGGCTGGCAGTTTTTCTCCTTCAGTGTTCTGTATATGTCGTCCCATTCCCTTCTTGCCTGCATGGTTTCTGCTGAGTAGTCTGAACTTACTCTTATTGATTCTCCCTTGAAGGAAACGTTTCTTTTCTTCCTGGCTGCTTTTAAAATTTTCTGTTTATCTTTGGTTTTGGTGAGTTTGATGATAATATGTCTTGGTGTTTTTCTTTTTGTATCAATCTTAAATGGGGTTCGATGAGCATCTTGGATAGATATCCTTTCGTCTTTCATGATGTCAGGGAAGTTTTCTGTCAGGAGTTCTTCAACTCTTTTCTCTGTGTTTTCTGTCCCCCCTCCCTGTTCTGGGACTCCAATCACCCGCATGTTATCCTTCTTGATAGAGTCCCACATGATTCTTAGGGTTTCTTCATTTTTTTAAATTTTTTTATCTGATTTTTTTTCAGCTATGTTGGTGTTGATTCCCTGGTCCTCCAGATGTCCCAGTCTGCATTCTAATTGCTCGAGTCTGCTCCTCTGACTTCCTATTGCGTTGTCTAATTCTGTAATTTTATTGTTAATCTTTTGGATTTCTACATGCTGTCTGTCTATGGATTCTCGCAACTTATTAATTTTTCCAGTATGTTCTTGAATAATCTTTTTGAGTTCTTCAACAGTTTTATCAGTGTGTTCCTTGGCTTTTTCTGCAGTTTGCCTTATTTCATTTGTGATGTCTTGAAGCATTCTGTAAATTAGTTTTTTATATTCTGTATCTGATAATTCCAGGATTGTATCTTCATTAGGGAAAGATTTTGATTCTTTTGTTTGGGGGTTTGGAGAAGCTGTCATGGTCTGCTTCTTTAAGTGGTTTGATATGGATTGTTGTCTCCGAGCCATCACTGGGAAACTAGTTTTTCCAGAAAATCCGCTAAAAAAAAAATGCAGTCAGACCCCTATCAGAGTTCTCCCTCTGGCTCAGGCTATTCGGATGTTAATGAAGCCGCCTGGGGAGGGTGGGGGAGGGAACAGAGAGATAGGAGAGTAGCACCTCAGAATATAGCCAGAGTTGCTTGTCTTGCTTGGAATGACTATTATATCTGAGATTTCCGTGGGGCGCGTCGCCTATGTGTGCTGGCTGTGTGGAGATTACCCCCGGGGGGTCTGGCCCGCTGGAGTCACGGTCGGATCCTCTGCTTCCAGCCTCACGCCCAGCGTCAAGGCTCCCCTGCTGGGACGGTGCACTCTCGACTCCAAAATCAGTCGCTGCCTCCCGGGTACTTCTCGTCCCTCCAGCCATGTTGCCGTGCTGCCCCCCTCAAACCGGTTGGGCCCCCTCCCGGGGTTAGTTCAGGTGGGTGGAGCAGCTCCCCGTGCTTGTGCCGTGACTGAGTGTCCCGGCTGGGATACTGTTCTCCCCAATACCAGTCGCTGCCTCCCGGGGACTTCTTCCACCGACTGCGTCCCACACCGCCTACGTGAAACCGGCTGGGCCCCCTCCCGGGGTTAGTTCAGGGGGGTGGAGCAGCTCTCCGTGTTTATGCCGTACCTGCGTCCAGTCCAAATCCCGGCGGGACAGTTACCCGGCTGGGACACTGCTCTCCCTGTCCCAAGACCAGTCACTGCCTCCCGGGGACTTCTCCTACCGTCTGCGTCCCACGCCGCTGGTGGAACCAGCTGGTCCCCCTCCCGGGGTTAGTTCAGGGGGGTGGAGCAGCTCTCTGTGCTTGTGCTGTACCTGACTGGTATGCTGGCTCCAGGCTCTGGAAACAATCGCTGCTTCCCTGTATTAGTTCGCTCTCCGTCTCTAAATCTGTGTTTGTTGTTCAGGGTTCGTAGATTGTTATGTATGTGATCGATTCACTTGTTTTTCCGTGTCTTTGTTGTAAGAGGGATCCGAGGTAGCATCTGCCTAGTCCGCCATCTTCATATGTTAAGTTTTAAACACACTTTTAAAATGTTACCTGATTTCCCCAAGCCAAAAAAAATTCAGCTGAAAAAAATTTCTTCTGATAGACTACACCTCTGGAAAAGGAAATCTTTACTACCTTCTAAAGAATGCCCATCTTAAACACACACACACTCACATACACACACAAAACCCTTCAAGAACACGTATGATGTTTAATACATACCTGTTGCAGAATAACTAATGCTTTTACCTTTTCATGAACTGTGAGTCATTCTTCTGTCCTAGAGGGGGGTTTCTGAGCTTCATAAATATTGAGTGTACTCCCTAAATTCTAACAGGTAGTTAGTTTCCTCAAATATGAATGGTACTTCTCAACTTCACTCTTTGTTTTCTATATTCACTTACACCATGTTTGTTCTCTATCATTGAAGAATGAGATAGTTGATACAGGTGAATACTCCTGATAACTGAAGCTTAGCCCCTTCATATCCCCAAATGTACATATTCATTAATTCATTCATTAAAAAACATGCCAGGACCAAGTGTCAGGGAATGTGCTGGGTTTTAAGAATACAAAGACAAATCAAGTAAGCTTTTCCCTACAAATGGCTCACATTCTAATAGATGCTGAAGAGAATTTGTCCTAAATTTAGCCTAGTGGTTTTAAAGTGATCTATGTGAAGGAAATATTAGAACTTCTGGATTTAATTTTAATTTTATTTTTGTATGTGTGTTTATGATGTAAGCAATATATTAGCACATGTATAAAGTACAAATAATTAATAGACATTTATTGGGAGGGGGTACTCTCAAAATTTTTACTGACAAGATCCTCCCCCAAAAAAAACCTATTGCCAACGAGTTGATTCCGACTCATATTGACCCTATAGGACAGAGTAGAACTGCCCCGTAGACCAGGAATCGAACCCGGGTTCGATTCCTGGTCAGTGTACCTCAATGCAGCCACCATCTGCCTGTCAGTGGAGGTGTGTGTGTTGCTAAGATGCCGAACAGGTTTCAGTGGATCTTCTAATCTAAGACAGACTAAGAAGAAAGGCCTGGCAATCTACTTCTGAAAATCAGCCCATGAAAACCCTGTGGAGCACAAAGTTAAGCCTCTTACTACAGAAGCATCAACTGAGGCCCAGAGCAGGAAGTGCCAAGCCTAAGCAATTTCCCAGCTCGGTGAAACAGTAAACAGTGTTTTTGGAAGTGTGATTCAGAGTCTGAATCAAAGTGGGCTGGGCCTGATCCAGACATTCTCCATCAGAATCTCCAGGGGCAGAGCCCAACTCTGTTATTTTCAACAAGCTCCGCTGGTGATTCTGCAACACTCTCCGGTTGGAGAACCACCAAACCAAAAGCAAAACCGATTGTTGTCAAGTTGATTCCGACTCATAGTGACCTTATAGGAGAGAGTAGAACCATCCCATAGGGTTTGCAAGGAGGAGCTGGTAGATTTAAGCTGTTGACCTTTTGGTTAGCAGCCTGAGCTCTAACCACTGCGTCCCCAGAGGTCCTGGAGAACCACAGGGGTTGGAAGATGGAGACTTGGGCAAGGTTCCCTGTTCCCAGAGCCAGGCTCCTCTTCCTAGTGCTGCCTCAGCTTTCAGAGCAGGAACTACGGTGTGCAGTAACACAAGGGTGCCTTCGGGGCTTTCCAGATGTGTCGTGCTGCTTGACCCAATCTAAATAGCAGTGGGTTGCTGATTTTGCTAATTCTGGGGCTGCTTTTTAGGGGCTTGTTTTTATCTTTTCCTTTGATGTCAGGCTGTTTGCCATCATTTCTTACTGCCTTCAGTGTGACAGCTACTAATCTCTCTTTCCTCGTCCCCCTCCGATTTTCTGCTTTTAATTTGTTGTGGGCTGCGAGATGAAATAAATGGGCTTGTTAAGAGTGTGTGTTAATTAAGAGTCAATTAGACATAGTTAAAGCACATGGTTCTGTGACTGGTGTTTCCGCTGCTTCGAGGCTGTCTTGCTTCCTTCCTGCTTCTCAAGCCGAGTTCCAGAAGGCTGAGGTTGAGGGACACCTGACCTCTGGATAAGCGGGGCACTGGAATATTTACTTTCTTGTCACATTTCACTGCTGTCAAAGTAGTGAGTCTGGTCTGTCCCAGAAGAAGCCAGTGTGTTTAATGATTCAAGGGGACACCTGAGTCTGATCCACTCTGCCTACATTTCTCCAGGCTCAAAGTGATTTACAGGAAGAGGGGATATGACCCCGGAAGCAGAAGGAAGGACACACTCTCTAGGGTGGACCAGGAATTAGGAATGGGCTTCTCTGAAAGACACACTAATTTCCGGTTCTAGAACGGTCTAGGTCTGCCCCTTTTAATAGCTCTGAGGAATCTCAGCCATCACGCCCACAAGGGTAAATCTGGCCAGGGTGAGGATGAGGAAGGCATCTCTAGCCTGGAAGGCACAATCAATATGTTTAACAATAAGGTTCATTCCATGCAAACATATTGCTATTTCAAAAAAATCCTTCAGTGTATAATATCCTTAGAGCCTAAACTTTATGAAGCCATCGTTAAAAATGACATTAGGACAATCATTAAGATTGGAAAATTTTCATCTTCATCTTGTATAGGGAAATAAAAATTAACTGTCCTCACCACGACCCTGCCTTCAATACATACAAATATACAATCTTGTGAACAGAGATGACACTTCCGTCTTTCCAAAGTTTCAAAATGGCAAAAATAGAAGTGAAACAGTCAATGTTATTTTTTTTTTTTAATGGGGATTCATGTTTCATGTGAGCTGATTTCTTGTTTTTCTCAGAAAAAGTAATGTCTTTTGATAATATCCCAGGCTAGGACATGCATGAGTGAGGCTGAAGTGTATGTTTATTTCAAAAAATGGGATTTCGAGAAGAGGCAAAAAGCAAAAGGTGCTAGTATGCTGGGGCTGGGGGAAGGGGGTTGTACTGATCTGCTTTCAATGCTTAATTACAAATCTGCTCCAACTAATTTCCTTATTGGGCCCACAGCTGCTATTCTTTTGTCACCAGTTTATTTTTCCTTGAAAATGTGAAAGGCATCAGGCTCGCCCTGAAAGTCAACAGCAGCAGAACTAGTGTCCCAGATGCCTCATTACTGGGCTTGTTTGCAAGCCTGTTTGGTTGTTTATGTCTTGCATTCAAATCATTTATTTTGTTCGAACCCTCTTTTGCTTTGAAAATAATTTTAGAACACTGCACTGCTTTTATCACTCAACCATTTGCCGTGCTGAATAACGCGAACATCATGGTTTAATCAACATCACAATTTCCCGATAATCTCTGGGCGGGCCTTGTTTAGTAAATATCAAAAAGTTTAGAGCTCCAAAGTTTCATTCATAATGACCTTAGGGTCTAAGAGCCTTTGTTGGAAAGCTAGAAAAGTTCCTCATATGAAATCTAGTGATTTTGGAAGGTTTTCATCTGCAGGTCTAAATTGTCGTATGAAATGGCTTGGCTTAATGGCACTTGCAAAGGTTTGCTTTCACAGTGGAGAAGACTGGCCGCTAACACCAGTCAAGGCACTTGGGGGAAAAGGGTGCTTGCATAGCAGTAAAATGCATTATACCACAAGCAGCATGGTAGAAAGCTTAAATCCTTGTTTCCAGGAGTCAGACAGATCTAGGTTCAAATTCTGACTTAGGCAAATTACCTTAACCTCTTTGATCCTCAGTGCTCCCAAATGTAGCATCTAACTTCTAGAGTTGTAAAACCAAACCCATTGCTGTTGAGTCGATTCCAACTCATAGTGACCCTATAGGACAGAGTAGAAATGCCCCACAGAGTTTCCAAAGAGCTCCTGGTTAATTCAAACAGCCGACCTTCTGGTTAGCAGCCACAGCATTTAACCACTAGCTAATGCTTGTAAAGCACTAGGCAGAAGGTCAGGCATGCAGGAAACCGAATAAATAAGAGCTATTACTGTTGGTTTTTTTTTCTTGGAAGAAAAAGAGCTAGTTGTTTAGCTGAATATTTGTTTCTTTTTTGGTTACTCTAAGTATCGGGCGAAACAACCGGGGCTCATTCTCAAATTAAAACTTTTATATTAACTGCTATAGTTAGGGTAAGGAGCCCTGGTGGAGCAATGCTTAAGTGCTTGACTCCTAACCAAAAGGTCAGGGGTTCAAATTCACCATCAGCTCTGCAGGAGAAAGATGTGGCAGTCTGCTTTAGTAAACAGTAGAATTGCACCATAGGGTTTTCAAGGAGTGGCTGGTGGATTCAGTCGACCTTTTAGTTAGCAGCCAAGCTCTTAACCACTGCATCAACAGGGCTCCACTGGGGCAGTTCTACTCTATCCTATAGAGTTGCTATGAGTCAGAATTGACTCTAGGGCAATGGGTTTATAGCTGGGGTGACCATATAATTTATGGCCCAAACCAGGACACTCTGAGGCTGAAAGGAGTGTTACTAATAAGTATGCCAGAACAATAGGGATAAACCAGTACTGTTATGGATTGAATTGTGCCCCCCAAAAATGTGTGTTGCAAATCCTAACCTCTATGCCAGTGGTTATAATCTCATTTGAGAATAAGTTGTCTTTGTTATATTGAGACAGGATTTGTGTAGTGTGTCATGAGACAATCCCTTTTGAGATATAAAAGAGATTAGATAAGCAAACTAGAGAAGCAGAGGCAAGAGAAGAGAGATGCCATACCACATGAAGATTGTCTAGGATTAGAAGCTGAGAAGAGAGAAGGACCTTCCTCCAGAGCCAACAGAGAGAGAAATCCTTTCCCTAGAGCTGGCACCCTGAATTCAGACTTCTAGCGTCCTAAACTGTGAGAAATAAGTTTCTGTTTATTAATGCCACGGACTTGTGTTATTTCTATTATAGCAGCCCTAGATAACTGACAGAAATTGGTACCAGGAGTGGGGTGCTGCTCTAACAGATACTTAAAATGTGGAAGCAATTTTGGAATTGGGTAATGGGTAGAGGCTGGAAGAGTTTTAAGACACCTAATAGTAAAAGCCTAGATTGCCTTGAAGAGACTGCTGGTGGAGTTATAGACATCAAAAGCAATTCTGGTGAGGGTTCAGCAGGAAGTGAGGGGAGCTATAAAATCTCTATTGTATTAGAAAATACACATGACTCCAGCAGTAGAATATTGCTAGAAATGTGAGTTTGAAATGCATTTCTGATGAGGCTTTAAAAGAAAATGATGATCATGTGATTAGACAATGGAGGAAGGGTCATGCTTTTTATGCATTGGCAATGAACTTCTCTGAATTATGTTCATATGTTCAAAAGGAAGGTAGAACTTGTAACTTGATGAACATGGATATCTGGCTGATGAAATTTCTAAGCCATATCTTAAAGGAGCTGTGTGGTTTCTCCTTACTGCTTACAGTAAAATGTGAGAGGAAAGAGATGGACTTAAAAACGAACTGTGCACAATGAAGACAGAACTTAAAGATTTGGGAAATTCTGTTATAGAAACTAAGGACCTGTGTCCTAGAATGTTCACCCAGGACTTGGCTACACAAACTTTTATTAAAGAGATTAAGCCCGTGACTGATGGATCTAACCAATTACCACAGCAGAAAACCCATCTGCTTAGACCGAAGGGGACAGCAAAAGAACGAAAGGAAAGACTGCTGTCTGCCTCTTGGAATTCTAACAGGCAGGAAATAGGCTAAAGGAGTTACATCTGTTGTCCTCCAAGAAAAGAAAAGGACCATCCCTGGAGCAACTTGGAGATCAGCAGAACTGTTGGAAGGGGCACAGGAAGCAGGGCCTTTTTGGTTTCAAAGGGTGGGGTCTCAGTCTCCTCGATCTCAAAAGATGGGGCCACAGCGTCCTGGGTTTCAAAGAGTAGGATCTTTGCCAACTTGGTTCTGGAGTGTGCGGCTGCTGTTACGGTTGTGCCAGGGGATGTGACCACTGCCCAAAGCTGAGGGGGCTGGGCTGCCATGTCCAAGGAGCTGAGGGAGTGGAGTTGCCACTCAGACAGACTAGAGAATGGAGGTGCCTAAAGTGAACGGAGCAGAGATGCCATCCCAGAGGGCCTGGAAGGTAGATCTGAAGCCCAGGTCCAATGGACCTCCAACCAGTAACCAGAGGGCATGGCCAACACCCAGAGTCTGGAGGATAGGGCAATTGCCCAGGTGGTTTCAGAGAACGAAGGATTATTTTCAAGCATTGAGAGCTAATGTAATTTGTTCTGCTGGGTTTTGGACTTGTTTGGTGCCTGTTGTGCCTTCTTTTCCTCCAATTTCTCCCATTTGTAATGGAAATGTCTACCTTGTGCTTGTTCCATCATTGTACTTTGGAAGCAGGTAACTTGTATTCTAGATTTCATAGGTTCGGAGGTGAAGAGGAATTTTGCCCCAGGATGGAATTTGGACTTGGACTTTAATATAAAACTTTCAGAATGATGTGATGGGGTAAATGTATTTTGCATATGGTTAGGACATGAATTTGGGGGAGCCAAAGGATGTAACGCTATGGATGCAATTGTGTCCCTTAAAAATATGTTTTGTAAATCCTAAACCTCTATGCCTGTGGCTATAATCCCATTTGAGAATGGGTTATCTTTGTTATATTAATGAGACAGGGTTAGTGTAGACTGTGTCTTGAGTCAATCTCTTTTTAGATATAAAAGAGATTAAACAAGCAAGCTAGAGAAGCAGAGATGGGCAAAGAGAGATGCCAAGCCACGTGAAAATTGTCTAGGAACAGAAGCTGAGAAGAGAGAAGGACCTTCCTCCAGAGCCGACAGAAAGAGAAAGACTTTCCCTAGAGCCAGCACCCTGAATTCAGGCTTCTAGCGTCCTATACTGTGAGAAAATAAATTTCTGTTCATTAAAGCTATCCACTTGTGGTATTTCTATTGTAGCCAAAACCTGTTGCCATCGAGTAGATTTTGACTTATAGCGACCCTATTACAGCAGCACTAGAAAACTAAGACAAGGACCGTCCCAGGCAAACCATAACATACACATGGCACCTTGCTATAAGGAACCTCAAACCAAAACATTATTTGTTGTTGTTAGTTGCTGTCAAGTTGATTTTGACTCACGGAGACCCTGTGTGTGCAGATTAGGGTTTTGTTGGCTGTAGTCTTAATAGAGGCACATCATCAGGCCTATCTCCCACAGTATGGCTGGGCGGTTCACACTGCCAACCTTTAAGTTAGCAGTCCAGTGTAAACCATTTGTGCCACAGAGAGACCTTGAAATCTAGTTGAATGCTCCAGTTTTACAGATGAGGAAGATAAAGTCCAGAGCCGCGAAGTAACTTACCAAGGTCACACAGCTAATAATTTAAAACCAGGGTCTGGAATTCAAGTCCATTCATTTTCAACTCCTTTGAGCTTTCCAGAATTGGTTATGTTTTTGAATGATCTTTAGCAAGGCCGGGGACTACTCTCCTTTCTTATTTTCTACTGAAAGGATCCCAAGCCATCCTGCTTTTCTTTTTTCTGCCACTTTGCACTGGAACAGATGCCAGCCTGTGCAAATCCATCCTCTGAATGGAAGGCTTTTCATTTTCTAACCTAAACCCCTCATGCTGCTGTTTAAGGCCATTCACTTCTCTTTTTTATACAGAAAAAAGCGAATAGGTTATTATGGGCTGAGAGAGAGAGAACAACTGTTCCCTCCCTTTTATAAAGAAAGTTCTTCCAGGTCACTCTTGATTCTTCTTAGTTCCATTTTCCTTTGGGATTGGTGAGTTACATTTAGCTCTTCACCAGGACACTCCCATGAAATTATTTTCCCATAATAGATCACCAGAACTCATTCATTTGCACGTGCGAATATACATCTTTAATGCCAGCTATTATGTACAATATTGTCATCAGTAGTTTTCAGCAAATTTCATTTCAGGTGACTTTGGTGCATTACTTAGACAAGTCAGTTATTCCGTATACAGCGTTTGACTTTAAAGAGACAAGGAACCAGATGATCAGAAATCAAGTATGTCAGATCCTCCTAGGGTATATGACCAGCCTCTCGCTATAATGAAGACCACATTTTATAACAATGGTACCATGCAAATGCAAATTTATGTAGATTGTTTATTTAGACTAGCGCCTTTGTACATCAATCTCCATGTTGCGTTCACCCTCCTTTTTGCCTTGAAAGAGATAATGTGGTTATTCTAGTCATATCCCTCCAGGTTTTATGGTCTGGCATACCCATAAAGATGACAAGAGGTGCATTTCGCAGGCAAGCAGCCCTCTGCTCCTATGCTGTTTCGTGTTGAACTACGTGAGGCATCAAAGCTAACACTGTGGGTTGGCCTCATGCTTTCCTCCCGGTTGTACAGCGGTGAGTGAGGCACCAAGTCTGGCAATCCTGCAGCTTCTGGAACCTGCTGAGAATCCACTAGGTAAATATCCACCAAGTACTCCCAATAAGCTTAGAAGTTAGCTGAGCATACTCCAAAGCTGTTATGTACCTAGGTTTGTTTCTAAGTGTTCGCATATGTTGGGCTGTTTCCACATCTCTGATTAAAAACTCATTTTTGGAAGAAGGGATGAAGACATGCAGATGGCAAGCTGTGTACTTACTCAGAACCTGATTAGAAATGAATGAGAAAGCAAAATAAAATAAAAAAAAAAAGAAAGAAATGAACGAGAACTCAAAGCTACTCATGCTGGGGAGACACCAGCTTAAAGATTTTATTTAAGGAGGCAATATGCGTAGTGGTGAAGATGTCAGATAGATTTAAGTGCAAGCCCTGTCTCTACCGCTGTGTGACCATGACAATTTACTTAACCCGCCTCTGACTCAGTTTCCTCATCTATAAACTGAAATGATTAGAGTGTCTGCCTCATGGGGTTGCTATGAGGACTAAATACAGTGAGGCAGGTAAGGGGCTTAGTGACTGGCACATAGGAAGAACAAAAGAAGCTGTAGCAACTATTCCATTTTCCATGTGGTGCAGTGAAAGAGAGGTACTTCATATGTTTTTTTTTTTTTTTTTGAAAAAAAAAAAAACAGAACACAAGGATCAGGCAGCGGAAAAGTTCGTGAGTCAAGCCTGCAGATAGTGTGAAAGAGAAAAGGACAAAGATTTTGGGAACTGGACAGAAGTCACAACAGGAGACAGATACGAATGATGCTGCATACATGTGATACCACAACTCTGGCAAAAGCAAAAAGATGTAAAAGGGAAGAGCATACTCAAAAATGCCCAGGTGCAAATGACTAGAGACCAAAGTCTATTAGAGGTTCCCAGGGGTGGGAGGGGAGGGGAGGGGGGCATCTTTGCTTAGGGGACACTGAGTTTGTTACTTTGGTGGAGTAATTTGGAAAAGTGTAGTGGTGGTGGGTGCAGCACATGATGAACGTAATTAATGTCATTAAATTGTACATACAAAAAGCTCAATTGGCGAGTGTTTTCTTATACGCTTTTACCACATTAAAACATTTTTTTTTTTTCATGTCCAGATGATAAGGATCATGTCAACTTGACTTACAGGCCAGGCTTGCCTCTAATTTGAGAAAGACTCCCTATCTCTACAGCAAGCTTTCTCATTATTTTGAAGAGGATTGCAGGAGAAATCGTCAGGGGGCCTCAGTCTCCAGAGCCAGGCAGGGGGCGTCTCCTCCCAGGACCACCAGGTGTCCCTCCACAGAGAGGTCAGTAAACAGGATGGATCAGCTTGTGCATCCAGCATTCACGTGGTCCTCCCCCTCAGCCGTGAAGAAATTGCAGTCTTCTCTGTGTTTATGAAAACTCTGAGCCACAATGCATCTGGTTTCAACCACCGAGGTGGAAAGCAGAGACACCCTGACATGCCCTGCATCGGTCTGCACTCTGTCCAACTGCTGGAAGGGTCGATGAGGACTCGGGTTTCATGGCCAAGCATGGAAGCCCTCCAGGTAAATTCCAGCTGGTCCATTTGATGTGAAAACTTCCAGCTTGACAAGGAGTTGCTGACCTTGATAGCAGACGTTTAACCTCCATTACTTGGTTTATATTGGTCGTATTTACATTGGGAACTTGATTAAAGCTGACCTTGTGGTGAAAAGAGAATCCAATACATCTCTGAAAACCCTCTGCCTTCTCCCCCCGCCCCCCACGCTGGTGTCAGGTGTCGTCTGTTTCACTTCTCCACTAATTGGCCCACTGGCCTCCACTTTCCCCGCCTCCACCTCTCTCACTGTGCTCAGTGCTTTCCATTTGCTTTTGTGTTTGTACCTTCATCCTGTACTAAAAAAAAAAAAAAATGCCGTTGAGTTGACTTTGACTCATGGTAACCCCATATGTGTCAGAGTAGAACTGCACTCCATAGGGTTTTCAGTGACTGATTTTTTGCAAGTAGATCTTCCCAGGCACCTTTGGTAGACAACCTCTTAACCAAGTTAGAAGCTGATGCTTCGTTGAGGTGGAGGACAGACTTAGTCTGTCACAAATAGGGTCTCTTCATCACAAGGTGCTTTCTGCTCCAAAGAACTTTTCCCAGTGTGCAGCAATTCAGACATCTTAACGCCCACCTTCACAAGGATAATCGAGCACCTGGAAGAGGAATGCGGTGGCCATTGGTTCAGGATAAAACTCTTTCTCTTGCGTGAAAATTTTGTCTGTATTGCTTTTTGGATCAATATGTTCTATAAAATTGAAGGGGCAGCTATTTGATAAAATGTTTGTTTGATGATATGCACAGATATTGCTCCTTCCCTCAACTGATTCGGTTCAGCAAGTATTCATCAATTGTCTCCCTAGAATGCTGGGCAGTATAGGAGCGGATACAGCATCCCCTTCAAGGAGCCTCGTTCTGAAGTGCGCGCGCGTGTGTGTGTGTGTGTGTGTGTGTGTGTGTGTGTGTGTGTTAGGGTGTTAGAAGTGGAGGCGAGGCATAGGTGGGAATCATTGCACACACAGAAGTTAAATAACAACATGAGACTCAGGTGACGAAAATGCTTCTGGCCTGTGCATCTGAAGACCTGGCTCTTCCACAAACTAGCTTTGGTGTCCCTAGTAAATCACAAAACCCCTGGGCCTCAAGGACTTCCCCATGGAAGCACTGACCCAGAAGGTAAATTAGGAAAATTTCAGCTTGAGAATATTCTGTGACTCCAACAGCATAAAACAACAGTGTAAGACATGTCACAAGATTGAATGTGATGATATTGTAAATGCATGATGGGTTCAGAGGAGGAGAAACTCATGGGGTGCTGGTGGACATAAAGATAGGAGGCACAGAGAAGGGGGTTACAGAGTAGAGCATGGACAACCTGGGGGCTTCAGTCCTGTGGCCTTAGGTTTATGGCTTCTCCTGCAACTGTGTGACACAGTGGTTAAGAGCTGGGCTGCTAACCAAAACGGTCAGCAGTTCAAATCCACCAGCTGCTCCTTGGAAACCCTATGAGGCAATTCTACCCTATCCATAGGGTCTCCATGAGTCAGAATCGACCCAACGGCAATGGGTTAATGGGCAACTGTGTAATGTGAGACACAGGTGGTGTAATACTGCCCATGGGATGGTTCTTCTTCTGTGGAGGTCAGGAGTGTCTTTCCTAAATACCAAACATGTGATTTCAAGTCATCCTTACCACAACCCTCTGAAACTGGAGTTATTATGCCCATTTTACAGATGAAAATGGAGACTTGAAGCATTAACTTTTTCTCATCACATAAAAGATAGAACCAGGAGTTGAACTCAGCTTTGTCCACCCGAAAGCTCATGATCTTTCACCAGAACCATGGAGGAGGCCCAGTGTTCCCCCAAGGAGTCGGTCCAGTATCATACCAGTTTGCTACACTGAAGAAGATGAGCTCACAGCCTCCCTCTCCAGCCACAGAGGAAAACAAAAGGTGCAGGTAGTTCAGAGAATGAGCATCCAACCTACCCCCCCCCACCCCCCGCAAAATGAAAGAGCCTAACTTCTCTGGAAGGTAAGAAAAAAGCCAAATGTTTGAAAAGAAATAAGCAGAATGTGAGGGCAATGAGTTAGAAGACTATGTCAAGAGGAAGAAATGCCACCAACTGAAAAAATATTTAAGGAATTGAAATCTTTTCTTTCAATGCAGAAGGGTGTTGAGTGTATGTTGTTGTTAGCTGCTGCCAAGTCAGCCCGTAACTCATGGCAACCCCGTGCACAATGGAATTAACTGTGGGTCAGACCACTGTGAACTGTAGGGTTTTTATTAGTTGATTTTTGGAAGTAGAGCATCAAGCCTTTCTTCCTAATTTTAGTCTGGAAGCTTCACTGACACCTGTTTAGCATCTTAGCAACATGCAAGCCTCCATTGACAGACTAGTGGTGGCTATGCGTGAGGTGTATTGGTTGAGGCTCTAACCCAGGTCTCCTGCATAGAAGGGAAGAATTCTACCAATGAACCCCCTCTAAGAGTACACATTATAGGATGGAAAGGAGCAAAGCTCAAGCTAAAGTAACAACAGCAGCCACTCACAGTTTGGCCTGATCAAGCCAAGTCCTAAAGAGGAGGTAGTGACTCTTCTGTAAGTCAACCTGACAACATTTCCCTGGCAAAATTCTCCCTCAGCAGGACTCTCCCAGTGGTATTCACACAGCCTTGCTTTGCTGCCCATTTGGAAGCTGAGAGCCCAGGAGTGGCTGTGAGTACTGGAACCAAGATGGCCCATGCTTGGAGGTGAGCCTCGGACAGTTGAAAGCCATACCTACACACAACAGAGGAGAATAACAAATTATTGGGAATAGTGTAATAATTTTTTTTTTTAAGATAATGTTCTTTTTGCTATTCCTAGTCCCCCCTAAAAAAATCTTCTTTCTCCTTATCTAAACAATCAGAGGATTTGGTTCTCTCAAATCCCAACCTTCTCTCTGTCTGTGAAGGTTATTATTGGCTTGGTTAAACAAAGAGGTTGTTTATAATAGATATAATAGATGATGGAGTCATTTTGAAATTACACAGTTGGTATAATAAAACCAGTTAAAACCTTATTTAAAAAATGTCACAGTTGGTCAAATGTATTAATGGCATATGGTTTGGTTTTCTTTTTTTTTTTTTCCAGAACTATATGTGCATTCTCATTTCATGGAGTGAGTAGAGGATTAATAGAGCAAGATAAACTTTCTCCTGGCTTTTCTTCTAGACATTCTATGTTTTCATTAACCGACTCAAGCTTTATTTATCCACTTTCTATGTCTCATCTTCCCCATCTTCCCCTTCTCTTCCCCACAGCACCCAATTACAGAATTCCTGAAATTCTGGGTAATGTAAGAGGTAAATATTATATCATGTAGAACATGTTTTAGAAGGAAAAGTTAATGCAGAAATTACACACTACATAAACAAAATGCCCATGACTGGCAGACGAAATTATTTTTTCTCCTGTTGATATTACCAACTGTAATAATAAAGTTAAAAATATGCCCCCAAACATAATATTTCAGTTGCATGTAGTCATCATACCAGCGAAGAAAGTAATTGCATTATTTGTCTCCCCCGAAATCTCTCACTCACAGCTATACCTTTCCCAAGATTTTTTATTAGAGAATTACTTGGTTGTTTGCAAAGGTAAGGCATTGACTAAAGTTTAGAAATCCAGACTTGCCAGCCCAACCAAGGAGTACCTGGTCAAGTGGGTCGTCTCAGAATGGTGCCTGGACTTTGCCTGGAGGTTGGAGATGCCACCTCTAATCTACAACCCTGCCATGAATTTGTTTTTTGTCATAAATGAAGCATGGGGCTGTGCTTTAATTTTCCCCACTGCCCTCTGTCAAGTAATAACCATAAATATTGTCCTGAATCATTAAGTCACAACCTGAAACATGATCCTGCCCAGCTCCCAATCAGACAGCCATCTGGAAGATGAAAGAAGTCTATTTGGGTTTTGGAATGATCCAGACTCTAATTTGTAGTAACAGTCTTAACAGGCTGTTTCAGAGACATTAACCAGCCACTTGTCTCAGGTTCTCAAGGAAGGCACATTGTCCACAGTTGGAGGCATTTGCCTCAAGCAGAACTGTGAACTTTAACTGTTGGAAAACTCCCAGACTCACTGGCTTTCAATCAAATGCCACATTCTTCCATGGACACTAGATTTCTACCCAAGGGCAAGAATATATGCATAGAACAAATGCATGCATAACATATTTTATCTCCAAATATTCTCTATGTCACAAGGAAAGCAAACACTTCAAGAGAGGAAAACAAATTGCAGCTTCTACAAGCAAACAACAATGTGGCATGATAGATCTATAATTTTTCCTATCACCCTGAGGTTACTTTCACAGAGAAAATAAATCATACTTTATTTTGCTGTAACAATAATTTTGTAAACACAAAGAGAAAGTCATTATCTAAAGTCTTGCAACATACAGTTAAAAATGAGTACGCTATTGGTCAAAAGGACTGTTGGCCAAGTGATTGCCTTAAATACCTGAACTTCATGATTACTAGAGAGAAAAACCATCTCAATAAGAGAATCTTTCCATTTCCCCTTGACTTGGGACTGGAAAACCAAACAAAAGAAACAACAGTGGAAAGTCATATGTTTCTTCTTCCAGTTATACATAGCATTGTTCTAAGGGAATGCGTTGAATTTGATATTTGAATATCACAAATACACTCTAAAATAATATAAAGGTATTTTTTATAAGTTCATGAGACAAATGGCATTTTAGCAGCAAATATGTCCAGTGTCTCTGAGCAGAACTAAACCAACACTGAGTGCCACAGAAGTTTATCCTTACAGCCTTCAGGAAAGAAACTCCCATACCAACCTTCAGAAATCCTCTTCCCTTGCCTCAAAGTTTAGTTTAGTACCCCTCACTTCCAATGATTATTTATTATTAGTTATTCATAAAAGTAAATGGCATGAAAAAGCGGGAGAGGAGGCTTACAGATTAAAAGAAATTTTAAGAGACAAATGGTCTAAATGCAATGTGTAGACCTTTTTTGATCTCAACTTGAACAAACCAGTTGCAAAAAGAAGTTCATGACTGAGGCTGTCATGAAAATTTGGACATGGGCCTGGTGCTAGATGATATTAAGGAATTATTATTAATTTTATTAAATGTGACGGTATTGTGACCATTTTTTTTAAGTCCTTATCTTTCAGAGATTCAGACATTAAGTGTTTATGAATGAAATAACATGGAGCCTGAAATTTGCTTTAAAGTACTCCAAAAAAAAAAGTAGGTGGAGTAGATGAAACAAGATTGGCAAAATATTAATAATTATTGAAGTGAGTGATGGATACACAGAGGTCACTACCCTTTCTTTGTACTATTATGTATGCTTGAGGTTTTCTATAATAGAAGATTTTTAAATGTATTGATGAAGAACCTAGACTGGCGGTTTTCAACCAGGGGAGATTTTGCCCCCCCCAACCCCCAACTCCAGGATATTTAGTAGTATCTGGAGGTATTTTTGGTTATCACAGCTGGGGAGGGGAGGGGTAGTACTGGCATTTAATGGGTAGAGGACAGGGATACTCCCCAACAACAAAAAAAAATTATCCAGACCCAAATGTCAATGGTGCCAAGGCTGAGAAACTCTGGCCTAGGTTATGTCTTGTCAGGATGAAAATTATATGTAGATAAAATATATTCCATGCTTTTATGAAGTTTTCAGTTTTCCAAAAAGAACAGGGCAAGAACACATAAATAGCTACCCTATAGGGTGACCTGTACCTGTGTTCTAGCACTTCTCATGGTTGGTGCTTTTCTCCAAAGAGGAATAGGGGGAGAATGAAATCCTTTCAGTTGTGGGGTTCAAAGGTAGTTCCATTTTATTACCACTTATTTATAACACTAACCTCCAAGAAAAAAAAAAAAAAGATTTGAGGAAGCTTTAAGAAGATCTTCACAGGAGAAGTATTTCAATGACCTTAGTTTTGGGTAGATTGAAGGAGGGTGTCTCAGATAAAAACAACAAAGAGAATAGAATGCAAAGGTATGGAGATAAGAAAGCATTCAGCATTTAGTGGGAACTATGAATAGCTCCATTTGGCTATAAAAAACAAACCTGTTGCAGTCGAGTTGATTCCGACTCATAGCGACTCTATAGGACAGAGTAGAACTTCCCCATAGGATTTCCAAGGAGCAGCCGAACAGCTTAATCACTGTGCCACCAGGGCTCCATTTGGCTATAGGTAAGGTAACTTAGGGAGAAATTAATGATAAGTTTGAAAAAGTCATTCGAGGTCTCATAAGGAAGCGTCTTCAGTGCTAAGCAGGAGAGTTGGTACCCATGTTCTGCTTAGAGAAGTTGCCTTGTTACCCTGTCTCTCCCAATCCACCAGCAGCTATGGTTACAAATGTTCTCTCTCATCCCTCTGAGTGTAGACGTAGCATGATGAGGGCTGGGTATGGACCCCCACATTTCCCCTGAGGCCTCCATGCAGGGAGCTGGTTCATTTCCACCAGCTACCTTAACAGCATGCCAGCTGGAACCAGCCTGATTCCCTCATCTCTTCCTGGAAAAGTATACATTTTAAGTGCCCATTTATTTGAGAAGCCATTCAGCCCTAGGATAGGCAGCTATAGGAAGAACTATAAGTGTGTACATACATGAATGGAGGAGAGAAACTCCCATCTACAGGGGGTCTATTATGTGCCAGGCCTGTTCTAAACACCCTGCATGCAGCATCCCCTTTAACCCTTACAACAACCTGAGAGGTAGGTGGGATTAGCCCCTTTGTACAGATAAAGTCCCACAGCCTGTCTGTCAGTTTGTCATATTGTGGTGGCTTGCATGTTGCTATGATGCTGGAAGCTATGCCACCAGTATTTCAAATACCAGTGGGTCACCTACAGTGAACAGTTTTCTGAAGAGCTTTCAGACTAAGACAGACTACGCTGTCTGACTTAGCCAATGAAAATTAGCCAACGAAAACCCTGTGGATCACCATAAAATATTGTCTGATATAGTGCTAGAAGATGAGGCCCCTAGGACAGAAGGCGCTCAAAACACACAGTGGCTGCAATGAGGGACTCGAACATACCAACAATGATGAAGATGGCACAGGACCAAACAACATTTTGATCTGTTGTGCATGGAGTCTCCACGAATTGAAGCCAACTCAATAGCAACTAATAACAATAACGATGGATAAAGACACTTCAACATAGTAAGAAAATTTGGTTTTTCCTAAGGTCCTTTAGCTCTTCTGTGGTATATATGGGATTCAGAGCCAGGATTATCTAATTCTAACGCCACACAATGAGCCATGCCTTCCCTACCCAATCTGTGCATCAATAACCCAACAGTGACAATGAGTGGCAATGCTTCAGGCTGCAAGCTCATTTCTGGCCTGCTGCGAAACCCATACAGGCTAAGAACAAAGCAAAGTATACCAGGAGGGAAGGAACAGGCACTGTGGTTTTCAGTTAGGGCTGCCAGGGCCAGGGTGTGCAGGTGTCTCCTCTCTGAATGGGGGGCACCTGGACATCCCCTGCTGAGGGCAGTGTCGTCAGCCCCAGGAGTGCGCTGATCTTGGTGATTTGAGAGGCGTGGGGTACTTGAGCATTTGGCCCAGGGGAGTTATCAGGAGGTGGAGCAGGAGCAGGAGCTCTGCCAAGTCCATGTCAGAGTTCCCAAGTGGAGCTCCGGTGAAGGAGCAGTTTGGGTGGTCCAAAATTGGTGCCTTCCCAAAACAAGCAAGAGACGCCTACGTTCCCCACCAACCCCAACTGCAGCCCTAACGTCTGGCACCCCAGGCCACTGCCTGGGCTTAGAGAACTCATTAGTTCTCACAGAAAGGAAGCTGTCCATATCTGAGCAGAGAGGGTAGAAGAGTGGTGGGAGGGACGAGAAAAGTTGGAAACCACCCACTCTGAGAGACACAGCAGAGGCAACTATGGGTGGAGAGAAGGATCCTGAGACAGGATTCAGGAGCTCAGACTCCTGCACTGGCCAGCCTTTGGCAAATCACTAATGCCTTCCAGACAGATTTCATTGCCTATGAGCCAGGGCTTAGGGTTAGCCAGACCTGGGTTCAAATATTGGCTTTGCCACTAACTAGCTGTGTGACCTCTCTGAGCCTCGTCTTCTTTACCAACAAAGTGGTGAAAATTTTACCATCCTCGTAAGGCTCCTGTGAGGGTTAAATGAGCTAATACTGATAGAACACTTGGCCCGTGCCCAACCCATTGTAAGTATTCAATAGATGATGGGTTTTATTATTGTCATCATCATCATCTTGATAAAGATACAGGCTCTGCTCTATCAGCATAAGGTTGTTGAAATGATCCAGTGATTGTGATAGTACAGCCTAGTCTACAAAGCACCATGTCTTGCAAACAGGGCGGTGATTCTTGTTCCCTCGTCTTCTTGCCTGGGGTCAAGAAAATGCCCACTGGCAATGGATATTGATGACCATTGCACAACACAGTTACTGTAATTGACTTCACTAAATTGTACACATGAAAACATTAAATTGGCAAATGTCCCTGGATGGTGCAAACAGGTGCTAACCTGAAGGTTAGTGGTTCAAACCCACCCAGAGGCGCTGTGGAAGAAAGCCCTGGCAATCTGCTTCCTTAAAGATTACAGCCAAGAAAACCCTATTGAGCAGTTCCACTCTGTAACATATGGGGTTGCCATGAGTCTTGATGGCAATGGATTTTGTTTTGTTTTGAGGGGATGGCACAAATGGTTAAGGGCTCAACTACTAGCCAAAAGATTGGCAGTTTGACTTAAAAATAGACGACCAGGATGACAGGCTTGGCAATCTGCTTCTAAAAGGTTAAAAAAACAAAAAACCAAACCCAGTGCCATCAAGTCGATTCCGACTCATAGCGATCCTATAGGACAGGGTAGAACAGCCCCATAGAGTTTCCAAGGAGGGCCTGGTAGATTCGAACTGCTAACCCTTTGGTTGCAGCCATAGCATTTATCCACTACGCCACCAGGGTTTCAGGTCTGAAAACTCTATGGAGCAGTTCAGAGCCCTAGTGGCACAGAGGTTAAGAGCTCACCTGCTAGCCAAAAAGCTGGCAGTTCAAATCCACCAGCTGCTCCTTGGAAACCAAATGGGGCAGTTCTACTCTGTCTTATACAGTCACTATGAGCCGGAATTGACTCGACAGCAATGAGTTTGGGTTTGGTATGGAGCAGTGCTACTCTGCAACATATGGGGTCGCCATAAGTCAGCACCAACTCAATGGCTGCTAACGACAACATATATTTTTACAGCAGTAAAAGAAAAGAAAATGCCCATTGGAATGTCTACTGACATGGGAGCATTAATTGACTCACAGGACAATTATTGGAGTAAATCTGATTTCAAGGAAGTTACACGCCATTGGCAGGTGGCTTTCCATGAGCATCTACTCAGGTAAGGGGTTAGTGTTTGGACCACTGGATCCCTTGGGGCTGGACCATCACTTTTACATCTTTGGATTCCTTATCTACTAGCTGTCCCCACCCTCCCCAGCTCACTCTCTTCAACAGAGCCTTTCTTAACAGATATTTGTTGGGTGAGTAATTTTTTAAGCTTTTTGACAGACTGATTGGGCATCCTGGAGAGCCAGACCCAGTGTTGTATGTGTAACCCACACTTGACCGCAGCTGGGGGAGGCTTGGGGGACACAGTAAGCAAACCCATGATGCCCACTATTTACTCAGCCCTCTTCAGACCTTTACAGTCTAGAAACCACAGTGAGAATCTCCAGAAAGAAGAAATCCCATGAGTTTTTTACTATTTCCTGTTTCCTGTGGAGCCGACTGGCTCCAGCAGGGTCTCAGATGGTGCTTTGGAGTTTTATTCCAAGACAAGCGGATGTCACATGCCGGGGCAGAGTGTAGAAAGCTGGGAAGGACGACAATGATAATCTGAACATGTCTTCTTTTTAGCTCAGTGAACATTTAATTGCATTTGGGACAAAGTTCAGGTCATTTCTGCGGTTCCCTCTCCATCACACCAAGCTGGGAAGGGTCTCTTTGGGGCTGCTTTGATATTGCTGTTGCCAGTCTTCTTGTCATCACCCTGCCCTGCCACGCTGGGGGCTACACTGTGAATGTTTTTCTTCTCATGATGTTAGGGAAGCCCTATGGTCACTACCACCTGCCAGGTCTTTCTGTCCAGTCTGCCCATGCCAGTAGCTATGTGTCCACCTTCCTACTTCCTAGCTTGTCTCCCTGCTCCCAAGCAGGTCTGGCTGCTCTGTGAATTCTGAAAAGGATACATGGAAACACTCACTATGCTCCCAGCAGAGGCCACCATGGAGAAGGTGTTGCCATCCCAGGAGGGAGGAGCAGCCTGGTGTTGCTGCAACTGGGGCAGCTTTGCCTTTGTATGGACTCACCCAGTACCCAGTGCCGTCATGGACTAGAGACCAAAAAACAAAATGAATCAATTGCTGTTGAGTCGATTCTGACTTCCTGGCTGCCCCAGGTGTGTCATAGAAGAACTGCTCCACGGAGTTTTTCAAGGTTGTGATCTTTTAGAAGTAGATCACCTAGGCCTTTCTTCTGAGGCACCTTTGGGTGGGTTTGAACCAACAACCTTTCTGTTAGTAGTCAAGAGCTTAACCAGAGGAATGGAACTAGAACTATGGCCCTCTGTGACTACAAGAGCTCCCAAAAAAAACATAATTCAACTCTCTCTGGTCTTGGGAAGCCACAGGAGATGGATGGTGAAGAGAGCAGACAGGATGAGGTTCAAATGCCATTGAGATTAACTAGAATGCATCCAGATGCTATGCATCACCACTGCGTTCTGAAGCCCTGTCTACCACCTCCATTCCTGGCTTGCTCACGGCTAGTTCCCAAAACCCAACAGCAGAAAGAATGAGCCTCTGCTGCTACCAGACAGTAAGCATAGAATACTGGATAAGAGCCCCACTGTGGAGTCAGACCGTGTAGGATTAAACCCTGGCTCTGTTGCTTGTTAGCTGTGTGACCTTAAGCGAGTCACTCAACCTCTCTAAGATTCCATTTTTCCTGATTAAGAGAATGGAAGTGACAACGGGACCTACCCCATTGGGTTATTATGAGGCTCAGATGAGTTAACATCTGGAAAGTGCTTGTATCAGCACCTGGCACAGAGTAAGTGTTTGTAAAATAAAATAAATATTCAGGGATTCAATGTCAGTTTTTCCATAGGACATAGGTAAAATTACTGTTCTGAGCTAGATGGTGGGGTTGAAGCTCCCTAGAATATACTGGCAAGAAAAACTGCTTGATATTCTTAGCAGTAGAGCTGGACAGCTGTGTACTTTGGTTTCCTCTACTGTAAATGGGAAACAAATAGAACCCAGGACATAGAATTTGGGGGGGGGGGGGGGAGGCGGGGATGGAGGATTAAATAAAAGAATCCAAGTAACTTTATTAAAAGAATTCCTGGGGGAGGGGAATACTCAATACATGTTTAGCTCCACTTATTGACATTATCGTGGGCATTAGTTGTCTGATGGTAGAATTCTTGCCTTCCTTGCAGAAGTCCTGGGCTGATTTCTGGCCAATGTACCCAATGCACAAACGCCACGCATCTATCAGTGGAAGCTTGTGTGCTGCTATGATGCTGAACAGGTTTCAGTGGAGCTTCCAAACAAAGACAGGCAAGGAAGAAAGACCTGGAGATCTACTTCCAAAAATCAACTAGTGAAAACTCTGTGATCACAACAGTCCAATCCACAACCAATCACAGAGGTGGAGCAGGACTGGGCAGTGTTACATTCATTGTGCATGGGGTCACCAGGAGTCATGGATCAGCTCGACAATACTGACACTATTATTATAGCTGAATCAGGCCAGGGAAGGATATGAATTATACTCAGATACATGGACACTCCTCTAGCTTAGTGGTTCTCAACCAGGGTGACATATCTGGGGATTGTCACAACTTGGGGAGAGGAGGAAGCTATTGATATCTAATAGGTAAAAGTTAGGGATACTGCTAAACTTCCTACAATGCACATTTCAGCACCCCCTCCTCCCAAGAATTTTCCAGCTCAAAATGTCAGTGGTGCTTAGATTGTCTATTGCAAGTCTAGCTATTGCCACAAGGTACCACATCCCAGACTGTCTCATAACCACCCTCAGAGAAGAAATACATACAAGCAGACTAGTTGTTGCACAGAGAAAAGGAGGTGATAATAGTGAGGCTCATTGGGTTTTAAACAGAGATTTCTCACTAGGATTAACTTCAGGCTTTATAAATGCCAGAGTCAGGGGAGCCCACAAAAGCAGCATTGAACCCACAAGTGAACCTGGAACAGCTGCTTTGCTGAATTCTCCTTGTTGGTGGTCCTAATCTCATCGGATGAGGGTCTGGGTCAATGGGATTCTGCAGGTGAAACCATCTCCCCTCTGTTGTCTCCACTACTGTAAATGGCTGCAGACACCCAAGCCAGAACCTGGAAATCATCCTCAACACCTTGCTCTCCCTTGTCCCCCGCATCCAGTGTCAATTCACTCTTCTAAATGTCATTCAAGTCACCCACCTCATCCCAGGCCCACTGCCACTGCTGTAGGTTGGGCTTCCACAATCTCTTACCCACATTACTGTAAGAGCTCCTAATGGTCTCTCTTTCTGCCTCCAGTTCCTGTAACTCCAATTCATCTGCCACCCTGCTTCCAGAAACATCTCTCCAAAACAAATCATCTCACTCACTTGCTCAAAATCATAACAGCAAACTGTTGCCTTGAACGCTGGGGACTACCATTCACCCTGTTGCTCAAATGAAAAAAAAAAAAAAAAAAAATCCAACTTTTTCTTCATTTGCCTCTTTCACTCACCCAATAAGTTCTGTCACAGTCATCTATTACCTAAGTCTCCAATTCTGCACTCATCGTGCAAAGATTAATGATGAGTCTTCCACTGTTCTCATCACCATGCAGTATCATGGGTCTCTCATCATCAATCTACAGGCTGTTTATTGTTCTTTAGTGGGGTCTTTATTACCTTTAAGGAGACACTGCAATGGAAAGAGTAACTAACCAAGCACCGCACCTATAATATTCCAATTCCTATAGGCAGAGGCATCTCCGGCACCTCAGGAGAATGCACTCCAGCCCAGATCGGATGTTAACAGGTTGTTAACCTTTGTAAAGCCTTCGCTCAACATGGACAGGTACAGGCGTTTCCAAGGACATTTAGAGGCCAGGAACATGTACTACCTTTTAATAATAACTAGCCTCTGTTTGCCATATTTCCAAAATACTTGGTCAATTATGGGATAGAGACAGAACAAAATAAAATACTTCCCCCAGGAAAGCAACTAATTCAGAGGTATATTCATGACCATTTATGACATCTTTCTGGAGGCCAAGTGATACAGAGTTGAGAAGTTAAAAGCACGTGACCTGGAAGACAGGCAACCTAAATTGAAATCCCAGCTGTGTTCTTTCACAGCTGGGTGACCTTGGGCAAGTCACAGTTTCACCAACTATTAAAGTATGTAATAGTAATGCCCACCTCACACAACTGTGGTTTATTTAAGGAGTGAAGGAGATGATGAATGCAGAGCGCCTAGCATAGCATCCATGGCACATGGGACATAATAGCTGCCATTGTTATTACTGTTGCATTGTCCGAAACTAATTGGGCCAAAGGTACATGAACCACATAACTTTCAACACAGCCTCCCAATCACTGCCGCCAAGTTGTTTCTGTGGTTAAGAGTCTCCTTACCCTTGAATTTTATACAGTCCAAGTCACCCACAGTCAACATACCCAGTGGACAAAATAATTTCCATTCTGTCAGAGACCTCAATTTCCTATTGTCCTGATCAAATTAAGCATTATAACTTCCTC
Source organism: Elephas maximus indicus (assembly GCF_024166365.1). Lineage (NCBI taxonomy): Eukaryota > Metazoa > Chordata > Mammalia > Proboscidea > Elephantidae > Elephas > Elephas maximus. The sequence goes on from NC_064826.1 coordinate 86,728,124, forward strand.
CCACCCTCAGTGCTCAGCATTGTAAACCATGTTCCCTAAATAGAACCCATTCAATCTCCTTTTAGCCCAGCCAGGACCATCTTTACATGGGACATTCCCGTCCACTTCATTGCACTTCCCCAATTAGAGTCCAGTTCACGGCCTTGAGAATCAGGTCCACCACTGGTTTCCACCATAGGTGACTCTCTGGGAACAGGCAAGAACAGAGAAGGAGCTCTAATATGTCTCCTGGGTTGAGATGGAGGCCCAACATTTTTTAAGTTGCACAGACGATGGCAAAGGTTCATGAGAAAGGGCTTCAAGGGGCAGGAGTAGAACTCATGAGAAAATGGGGCAGGAATCCAAATCTCAAGCCCCATAGCACTTTCAGATATTAACACCCTTTCCTACATTTTCTCCCAGATAGCAGCTAAAAGCAGGCTGAACCACAACAGTCCCATCAAGCCCAGGCTGGGACAAACACAGACTCTCCCATGGCCCCATTATGGGGCTCACCTCTTGGCCAGCATGAAAATATGCATAACAATACAATTCGGGGATAAATCGTCTTATTTTCTACTTGTCTCTGTTATTGAGTCCATAAAAGTTTGCCATTTTAAATGTATATACAACTCTTCTGAAAATAATGCTCAGAATGTTTTAAAAATAAGTTCAGAATATTTCTCTGCCACATATAACCTGCCCTCCAAAGAAAGCAAGAGGAACCAGGCTATAACTTGGACTGACTGTAGTTGTGATTACGTGGGTCTCAGTGGGTTCCAACAGTGTTCTTCTAGTGCAATAATGAAGGCGTTAAATTATCAGGTCAGAGGCCCCAATTCACAAAGAAATAATATCAGTTTATTATTTCTAATCTCATTAAGTTATATAATAATCTTGAGATGTAATGTCAACCCAGAGTGGCTGAACTATTGATTATGTGAGGCTGCATTCATGGATAATTCAAGGAGCCTGATTTCATTGAATTTCCGTAATTTTTAAAGCATTCCAACAGATTTTCTCTAAAGCAAATAATCCTTGATTATTCCCATAAATAATGTAGATATATAGCCAGCCAGGTTTGCTTAGCATTTACCAGTTACACATTTTGCATTACGGCTTAGAAAAAAAAGTATTATTTTTAATCCTGTTTTCCCAATCCCCAGTGTCTTCCTTGGGACAAATAGGCCTTAAAAAACAATTGCAATTTAAAAAATAAATATGGAAGTTATCAATATAAGACTTGTGACAATCAATTGATGCTGTCATTTTCTTGTAATTGTATGATGTCCAAAGCTGAAACCTTAATATTCTGTGATTTGAGATTGAGTGCAAGGACAAGCATGTGGCCAGGCATTTTACAATGTCAACCTGCTGCAGTCAGACTTATGGACAGCAATTAACCCTGACACAGCTCCATTCTCCCCTGCCTATTGGCAAAGTTCTAACCAGGGGCAGGGGCACAGAGAAGCCTCGGTCTTCTAGCCACGCCCACATTCTCCCTACACACTTTAGCAAAGTGGCCAGAGCCTCTGGTGAATGGACAAAGCCAGCTACTAACACCAACTGTTAAACCCAACATCTAATGAACACCTACTGTGTGCCAAATACAAGGCCAGACTCTAGGGGATGCAAGGTTGACTAAATCATGTTTCTTTCCGCAAGGAAGGTTTCGATTTGCTGTATGTCTGTGTGGTGGGGGCAGCGATGACTCAGTGGTAGAGTTCTCATCTTCCATGCAGGAGATCTAGGTCCAATTTCAGGCCACTGCATCTTATACACAGCCACCACCCATCTGTCACTAGACGCTTATGTGTGTTGCTATGATGCTGAAGAGGTTTCAGCAGAGCTTCCAGACTAAGAAGAACTAGGAAGAAAGGCCTAGAGATCTACTTCCAACAATCAATCAATGAAAACTCTATGGATCACAATGGTCTGATCTGTAACACATCATGGGAATGGCACAGGACCAGGCAGCATTTCATTCTATTGTGCGTGTGGTTGCCATGAGTCGGGGGCCAATTCTACTATACAACCACAGCATATCTGTACAGTAGAGTCTCGAGAAAGTGTTGTCATTGGTGGCTAGTGGCCTCTACTCCTTGGGTGGGTACTACCAGAGCTAAGAATTTATAACCCTCTACTACCACCACCACACTTACGGAATTGCTGTCAGTATTCTTCCCCTTCTCATAAGCATTCATTTTTTCATTCACCAAGCAACTAGTCAACACCTGCTCTAGGTGTGCCAGACATGCTCTAGGTGTTAAGAATGTAGCAATCACTAAGACCAGGTTGGGTCCCTGAGGAGCTTACAGTGCCGTGGAGAATATAGTCAAGTCCATGAAAACCATCCCACATGATACATTTTATAAGAGTTAATACTTGGCACTATAGGATCATGGGAGGCTTTCTGGGACAGGTAACATCCAAGCTGAATCTCTAAACATGCTAATGCCATGTAAATGAGGAGGCAGGAATGGAGAACAGCATGTGCAAAGGCCCAGGGATGAGAGAGCGTATGACATGATGGGCAACTCCCAAGTGATCCTCTGGCATGCACGGTGCAAGAAGACTGGAGACAAGCCTGAAGTCTGTCTCTTGAAGGGCTGTGCTGCTGTGCTATGGGGTTGGTGTCATGGTTGACTCGCCTGGGACCAACCTAAGCTCTGTTCCCTATACCACTACCCGCCTTGGCCTGTGTCCCATAGGTGAAAGAACCCAGTGGATGGTCTCTCCCATGTCGCTCGCTCACGTCCCCCCAGGCTGTTAATTTACCCATCTCTGTTTCTAAGATTTTGCTAGCAATAGGCAGAGCGCGGAGTGCCTTAACACAACTAATGAGCCTGGAGTTGGTGATCCAAACCTGAGACTCACGCCCTGAAGAATGTTTCCTCTCAGGATATTTATTAGCTCAGAAGACATGTGTGGGCAGAGCGTGTTATTTAGTGACCTGTAATGCCTGAATAATGATCATAATAAATCAGACCTCATTATTTTGTGCGGGAGAGCCGGACGGCCCAACTGGCTAGGTAATGAGGTCTAATTTAATGCCCTTGTATTATTCTCCACATGTTTGCTGGGAATTTAGGGGTGGGGGTAGATCTCATGGATCCAGATGCCCTAGGATGTTCAGCAGTTACATAGGGAGGCTTGTGGCCGGAGCATCTGTTAGGAGTTGGGGAAAGAGTGATCAGCAAGGCACAATCTCTCTGAGTGAATTACAGCCAAGGCCCGGTCCTCTCACCAGCTTAAGCAGGAAGAGCTGATCGCCTGAGCGAATTATAACAAACAGCAGCACCCAGGGAGCTATTACTTAGAAGTAAAAGGCAAGTTACAAAGGCAGGAAATGCCAGTGTAGACAGAAATCAGAAATCTCCATGAAAAGAAATATAACTGTCCAAGGGCTTACTTCATGAGCCAAGCTTTTCATACTGGTCTATAACAGGGTCTGCTCAGAGTGTCAGAGGGAGCAGAGGTGGCTCGTGGTCCAGCTCCTTTGAAAGTGACCAGCCCTCACTGATTTCTCGCTACATGGAGTCTTTTGCAAAAGCAATCCCTGATTGTGGTTTTTAATTCTTCATGCACATAGCCTTTCCTCATTGATTACCTAACATCATTAGTTTGGGCTGTCCCATGCAAAAGTCAATGGAGAGATCGATTTTAACCAGATGATGTATTAAAATTTGCTCTTAAAGCATACAGAGACTGAAATCATTTATCGTTTGCCCACCAAATCATAATCTTTTCCTGCTAATGGTTTCTTGTTGGGTAGTAAACATAAAGAAGGAGCCAGACAAAGACCTTAGCATAGGTGGCCTTCTCAAGATCCCTATGGAGCTATCTTCTATGAAACCTCTGACATTCAATGGCCGTGACAATGTGTAATTTCTATGTGAGATTCAATTGCCAGGCAGGCTATACACATTTGACAGTCCATAAAACAAAAAAAAACCCAAATCCAGCGCCGTTGAGTCTATTCCGACTCATAGCGACCCTACAGGACAGGACAGTCCATGAGCTATAGCTTTCTCACTCATCTAATGTCTTCATCAGTTTTCAATGCTGGAATTGCAGTCAGTATACTCTGGGTTAGAGAAGATTGCAGTGCCACAAACTGGGGATTATGCAGGAGCACACAGCACATAAAAAGCAACGTTTAGTGCAAACCTCCCTTGTCTTCCACTTCTGCAAAATAACAAGGTTCTCTTGCAGTTTCCTGAGCAACAGTATAAGCACTCTCATGGGACACAGAGAAAATGCTTTGTCCATGTCACCTATGGACTGATAGATTCCCAGATCTGCCTCTTTCCTGGGATCTCTAGGCTCATCATCAGACAGGAAGACTTTTAATAATACTAAACTAAGACTTAAGATGATTATCCCAGGTATAGGAGAACAACTGCTAGGAGAAACTCAGTTAAAAGTAGGGAGAAAAATCTGTTCCCTTCAAAATTTTCTGTGTTTGAAGTCATCTAGCCAGAGTTTTAGAGAAATAAAGCAGATGTGTGGAATATTAAAGGAATCTTCATTGTATAGCAATGACTCTACAGCATGTACTGGGGTGCCAAGACTGAGGCTCAAAAGTCATCATGGAAAGGTGAAAATAGACTATAGTCAAAATTATCCTTGAAAATCTCCTAGGATGGCACCCATTAGAAATGGACAGACTGCCTCTCAGTAAAGTCAACGCAGCTAGATTTTCTCTGATGCTGAAATAAACGATCGTGTCTTCACTGAGCTTGTATTTAGGGGCCAAGTAGCATGAAAAATGTGTCTATAAACATAAGAATGACACCAGTGTAACAAGAGGTGAGTGCGGTGATGGGGAGAGGAGAGCTGAAGTCATCTGCAAGAGCAGCAAAGTTATGTCTCCCCCTCTGAGTCCACGTTAGCAGAGTGGTTCCGAAACTCTCACCCTCATCAGAATCACCAGAGACCTATCAAAGCGCAAATGCCTGGGCACTGACCCTCAAAATTCTGATTCAATAGCTCTGGGGTGGGCCTGAGAATTTGCATGCCTGGTGATGCTGCTGTTGTTGGTCTGGTGATGCCACTATGAGCACCATTGTTGTAGGGCAAACCTCCTTTGTGGACTGGTGGGAGGAGCCTGCTGTACTAACCAGTCTCCGTGCAACAGGATACAACACTGGTATATTTTACAGTCAGGTATTCATAGTCTCCAATCCTGAACCAGCAATGGCCTGTCTCTGGCCATAGTTCCTACCAGCTTTGCTTCATTCTATTATTGGTCTATCTTCCCAGGTTACAGAGGAACGTATGATACCCTTCATCATGTCAGAAGACTTTCACCAGTCCTTAACAATGACCGTCGGTTTTCTTCTCCATTTAACCAACAAGTGCCTAGATTTGCCAGAACACTCAACATTGTTCTTTTTGTTTTTTGAGCTAAGTCTAGTGTTCTGATGTGCCCATATTTTGTTGGTCATTATAAGTCAATACTGACTCGTCTCCCCAGAAAAAGAAGCCACAGCAGAGTAAATAACACATATTGCAGAGTGCACTGAGCTCAAGATACAGGGAAAGAGCGTTTCCAATATGGAGCACTAACCATTTGCTGGGTTACAGTAGGATTCAAAGCATGGGAGAGATGTGCATATTAATCAAGTGTGTGTGTGTGTGTGTGTGTGTGTGTGTATAAAATATTTCAGAGACAAATACTAAAACACGTCAGTTCTTCACACGTAGGAGTTTAAAATAGTAAATTTACACCCAGAGTGCTTAGTTGAAATCACATAAATTGTCTCAGTGATGTACTCCACTGAACGTGTTTAATCGTCAGTGAGGAAAATAGAGGACATATGCTTTACAGAAAGAAAAAGGAGAAAGGTAGGTATCCATCTCACATCTAGTTCCGTGGCTTTGGAAGGCGACATAGATAAGGTTCTCTCTGGAGTAGTTAGGTGAGCTAATTAAAGGCAATTTACACATCTGAAAAGCAAGTGACTAAACAGAGTTTTATTTAACCTACAGCCTTGTCAGGACCAGAAGAGCCTCTTTCCCTCAGAACTCCTGAACCTATGAAAAAAATTCAGAGTAAATTTTCAACTGATCTCTGGAAAAACCCAAGAAATTCTGGTTGACAATACAGGTTTGTGCTTAGCTGGGTTGTTTTTTAAATGGCGTATAGGCCAGTTGCCGTCGAGTCAGTTCCAACTCATGGCTCCCCACGTGTGTCAGGACAGAACTGTGCTCTGGAGGGTTTTCTATGGCTAGTTTTTCAGAAGTAGATCACCGGGTCTTTCTTCCAAGGTGTCTCTGGGTGGACTGTCTGCACGACCCAGGGATGCCAGTAGTATATATAGTTACTTCTTATACATCTCTAATATTAAATTTAATCAACAGTTATAATAGTTATAATGTTTTTTTAATAAAGGATCTGGAGCCCTGGTGGTGCAGTGGCTTAAGAGCTTGGCTGCAAATCAAAAGGTTGGCAGTTCAAATCCACCAGCTGCTCCTATGGGACAGTCTACTCTGTCCTATAGGGTCGCTATGAGTCGGAATCGACTTGACAACGACGGGGCTTTTTTTTTTTTTCTTTTTTTGTTAATAAAGGATTATTTTCCCAATATTTGAGAGTAGAAGTATTTTACGTTGTGTCTGCCTTTTAGTTTTCCATACCTGAGGCTAGAAGAAGAGAGGAGTTCATGTTATCCCAAACAGATACAAGACGCATGGTGACTGCTTCCATAAACACTACCTCTCAGGAGCACAGTGGCCACTTGCAAAGTCAATCTTATCTCAGAATTGCAAAATGATATACCTATTGTTGTTATTGTTAGGTGTCATTGAGTCGGTTCTGACTCATAGCAACCCTATGTGTAAAAGCATGAAACACTGCCTGGTCTTGCGCCATCCTCACCATTGTTCTTATGCTTGAGCCCATTGTTGCAGCCACTGTGTCAATCCATCTCATTGAGGGTCTTCCTCTTTTTCGCTGACCCTTTACCAAGCATGATGTCCTTGTCCAGGGACTGATCTCTCCTGATAGCATGATATCCTTCTCCAGGGACTGGTTCCTCCTGATAACATATCCAAAGTAAGTGAGACAAATAAACCAAAAAACCCACTGCCGTCAAGTTGATTCTGACTCTTAGAGACCCTATAAGGAAATTAAATTATTCAAGAAAGATTTGAGGAGTGTTCTACAATAATTATGTCAGGGTGATTCAAGTCTCCGCTTCTTTCATACCTGTAGTCTCCTCCCTTCAAAGTCAGGAACCTGTTGAGAGTTTCTGTGAAAACATCAACTTCTTCCTATTTTTCTAAAAATATTACAACCAATACATCACAGAATCCTATTCTTTCTATGTTTTTCTTTCTCCTACTCCATAATTAAAATGTCCAGCATTTAAATACTTTCTATTGTTTCCAGCTTAAGCGTGGGTAAGAGTTATAATTCTGAAATAGAATTACATGATTACATACTCCATGTTGTATTCTGTGCCAGTTGCAAGCTTTTCCAAGAATTTTACTGTTTTGAGCTGTAACATTTCCCAAGAGAACGTCCACAAGCATCACTGTCTCCTGGTATTGCCTGGGTGAGATGTCAATCTCTCCAAGCTACAAGGGCTTAATGTTTGGAGAATACATGGCGGGCCCTGACTGATCCACACTGCATTCTGTTCTAGACCTTAATATAGACTGAAGATTAAGGACACCCTGTAGTTCTTTTCCTCTTATCCATAAACACCGTTCTCCAGCTGCTACAGGTTGTTCCCAGGCCTTATTCACTCATTTCATCTTCTTCTTGCAGAAAGTTTCAGATGAATGGCTATATTTGTCAGAGTAATGCTAGTTGCTGTATCAGAAACACCCAGAAATCCCAGTGGTTTAACAAAACGAAAGTTTATTTCTTACTCTTGTCACAGTGCAACGAGATTTTTCTTTGGGTTGGGTGACTCCCCTCCATGTGATGGTTCAAGGCACCGGGCTCTTTCCTTCTTGTGGCTTAGTGTCTTCATTAGGGCAACTCCCAAAGTTGTCCTTGAAGCCTTTTCCATCCTATGGGGGCCGAAGGGGCAACGACCACAGAGAACTTCCTCGGAGAGATTTAATAGGCCAGGCCTGGAGAGAGTTCACATTCCTTACACTGATATCTCATGACCTGAGCCCAGCCACATGGCCACCCAATTGCAACGGAGGTTGGGAAATGCAGTCGGCTATGTAAGCCCAGGAGAAGAATCAGGTTTTAATGATTCCCCAGCAGCCTCTGCCACAATGGCTTTTCTATCCCTTTGGGAAGCACTGTTATAGTGATCTGCAGAGTCTCTCATTCCTGGCTTTCTAACTGCTTGATAGGAGGACTCCTGGACCCGCCCATGGCAAGGGCCTTCAAAGGGGAGAGAGAGGAAAAGAATATGACAAATGGAATTACCAAGAAATCATAGCTCCTTGGTTACTATTGACATGTTTGCATGACTTTTAAAAATAATTAAGCAGGGTGGTCATTGGTGGTAGCCGGGCACCATCTAATTCTTCTGGTCTCAGGCTGATGTGGCCCTTGTCTCTTAGGCTAATATTATCCTTTTGTCTTTGGTGTTCTTCATTCTCCTTTGCTCCAGATGGGTTGGGACCAATTGATGCATCTTAGATGGCCACTTGCTAGCTTTTAAGACCCCAAACATCACTCACCAAAGTGGGATGCAGAACATTTTATTAATAAACTTTGTTATGCCAATTGACCTAGATGTCTCCCAATGATTGCCCTGACAGGGAACACAGCAGACAGTCCCTGACTTAGCCGGAGAAAAGTGTGGTGCAGAACTCAAATTCACGTAAAAAGACCAGCTGTAATGGTCTGACTGAGACTGGAGGAACCCTTGGAGACATGGCCCCCAGATGCTCTGTTAACCCAGAACTAAAATCACTCCCAAAGACCACCCTTCAAACAAAGATTAGACTGGACTATAAAATATAAAATAATACTTGTGAAGAGTGTGCACGTTAGTTCAAGGAGATACACGAGACTAAATGGGCAACTCCTGTCCAGAGGCAGAATGAGAAGGCAAAAAGGGACAGAAGCTGGTTGCATGGACACAGGGAACCTGGGGTGGAAAGGGGGAGTGTGCTATCACATTATAGCGATTGCAACTAGTGTCACATAACAATATGTGTTAAATCTTTGTATGAGAAATTAACTTGAGAAATTAAACCTTCACCTAAAGCACTATAAAAAAAATTTTTTTTTAAAGGTAGCACAAGGGAGGTCTTTGTGGTGATGGGATAGTTCTGTGTCTTGGTTGTGGTGGTGACTACACAAATCTGCACATGCAGTAAACTGACATACAGCTATCCACAGTGGTTATAACAATGTCAAATGCCTAGTTTTGATGTCATATTATAGTTATGTAAGATGTTAAAAATGGGGGAAACTATAGAACACAATGAGAATGTTGACATATTGTGAAAAATGTATCTAATGTCACTGGACAACTTGTGTAGAAATTGCCAACTGGGAATCTAATTTGTGGTATAAACTTTCACCAAAAGCACAATAAAATAGTTGTTTTTTTTTTTTTTAATGGGGGAAACTGGGTGAACGGTACATGGGACCTTTCTATCTTTGCAATTTCTTGTGACTCTATGTTTTTGCTGTTGTTAGCTGTGGTCAAGTCCACTAAGGCTCATGGTGACCCCATGTGCACAGAGTAGAACTGAGCTCCATAAACAAACAAACAAAAAAATTAAGTAGGCCTGGCAGGAGGCTAGGCATTCACCATGAGAAGCTCAGAGAAGTAACTGGTGGCCCAGCAAAATTTCAGCGTCTTCTTAGTGCACAGCTGGGCCTGGCATTTTGCTGCAAACATGCCAGATCACTTGCTCGTTCCTCTTTCTTTCCCTGGTCCCATGTCAGAGGAAGGCCTATTGAAGGAGTCTGACTTTGCTGAGCTGGACAAAGCAATTTCCTGGTGTCATCTCATTTATTAGCAATTGTGAAATGTCAGTACCATGGTGTGATGTGGACCATAAGGTACCTACCAGCCCAGACGTGGAGGGAGAGCAGACAACAAAACATCCAAAGAACAGTGAGAAAGATTCTTTAGAAGTAATGGCTCTGTGTGATGCAAGGAACCCAGCGAGTTAACAGTCACAGAGATCTTGGGAGTAATTTGATTTTATGGTAAACCCTGGGAAAGCTTTCTCCCTAGTGTTGCTATTTTTACTGAAACTTTATCTTGTTTACTTTTATGGATGCTAAAGCCTGAAAACCTTTAACACCAAGAAAGAGTTCTCATAATTGATTTGGTCATCATTCAGTCAGATTTGCCAACCCAATGGGATTCCATTTTTCAGGGTCCCCTGGACAGAAGGGCTCTGAAAGATAGGAGAAGGCACAAAGGTACAATCACCCCTTCCTCCCAGTCCACATTCAAAGGCCAAGGGAATGGAGGTGGGTCAAGGAAAAAGCCATGTTTTCCCCTTTAAGCCCAGATTCAATTCTTGAGAGACCCCTGAGAAGGACCACCACATGTGGGTTCACACCTGATCCCGAAACATAAAATAAATTGGATCCTGTTAGACTGGCAGGCTAACAGAGCTTTTCTGAGGGACGATAGTCTTCACCCCACCACAGAAACGTTCCATTGCCTAGGTGACAGGCATCTGGCTATTTTGTGTGGTGCTTAGAATTAAAATGCCCAGTGTTCAAATCTTTGGAAAGATATTCTATAACATTATGACAGGGTCTTTACGCAGTTCAACTGCTCAAGATCCATTTGTGGATTTGTTGGGCTTCTTGCTTTGCTTGTTTCCTTTTCTTCCATCTCATGCTCTGTTCGCCAACAAGTATATTCACAGACCGTGGACAGGAACAGGAAACAAAAGAAACTGTATCCTTCTTCCAGTGAAAGAAGAGGGGTCTCCTCCAAGCCTTCCTAGATACCGTCTCCTGAGAGACGTTTTGTTTCAAGTTGATCACAAAGGTCTTAGTTCACAGTCAACACCCAAGTGCCTATCTGGCTGTATTAAAAAGGAGAGTTTTGTCATTGATGATGAATAGGATAGCAGTAAGGGAATTTCAAGTAGCTCTACAATATGATGGAGGTCACACACTCAAAGGCAGACTGGGGTCAGGAAGGTAATGAAGAGTGAAGTCAGAATGAAGTGTGGAGATTTGGGGCAAATTGGAGAGCAGCTGCCCCATCTGAGGGGCCACCACTCCTTCTGAAGGCTGCCAAGCCAAACAGGGGATCGATGTTGCCAGATCTACCAATTTCGCAAGACAAGCTGAGAATACAGATTTCTAAGTGAATGATCCCAACCCTGGAATGTTGAAAACCAATTCACACTTTTAAAAATACTTTGCTGGCCAAACTGAACACATCTGCTGGTAGATGCCCACGGGGCCTCCAGTTTGCAGCTCCAGCCAGTCTGGCCCCTCTACACATAATCGAGAGCCAGCTGTCATGGATGTGCTCCTTTGTCCATTGGTACAATTTCAGGTCATGAGATGTCCATGTGCAATAACAAAATCAAACAATCTACATTCAGAACACGTCACTCAGAATACAGATGAACAAAACAGATTCAATTTACAGTGAGAAGTGAGAGTCTATAGACCATGTGTTTCACCTCCTCTAAAAATATGGTCTTCTCTCAACATTTTAATCTACTCAACATTACTAGATAGAATTTTCATTAAAATAGAAGACCTTAAAATATAGCTACCAAAAAACCAAACCAAACCCATTGCTGTCAAGTCGATTCCGACTCATAGCGACCCTACAGGATAGAGGTACAACGTCTCCATAGGGCTTCCAATTAGTGGCTGATTTCGAACTGCCGACCTCTTGGTTAGCAGCCAAGCTCTTAGAATTTGATCTTGGAAAGCCAGGCCATAAACATTGTTAATCAGCATCCTGGGGCAGGGGTAGAGAGCTCCAGTCAATTAGACCTCAAGAAAGACCCGTTGATTGATAGGAAAAGAGAAAATTGCTTAAACCCTGTCTCAGGGGGAAGTGAGAGAGGATTTGAATAAAGGTGCCAAAACCTGAAACAAAGCAAAAGGTCTATAAACAGCCTAGAGAATTGAGCAGAGAGGCCTGTCTATGAAGGAACAAGGCCCATCCATGACTAATTCCCATGAAGGATTCATGAGGCTTTCAAGAGAGAAAATTGACACACAGGTAGTGTGTACCCCTTCGGCCAAAGTCCTGAGCCAGACCAGCATCTAAAGGTTGGAATTTGGGGATTGATTATTTCAAAAATAGAGGTCTAAGTTATTGGAGAAGTCCCTGGGTAGCACCAGTGGTTAACACGCTCAGCTGTTAACCAAAAGATTAGAGGTTCAAGTCCACCCAGAGGCACCTCCAAAGAAAGGCCTGGTGATCTACTTCCAGGAACAAACAAACAAAATCAGCCATTGACAACCCTTTGGAGCACCATTTTACTATGACACACATGGGCTCCCCACGAGTCGGAGTCAGCTCGAAAGTAACTGGTTTTTATCTCCTTGATCGGAAACGGACTTTACCTGCATCCCGCCACCACCCCAAACCTATCCCTACCTTGGGGAGCACTAATATAATTAATGGGCCTGAATTCATGGTCATGGGACAAGGTCCTTAGACAGCAGTTGATCTCATTAACACGTCACCTAAAAAAAAAAAAAAAAAACTTTAAAGTTTCAATTAATCTGGGTTTTAATAGAGAATGCAGGATAATTGCAACAATATAAAAAATGCCTAGAAAAATATATTAAAACATTAATAGCAATTTTCTTTGGATGCTGGACACAGGAGATGTTTAAATCCTTCTACAACAAACCAAAATGAAATGCCATTTAACTTCATAGAGGATTGGTTCTTTTTCCCCCTATCATTATGAAAGCAAAGAATGGAAATTAATTAAGAGCATTTAGAGTTTTATTGGGCTCAACTTTTCTAGGCTGAGTTTAAATTCCTTTTATAATGAAAAAGGTATCATTTATACAGTATCAATTTATGAAGTACATGTACCTGTCCTCGGGGACAGGGGCAGGATGCTGTGAACCAACTGTCCCAAGGGTCTGAGGTGGGCCGTGGGCACTGGATACAGCAGGGCAGGATCAGTGCTGAGCTGCAGGGCTGTGGGGGGAATGAGTGGTAAGAACACACCCTCCACCATTATTAAGAGCCAAGTCCCTGATTTACATTGGGGGAGAGACAGGAGGGCGGGGGGCTTTGGCCACATCCCATTTTCACATTTTCATCTATCATAATTTAGTTCTTTACATTTCTGAAGTTGGTGATTGATAGCCTCCAAACACATAAACACTCTCCACCTGTACAAAGTGCACCAGGGACTCAGCTCTCCTAAAGGCGGGATCAAGGTGGGAGTGAATGGAATTCTGAAGCCCACTCTTTAACAGAACCAAGTCCCCAAATCGGGGTGGTGGGGGGGAAGATGACAGTTTCTGGATGCTGTTAGTTTGCAGCAAATTGACATTTTGTAGTTTTATCTATCACCAGAAAAGCCCTCAAAAAAAAAAAAAAAAAAAAGTAGCTGGTGGGGGAGAAAGCAGGAGCCCCATCGTCTCATTTTTAACAAGGACCAGCTGAAAAATGAAGGCGAGCACCACACAAGCCATCTCATGTCTGCCAATTCATTTCCTGGCCCCAAAAGAAAAAAAAAAAAAAAAAACCCTCTTGTTTCCTCTCATGCAGGCCAAACATGGCAAAGCACCAGGGGAATTCTGAATGGAATCAATTGCACTTGTTACTAACTGAGTTTTCTTTTATTCTTATATTACCAAGGGCTGGATACTCAGCTGCAAGCAATTATAATGAAGAGTTACTGAGTAATGGTTTCCAGATTGCTCCATGATGGGGCATTAATTGAAAGGGACAATTTAAGAGCTTAGGCCATGTAAATGCATTTCTTATTCTGTCAGATTGAGAAATTTCTGGATGCGAAGGGCTGAAATGCTCAGAACTGATAAAGACTTAATAACACCCATTTAAACCAGCATTTTCAAAACTAGTTTCACATTTTTAAGAGAATAAATATGAAATGGTGAACCTAGGGGCTTGTTTGGTCAATCAGGAAGTTTTTCTAAATAGCATATTTGCATGCTACATTTATATGCATATATAAAAAAGACATATACATTATATAAATGTTACTTGATTAGTCTGTTGCATTACAAAGCCAGTTAAACTTCCAAGTAAACGTTTATTTTTCAGGTTGCACGCTATTAAAATGCATATTAAGCACTCTAGCTCTCTTTATACTATATATGCTTTAAAATTTTAAACATCATTTTAAAAGCCATAAATAAATGTTATATGTGTGTGTGATTTAAAATTCAAAACAGCGTTTTAAATAGATTTGCATACATATGAAAACAGATCTCCGCAGAAATTAACTATCAAGTTCGCTTCAGAAAGCTTTTATTCTGTCATTTTTTAAGTGGACATTTATTTTCCTGAGCCCCATGAAACAGCAACGTTTTCAAAGAGGTTCTCTGATATGTCGCATTAAGGGCAAGTATCATAAGAAAGTTAAAGCCAAGCTAGGAAGAAACTCTCTAGCCCTCTAAAACAAAGTAGGACTAGCCTTTAAGGCCTTATTTCAGACTTCTGCATTAATCCCAGTTTTATTTCTGAGAAGGAAAGAAGGGAGGGAGGAAGGGTGGGAGGGAGGTAGAAAGAAAGGAAAGGAGGAAGGAAGGAGGAAGGAAGAAGGGTGGCTCACAGAGGAAGAGATAATAGAAAGACAGATGGTGAATAGATACAGATAAATGTTAAGAGCTAAATTCAAAGTTGAGGTGAAAGGAGAAGGTGAGATGGCTGCCACCACTCTTTTTCATTCTACTTTTCAGATCTGAACTGCCATCTGAGAATCAAACTTTTACCCTTCTTCCATCTTAGCCTCTCCCTTTCCCCTGCCTTGCTTTGTGCAGAGGATCTTCGGTGCTGGTGGGGACTTCCCTTAGAGTCTTCACACAAACCATGAAATGGAAGGAAAAAGGCAGAAGAGAGATTGTCAACCTGGTAAATGGAGAACATCCCATCAAAGAAAATGAGGCAGCCAGGCCTCATTACTATTATTACATTGCCCATTTCATTCATTCACCCATTCATTTATTCAGCAAACTATCATGTGCCTTTTCCTGCCACCTATCACTTCAAATACAGGCTAAGCACAAAAACTAAGGTGAAGATGTGGTATCCATTCATGGGCATATCTTTGTTTATTAGGCAATTTCTAGACTATTCTTGGGTCAAAATCTTCTTTCTTATTGGCCTAGTCATTCATAGAATAAAACCCTGGACTCGTATTAACTCTTCACTGTGGACTGTTACTTATTTATTGACAGTGAAGGCAAGTTCAGTCAGCAGTGAGGAAGTCTGGTGGTCTTTTCTGCTCCCCCTAAAGTCAAGGTCAAGCTCCATCAGAATGTCCCAGACAGCAGTTGTTAAACTAAGATGCTTGGAGCTGAAAACAAAGCCACTTGAAAAGTGAATGGTCAATTTGGGTCTGGGTTGAATACTGTCACAGGTAATAATCTAAATTAATCTTTCAAATGGAACTGTCAAGAGTTCAAGATAAGACAGAGGAAAGCATTTGTTGACAAAATAAAATAGGGGTGTCTAGTATTGGGTAACTATTACTAGCAAATAGCATTTTCTAAAATGTTTCCTTTTTGTCAAAAAATCTTCACCATGTAACTACTTACCTGTTTTATATTTTGCTACCCCTTCTTCTTAACCTTTCCTAGTCATCGCTGAAGTCTGAAATTTTAATTGTGAGGTTCAATACCCCATTATTTATTTCCGATATTTGAGGGGAGAAGGTTTCTTTTTAAACATTCCAAATTTAAAAATAAATGAACTAAAAAGGAAGACGGAGACAGCCTACCTCAATTACATTTGTGTTCTTATTTTGTAGATTGTACGGATAAATTGGGGACCCTGAGTGGTGAAAATGGTTAACACACTCAGCTGCTAACCGAAAGGCTGGAGGTTCCAGTTAACCCAGAGGCACCTCAGAAGAAGGGCCTGGGGATCTACTTCTAAAAAATCAGCCACTGAAAACCCTATGAAGTACAGTTCTACTCTGATACACATGGAGTCAGTAGGAGTCAGAATTGACTCAGTGGGAACTGGCTTGGTTATTGATAAATTATCTCAAGTAAGTCACATTGTGATCTTGCCTGAAAAATGTAAGCATGGTGGGGTGTTTTTAAAACATAATAGTGGCAATCTTTCATCCAACCATTTACTGGACTACTACTATTCCTAGTAGCAGCCAAACACCTGAATGAACCAAGTGAGTTCCTGGCCGAATGGTTCTGTTAACAGCAGATCTTGGACCCAACTGATCTGGTGAGATAACTCCTTTAAAATGCAGTTGAATAGGCTTCCTTTTTCTCGCTACTCTGTTTAGCTGTGATAAAGACAGGACGGATACATTGTTTTGGCAATAGCTTATGCTGAAAAAAGTTTGAGCAAGTACACACATGCATAATAGAATAATATATGAGCAAGACTTCTACCAAAAAGGGGTATCATTATAGCCTTGAATCCTGAATGTATTCTTAATTTCAACAGTTTATAGAAAAGAATTAATATAGAATTTGTAGGTGTACAGTGAAAGATTTGGAAGTTGACTGAGAAGTGTCAATTTTTTAAAAAAACAGTTTCAAAGTCCCTGAAATGCAGAAAGTGTGCAGAAGAGACTGGATTTTCTACATGACTAAAAATCTACAGTCGCCAACTTCATGTGTATGCTAAGCAGTTTTGCTTGAATCAGGACCTGGAAAAACTAAGACAATTCCTTTGTTTACAGGCGCTGTTCAAATAGGGCAGCAACAACACTTGTGAAGGATTCCCAAAAAAATAAACCCAAGATTGCTGGAAAAACTAAGACAATTCCTTTGTTTACAGGCGCTGTTCAAATAGGGCAGCAACAACACTTGTGAAGGATTCCCAAAAAAATAAACCCAAGATTAGCAATCAAAAATTGAAAATCTACCATCGCAACGCAAGCATGCCTTTTCATTTTGTACAGATCATAAAACACATAACATGGACCAGACTCTCGTCCAGCAAATGTTCAAATCCTAATTTTTAAAAATAGCTTTTATAAGAGAATGTTCTCTTTTCAATAAAACAAAGATTTGTTTATAGCCACCATTTAATTAAGAACCCTTTTCGAAGGGGAAGGTCTGGAAACCAGGGATCTAATTTTTTTTTTTTTTCCACCCGGGGTTGTTTGTTTATTAGTTTAATTTTCCCTGAAGTAAAAATACACTTTGAAATGTAACATGTCATTATGTAATTTGTAGTAACAAAGTGCAGGCCCTTGCACACGACAGCAAACAGGGCCCCTCCAGCTCACAGACAGTCCCCACGTCCACTGCCTCCCTCCCAGATCTGATTCACAGCCTGTGTAAACACTCAGCCAACCAGAACACCGGCCAGTGCACAATTTGGTCAGCCATAAAGCTGCCAGCCAAACACAGACGCAGGGGTTTTAATGCAGAAATCTTAATTTGAGGAAAACGATCAAAACTAAGACTACAAGGCCCCTGTGATGACCGTGACGGGTTGACTTTTATTTTCCTTAATCTCCTCAACCCCGCAAACAGAGAGAGATGATATTACCACTGAAGGGGAAATGCTGAATAAAGTGTTGGTGAAATGCAGACTGCAGAGGGACTATGGTCAGAAGCTCAAACACCAAAAGGAATATAGAGAAAAAATAAGCTGTTTTAAGGAGAAATTTTTAATTGCCTCAGTTATTTGGACAAACTTCCTATTTTGACATGGCCAGGATGGATTCTCTCCATCAGCATGTTTTCTATGGGTGCAAAGAAAATGAATCTGTGTTCAGATTGTGGAGAAATTATGGGATTTATACAAAGGGGTGTTTTGTTAGCTTTTTTTTTTTTTTTTTGCTTCCCAGGATTCTCATTGCTACTGGGAAAAGACGTTAGACCCTTCACATAATGGAAAATTCAAAATGTTGAATTTTCAACATAAATCAAATAATTAGTAAGAAACTTGTTTTTTTTATGTTTTGGGTTTTTAATTTTTTTAAGGAACACCTTCACAAGTTGGCTAACTTGTTTTCTCTGGCTTAGGGCAGTATTACATAGCTCCCTCTTGGGGCTACACGACACCCAACTTTTGACAGAATTGAATCTTTTTTTGTTCCATCTTCTAAAAAAAATATGCTGGTGGTAAAGGCAGTGATGGAATTAACTACAACAGAGAGACATTGCCTTAGCCTCCTGGTAATTGGTTACGATAGGGAACTTCGCAGCAATTCCTTCTATTCACCTTTGCTCTAGCCTACTTCCTTAATTCTGAATCTCTAGTTTGTATGAAAAACGAATGTGATCAGTCATTTTATGATGCTGTCTAGGATTCCCTACATCGTTGGTATAGTCTAATAGTTCTCAAAAAGTGTTTCTTTTTGCCTTTCGTGAGAACCTCCATGTTTTATTCTGGGTGGTTTCATCCTAAAGAAATTAATAATTAAACATAACTCAAGCTTCAAATATAATGAGAAAACATACAGATACATTGAGCAGTTTTTCCCCCAGGCACTACACAAAGCACTTTCCATTTCATTTAGTACTCACAAAACTCTAAGAGTTGGTATGACTATTTTCTTTTTTACGGATTAGGAAACTGAGGTAAAAGAGGTTAAGCAGTTTTTTCCGTGCCCCACAGCTTGTGAAGGATAGAGCTGGAGTACTAACCCAGGCAGCCTAATTCAAGAACCAATCCACTGCCCCTTCTAGTTATGACATTACTCAGTCATCAGGGAGGTACATCTCAGACCCACAGGGTCATTGTAAAGCGCTGGATGGGAAGCCCTATATCATGACTTCACTTCCGTAGCCTGGCGAATTGAAGGAGCTATAGCTTTAGAGCCTGGAAGTTATAGCTTTACTAGCTCAGCTGCTGATTAGTTGGATGACTTTGGAAGCGTTCATTCGTATCTCTAAGGCTCTGTTTCCTCATCTGTGAAAAAAAAAAAAAAAATGTGAGATTTAAATGAAATAACATTTTTTAATGCTAAACATATAAAAAGTTCTCAATCTTTCTTTTCTCCCTCCCAGGTTAATCAGTTTACATCACCTTATGATAGGCTTTCATCATTACAATTTCACTAAAACAACTTATTAAAAAAAAAAAAATCCAATTCATAGGGTGTAGTTTGATGAAAAGGGTTTTTCATCTTCAGAAAAAGAAAACAAATTAAACAGAATGTTCTGGTACATTTTTGTTAAATTCCCTGGGTTACCCTAAATCTACGTCTAAAAACTGAGCTGGACTTCTAAATACTGTTAAAGGCAGGCACCTTGCCTTCACTCTAAACCACAGCACGATAATCTTCAACATTCAAGAATGTTCATTTCAAAAACATATGGTCGCTGCATGTGGACAACTGTTTTGACAACAGTTTAAGGAAGAGCAAGGTATCAAG
Organism: Elephas maximus indicus; assembly: GCF_024166365.1. Taxonomy (NCBI): domain Eukaryota; kingdom Metazoa; phylum Chordata; class Mammalia; order Proboscidea; family Elephantidae; genus Elephas; species Elephas maximus. The sequence goes on from NC_064826.1 coordinate 86,747,549, forward strand.
AAGCTTCCAACTGTGGTTGCCGAACCTTCTCTATCACAGCCTGCCTTTAACCAAGTCTCTTCTGCAGTTGGATCAGAACAAGGGGAAATAAGCATAAACTGCAGCATAAAAGAGTTCCAAAATACTCTTCCAACTCTGTGACTTATTTAAACCTTAAAAATCAAACCGAACCAGCTGCTGTCACGTCTCCAACTCACGGAGACCCCAAGCATGCCGGAGTAGAACTGTGCTCCGTAGGGTTTTCAGTGGCTGTGATTTTTTGGAAGTAGATCGCCAGGTCTTTCTTTCAAGGCACCTCTGGGTGGATTCAAACCACCAACCTTTCGGTCAGTAGCCAAATGCTTAACTGTTTGTGCCACCCATTCCAATAGGCTTCCATCTCCTTGGGATGCAAAAAATGCAACAGGATATTGTAAATGGCCTTTTGGGGTTTACACATCTCTTTCTAAACATTTTGCAGTCTTCCCCACTTAATCTCCCTCACCCCCTGCCCCATGAACACTTGCGCAGAGTAGGGCCTTAAATGTTTCCGATGATAAATTAGTTGTCAATACACAGACAAGTTACTTTTTCCTAAGTCTCCTGGAGTAGAAGCATATTCTACTTCCTCTCAAAGGCCCCAAACTACCTGTGCATTGGCATCAAAGAGATTTCGAAAGAAAATTTTTATTTGCAAATTCAAACTCCATTAATCTGTTGGAAGGAGAATAGATTCTCAGATGGGGTTTCATATAATCCTCGCCTTTGAGAGCATCTCCAGTCACAGTCCAGTATTTGTACAAGATGCAATGATTTACAGAATCGGGTCTGGGAACATTGGAGGGGAACTCCAAAAGGCAGGAACCTGCTGCCGAGTCAATCCCTCATCCTGCCAGGCAGATTTTTGCAGTCTCCAAACTGTTGTGAGGCACTGCTCTTCATCTAGGGCAGAGGAGCCACACAACCAGCATGGAGAGCTGGGCTTTTTGGCAGGGCGCTTCCACCCCAAAAGCAGACAAGACACTCACGTAAACAAAGCCGGGAGACACAGCCGCTCTGCAATGAGGCGCATCCTTTCCCAGATCAAAGCATGAGCCAGAGAGACAGCCTGAGGAACAGAGTGTCCTTTCTGCAACATCCAACTCCGGGGGAGAGACTTGAACTGGAGCCACAACCTTGCCACCTTTAGCCAATGGCTTAGCATGCAAAGGCCCTCGTGGGAGGGGAGCCTGCATCTGCTCCAACAACAGATTGGTGGAAAGATAAGACAACACAAGAAAGAGAGGTTTCTGCCTTGAGACCTCTAAAGCTTAGATCAGCCAGTTTGAATAAAAATTGCATTAGCCAACCCTAGCTCATTATGCAATGGAGAAAGGGGGCTGGCTATCAATATAACCCGTTGCTTTCAAGTTGATTCTGACTCATAGTGACCCTATAGGACACAGTAGAACTGCCCCAGAGGGTTTCCAAAGCCGTAATCCTTATGGAAGGAGCCCTGGTGGCACAGTGGTTAAGCGCTCTGCTGCTAACAAAAGGTTGGCATTTTAAACCCGCCAGCTGCTCCACAGGAGAAAGATGTGGCAGCCTGCTTCCTTAACGATTTTCAGCCTTGGAAACCCTATGGGACAGTTCTACTCTGTCCCGTAGGGTTGCTATGAGTCGAAATTGACGGCAAGGAGTTTGGTTTTGAATCTTTAAGGAAGCCGAATGCCACAGCCTTCTCCTGCAGAGAGGCTGGTGGGTTTGCACTGCCGACCTTTTGGATGAGCAGCCGAGCTCTTAACCACTATGCCACCAGGGCTCCTTGGACATCAATACAGGTGGTGGTGAAAAACACAAGCTCTGAAGCCAGGCTGCTTGGCTTGACTACTCTGCTGCTTACCAGCTGCATGACATTGGGCAGGCTATTGGACTCCTTTGTGTCTTAGTTTCCTCACCTGCAAAGCGGACCTCACGGTGGCTTTGATGACTCTGTGCCTGGCTCAGAAATAAGCCCTCTAATGTTGCAATTATCATTTTAAGTTACATGGTCTTGGGTTTGAACCAGGCTCTGCTACTTTTGTAGCAGTTTTGTGAACTTGGGGAAATGACCACCTTTGGGTGAATTCCCCATCCACAAAATGGATTTCAATACAGCTCTTGCAGCATTGCCATGGTGATATGACTTTAAATGGCACACAGTAGGCATTCAGTCAATGGTACCTCTGATTATTATAACTTTTTCCTGATTTCCAGTGCAGAAAGCCCACCAGACTGGTTAGACAGGAAGAAACATGACCAATAAAATTCAGGAACCTCTTAAGCCCCCAAAGCTTCATGCATATGCAAAAGAGATACATCCATGGGGATGATTGGATCCTGGGTGTTTCAACTACACAGCTTATTTTATTTGAAAAGGGAAAGGGGAGCCTGGAGATATTCCTAAATTTAACATCTGCAGGCAGAGAGGACAACTAAATGTATTAGTCCTGAGGAATAATTTTCTCCTGTCTTCTCACAAAACATCTGGGGTATTACCCTCCCTTCCACTCATTCCCCACCTCCCACCCCAAAGCTGACTCTTGGCTGACAGTTTATCAGAAATAAATGGAAACACCTGGAAGCCAGATAAGGCCAACTGAGTGTGATCAGCTGAGGAGCCCTTGGGGAAGCATGCCACTCAATATTTCTCTCTCCATGCCAGGCAGGGTGGGAGCGTGATCTAGCTGTGACAGCTGGAAAGGCTCACTTTTGCACTCATTCCTTCCTTCATTCATTCAAAGGCACCTCAAGAGGTCAGCTGGCCCAGCTTCCTGCCTGAGGTAAGTCAACGCCTAAACCATCAGGTAACTTAGGTGGTTATTGATCCTGCTTTTAACCATTTCTGTAAGCAGACATTCAGGAGTTAATTCTATATTTTGTTCAAATATTTAATCACCTTTTCTTTTGTCCAACCGAACTCTCTCTGGTTACAATTTCTGGTCTTACAGAGATGCAAGACCTAATATAATCTCTCGTGCCCTGTGAGTGTTCAAAAATATTTTTATTGACATCCCCACTGTAATAACCTCCTCAAACTTGAAAACTGTAAATTTCCTTTTCTTCCCCTGTCCTCACGCCATACTAGACCAAACAGCCCCATCTCCTTTAACCTTTCTTCAAAGGCCTTACTTGCCGTCCCTTTGATTAGCTTGTTCCCTTTCTCTCAACTCACTCCAGCTTCTACACATCATTTAGAGACCAAAATTTGACACAGGGCTCTAATACTTGACACAGATCTAGCTACTATTAAAGCAAGATTATTCTAGTATGTGTTTCAGCACAGCCGATACTCGGGTGGCTGGTCCCCAAGCAAGTTTCTTAATGCCTCTGGACTTCAGTTTCCTCAGCTATAAAGTTGTTTCAATCATAAAGAACAAGGACTGTGCACATGGCATTAGAAGGCCCTACCAGCAGCCAAAGGAGACTTTCGAGAAGAAGCAAATTCAGAAAGACACATGGGAATTAAATAAGTAAAAGTAGACGAGAGAAAATGGCAATCCCACTAGAGGAAACTGCACGTGCAGAGGTCCTGAGGCCTGAACAACTATGAAGAGGACTGTGAAGTTAGGTTAGTGAAGGAGGTGGAAGCCAGATAACATAGGGCCTTGTAAACCATGGTAACAATTTTGGTTTTTATCCTAAAGGCACTGGGAAGAAGATGTTAAAGTTACAAATAGAGTTGCATTTTTTTCTTTTTCTCTTTTCAGGGAAATATATAAACAGCATTTATGTCATGGCTTGAGTAAAAATAGTGAAGAAAAGGATATATTGGTCTGTTGACTCTTGAACTGAAGAAGACTTCTACGCCTCACCACCACCATCTCTTTGCCATTCTCTAGCAAACTCCAAGCCTGAACAGTTGAAGCCTGCTTTCTCCATTTCTCTGGGACTCATAGCTGTTGCCTCTGCTTAGCTGTAACTCATTCTTCTCAAAATCTTTTTTTAATAGTTGTAGCATTTTTCTTTAAAACACACTGGTTGTAGAATGGATTGTACACAGAGTGGACCTGGGAGAGTAAGAGGCTCTTGCAGTAATCCTGGAGCAAGATGGTGTGAGAGCTAGGACTATGGTGGCAGCAGTGAAGATGAAGAGACAGGGATAGATTTAGAAATGAGAATCAACAGCACTTAATGATTAAATGGATGCAGCAGGAAGGGGGAGGGAGGTGTCGAGGATGGCTGCCAAGTGTCTGGCTTGCTCATCTTTGGATGGTGGTGCTATTAACTGAGAGAGAGAGAATGCTGGGGGAGGAATGAATGGGTTTGGGGGAGAAGGTATTAGTTCTGTTTTTGGACATGCAGAGTTTGACGTGCCTGTGAGATGGCCAAGTCGAGATGTTGAATAGGCAACTGGATTTATGGATTGGGAGCTCAGAGGAGAGTCTAGGCTGGAGAAATAAATTTAAAAGTCATCGGCATAAAGATGGTAATTAAAACCATAAGCATAGACGAAATCACAGAGGGAGGGTGTAGAACTCAGAAGAGGACAGTGGATCAAGTCCTGAAATTTTCCAATATTTAACAGTAGGTAAGAAGAGGATGAGCCAGGAAAAAGGCTGAGCGGAGTCCCAAGAGGTAGGAGAAAATTAAGAGGATGTCAGACCATGGAATCCAAAGGCAAAGGGTGTTTTAAGAAGGAGGGAACGTCCAGTGCAGCTGTTACATTCTTATCCTTACTGACCTAGTCCAGGTTACATTCCTATCAGACTGTCAGATTTGTGTGCAGTCCTGGGTTTTTCCAGGTTGGAATTTTGTCCTTTCCTATCTACAATGACTGTTTATGGTTGGGTGGTGTGACCTGGCTTTCTATCCAAAGTGATTATTATAGATAGCAATATCAGGTTATATTTCATTTATCCAGAAGCTTCTGCTATCCAGAAGGCAGTCAAAAATTAGGAAAAAAAAAAAAAATCCCTGAAAAACCCAATCACTATTACTAAAGTCTGGTCATTAACACTTTCATATTTACTAATAGAATTGACCCATTGCTGTCAAATCGATTCCAATATATAGCAACTTCATGGGACAGAGTAGAACTGCCCCGTAGGGTTTCCAAGGAATGGCTGGTAGATTCAATAAGATAAGGACTTTTAAAAATATATAATTACAATGTCATAATCATTTTTTTAAAGTCCTTATCTTATTGAGGGAAACCCTGGTGGCATAGTGGTTAAGTGCTACGGCTGCTAACCGAACGGTGGGCAGTTCAAATCTGCCGGGCCCACTCCTTGGAAACTCTATGGGGCAGTTCTACTCTGTCCTGTTGGGTCGCTATGAGTCGGAGTCTACTTGACGGCACTGGGTTTGGTTTTTTGATTTATCTTATTGAGATGTACACTGAAGTATTTATGGATAAAATGATACAGTATCCAGTATTTGCTGGAAAATAATCCAGTTGTCAGGGCTGTGCGCAGGGAGGTGCAAGGGTTTGGTGGAAGATGAAACAGGATCAGCCAGGCGCTAGTGGCTGTTAAAGCTAGGTGATGGGAACACAGGAGGCTTCTTTGTACCACACTCTCTACTTTTAGTAAATGCTTGAAATTTCCCCTAATAAAATGCCTAAAAAAAAAATATATATATATATATCAAAATAGACCCCCCAAAAGTTGTTTCTTTTTACTCTATTATTTTGGGGGGAAAAAAATTTCTAAAATGTCTCCTTCAGCGGAATATACTTAAAAAAAAAAAACTTACATTATTTGTAGGGTACAATCGTGAATACAAAGATGAATGCGAAGGGTAGCCAAGGGGTTACTGTATTGTTATCTCACTTACTGAAACAGATTAAGCATCAGGGAAGAAATCACTCCATACCACGGTCAGTTAAAGAACATCAATGCCTCAGTTATAAACTGGCTTCTAATTAAACACACCCTGGACTTTAGCTAAGGCAGCAAAACTCTGTGACACTGGAAGTGTGACTCAGGATCCTGGCTTTGAATGGTGGCTCTGAGACTGTTCTGAAGGGTGAGCTCTGTCACTCAGTGTCCACGTATTTGAAACCCAAATCTCTTACCCAGCTGCCTCCTTTGCTCTGTTCCTCTCATCCAGAGAGGTCACCCATTAGTCTTCTACCTCAGTGGTAGTAATGCCAGTTAAGTACAGGTGGTGCAAGTGGTTTGCGCTTGACTACTAACCTAAAGGTTGGTAGTTCAGAGCCACCAGCAGCATTGCAAAAGAAAGAACAGGTGATCTGCTTCCATAAAGATTACAGTCAAGAAGACCCTGTGAAGCAGTTCTACTCTGTAACACACGGGGTTGCCATGAGTCGGAATTGACTCAACAGCAACAGACCTGGTTTTGGGGGTTTCAGGAAGAAAAACAATGCCAATGGAATACAGACTGGTACGGAACAGCCTCTTTCATTTTCCAAGCTACTTCAGACAAAGCCATCACATCTCTCTCCTTTGTATCTGAGGCATAGTTGTCCCTGGTCCACTGTTGTCCCTTCGGGTCCCCTGCCAGTCCGCTTCATGGCAGGAAGACCTGCACACTACCCACTGCAGGTCCCTTGGTGAGGGATTCAGGTGGCCCTGGCAAAGGACAGCAGGGGAGGTCCATGACTTACTTTGGTCCACAGTCAGCTGAGGGCACATGTCAGGGTTTTGCATAGCCTGAAAACTTCTAAGGTCTCAGGCTGCATTGGGGTGGCTGGGTGGCAAATTCGGGGGATACCCAGCATCCATTTGAGGCTTTTTGCATCCTCCCTACCTGTATTTTCACTTACATCAAGTTGAAGATCAGTTCAAGAAGTTGATCACCCACTGATATCCTTGTTGTTAGGTGCTATCAATGGGTTCCGACTCATAGCATCCCCATATATAACAGAACAAAACACTGCCCAGCCCTGTACCACCTTCACAATCGTTGCTATGTTTGAGCCCACTGTTGCAGCCACTGTGTCAATCCATCTCATTGAGGGTCTTCCTCTTTTTTTCAGTGACTCTCTGTTTCACCAAGCATGATGCCCTTCTCCAGGGACTAGTCCTTCCAGATAGCACGTCCAAAGTACCTGAGACGAAATCTCGCCATCCTCCCTTCTAATGAACATTCTGGCTGTACTTCTTCCACGGCAGATTTGTGCATTCTTCTGGCAGTCCATGGTATATTCAATACTATTCACCAACACCATAATTCAAAGGCATCAGTTCTTCTTTAGTCTTCCTTATTCATTATCCAGCTTTTGCGTGCATATGAGGCGATTGAAAATACCATGGCTTGGGTCAGGCGCATCTTAGTTCTCAAAGTGACATCTTTGTGTTTTTAACACTTTAAAGAGAACTTTTGCAGCAGATTTGCTCATTGTAATACATCATTTGATTTCTTAACTGCTGCTTCCATGGGCGTTGATTGTGAATACAATTAAAATGAAATCTTTTTCAACTTCAATCTTTTCTTTTTATCATGATGTTGCCTATTGGTCTAGTTGTGAGAATTTTTGCTTTCTTTATGTTGAGGTGTAATCCATACTGAAGGCTGTGGTCTTTGATCTTCATCAGTAAGCGTTTCAAGTCTTCACTTCCAGCAAGCAAGGTTGTATCATCTGCATATTGCAGGTTGTTAATGAAGCTTCCTCCAATCCTGATACCCCATTCTTCTTCATATAGTCCAGCTTCTCTGATTATTTGCTCAGCATACAGATTGAATAAGTATGGTAAAAGGATACAGCCCTGACACACACCTTTCCTGATTTTAAACCACACAGTATCCCCTTGTTCTGGTTGAATGACTGCCTCTTGATCTATGTACAGGTTCCACATGAGCACAATTAAGCGTTCTGAAATTCTCATTCTTCGCAATGTTATCCACAATTTGTTATGATCCACACAGTTGGATGCCTTTGGGTAGTCAATAAAGTACAGGTAAACATCTTTCTGGTATTCTCTGCTTTCAGCCAGGATACATCTGATACAAGCAATGATATCCCTCATTCCACATCCTCTTCTGAACCTGGCTTGAATTTCTGGCGATTCCCTGTCAATGTACCATTGCAAACAATTTTGAATTATCTTCAGCAAAACTGATATCCTACATATCTTTTAAGAGCCATCTTCCATACCCCCAAATCTTTCCCCAACCTCTTCATCCCAGAGCTAAAGGACCCTTCCTCTGATTCCCAGAGGTCTTCACTTTTCAAACTTTCATGTTTACACGCCTAGAGCTCACCTAGTTGGTTACCTCACAGATTGGGGGCAGGGGGAAGCTATGTCTCATTCTTCTGTGTATCCATCCCCCGAGCCCACTGCCTGGGTGCAAAGTGGTCACAAATCCCCTACATGAGCTGATAGCATATGTGAGCTCCTCCTGGTAGCCTTCTAACCCTCTTATATCACTTACCTCTCACTTTCTACCCCTATGGCTCCTTCCTGCTACTTCTTTTCTGTATGAACCTGTTATGGATTGAATTGTGTCCTCCAAAAAGGTAGGCTGAAATCCTAACCCCCAGTACCTATGGATGTGTCCTTGTTTCGGAAATAGGGACTTTGAAGATGTTATCAGTTAACAGGAGGTTATACTGGAGTAGGGTGGATCCTAATCGTATGTGACAAGTCTCCTCATAACAGAGGAGAAGATATACAGATGGGAGACAGACAAAGGATCCCATGTGATGCTATAGCTGCAAACCAAGGAATACCTAGAGCTACCAGAATCTCTGGAGAGAAGCACAGAACAGATTCCCCCTTAAAGCCTCAGAAGGACTCAACATGGCCACCAATACCCTGATCTCAGACTCTCAGCCTCCATAATTGTAAGACAATCTTTTGTTTAAAGCCACCCACTCTGTGGGGCTTTGTTATGGAAACACCAGGAAACCAATACAGGTTCATCTCCTCATTGCTTCTCTCTTCCCCTGAGGTAAAAGTGAAGAGGGGGATTACTCTCATACCAGGACCTCAGGCTGTCTCCATAGATTTCCATGTGCTAGGACATTTGGCTGGTGACTGCTAAACTGGATGAGAAATCCTGGCCCTACCCAGGAGTCCTCGGGCTCCCATTGCATCATGTACCTATCACTGTTTCTGGATCAACAAACCCCTCCTTCAGTCAATAGGAGCTTTGTGAGCTAAACAACAGATGCCACAGGGCCTAGAAGGCAAATAAATATGGTTATTCAATGTTATATTGCGCTATGTATAATTCAGGAAATTCAATTATGGTTTCCCTGGCAACAGTAACACAAATTCAGGCCTGGCACCCCAGCCTTGTTCTCTGGTGCCCATGGGACTGACCTTCACGCCTTCACGTGGTTGGAAGCAATGCAATCTGGCAGACTTACAATTGCCATTGGAAACCTAGCTGGGTCCTCCTGAATCCTGTGCTTCCAAATTTAAAGCTGTTTTTTACCACTTGACATAAAGACTTGGAAAAAAATCCACTAACTTACCCCAGACACGTATAGGTATGGAATGATTAAGCATCATGGGCTACAATCCAAAGTCTGGATACATTCAAGGCTCAGAATGGCAGAGCAGGACTTTCCTAGACCGTGAAGTGTGAGGATCAAGCCTTCCTACTACCTGGATCAGGGCTTATTAATCTGGGCTCTGTGATGACCCCAGGAGAGGCTACATGGAATAATGGTCAGGAGTGGGGGCTCTGGTGCCAGACTTTATAGGTTCAAATCCCAGCTCTGCACCTACTTAGCTGTATCTCAGGCAACATACTGACTTTTCCTGTGTCTCAGTTTCCATATCCATAAAATTTGAAAAGCAAAACAAACAAAAACCAAAACCATCGCAATCAAGTCAACTCTGGCTCATGGCAACCCTACGTGTGTCAGAGTAGAACTGTGCTCCACAGGGTTTTCAATGGCTGATTTTTCAGAAATGGACTGCCAGGACTTTCCACCAAAACCACCAACCTTTCGATTAGCAGCCCAGCTCATTAACCCTTTACGTCACTCAGGGATGATGGTATCAGTAGAAGATAGGGTTATTTGGTTAGTTTGGCTTTGAAGCACAGAGTATTACTGGATCTCTTGGCAGAATTTACTAATGACAGCACTTAGCTATTTTTCATGACCCCACTTGTAAATCTGTGCCTGAGCCAAGATCAGAATCGGGACATGTATGACTTTGGGTTGATTCTTTATTTTCTTAACAAACTGTATTTCTTTTTCCACTCCTCACTTCTCTGTGAACTTTAATTAAGCCCTCTCCCAACTAGAGAGCAAAGCAAGCATTAGGTTGTTTTTGAAAAGACTCTGCAAGCCTGTGCGGCGGCGGTGGCGGCAGGTTTTTCCACAGTTTGACAGTTCCAGTTCAGCTTGGTGCCGCTGATTTATAAGACACTGAACTCATTGGCTTGATCCTCTGTTCTCCCCCAGTCATTTCTCAACCGAGTCACACTGGCTGGAAACATCTGAGAAAGAAATTTACTGAGAGATGCACAGACAGTCTATTCACATTTCATAATTTTCAGGAGCCTGCACCAGAGGCCTCGGTGGTAACTCGTGCACAATCCCTGGCCAGCGTCCCACCTCCGACACCACCATGCTCACTGGTGCAGACAACAGCCGGGTGCCCTCCAAGCTAGGCTCCTTTGACTTTAACGCTAAGTGATGGGGCTAACACTGCACACACTGTTCTCCAACCTTGCCCGGCCTTGCCTGTGACAGCAGGATTAGACAGGAAAATATGGACGGAAGGCACCCAGCGGATTTAGTGATTTAATTGTCTAAGCACTTAAGAATTCAGGATTAATTCCACTTTAAGGGTGCTTGGTTCTTTCTCATTAGCAGGGATCTGTTTAAAATAATTCATTTGAATAAAGACCTAGTCGAGGCTCCGAAGAATGGCTTTTCATGAATCACCTACCTCCTATTTCCCCTTCTCCTCCAGCCAGCTTCTCCCCATCCCCTGCTAGTTTTCTCTTTACCTATAAAAAAAAATCACGTATAGAAACCTCTAATCTGAAACTGGTGTTCCCACTAAGCTCTCCATTTGTGCTTGAAGTAATTTGCAATGGCCACTTTCTGCATCTTGTTCTCAGACGTGTCTTGGTCAATTAGTGCAATGTCACAGCCGTGTGTAGTTATTGTAACTCCAGCTGTGAGCTGTTAATAATAAACTTACCCACAGGACAATCCTGCCATATGGTTGATGGTCAATCAAGACAAAAATATGCATTAGGAAAAAAAAAATGCTCCTGTCAACAGTAAGTGGATGTAGGTCATTGGTTGGGATGCTGGCAAGCACCAACCAAGCTTGGGTTGGTGTGGGGCAGCGGGCACCCTTGACGTTCTACCCCGATGTCTGTCCTGAGGCACAAAGGAGTGATAACTAAAATGACACAGCTGGAATCAGAAGACAAGTAGACAAAACATAGTGAAATGTATAATATGGGTTGGGGAATAGGGATTTGTTGAAAAGAAACATAGCTCGAATTCTTTACTAGGAGGAGACAGATCTGCATTTTGGTCATGGGAAATGATCTGTGTACAGGGCAAATTTTATTTAATGGGGGTTCTGAGGCAAATAAAAACAAACTGATTTGTGGCGAATGTATGGAAGAGGAGCGGCAACCCGCTTGGGTGTTTCCAATTAACTCCCTCGGCAGGATCGCAGGGCTTTTTGATTACTTTAGTTTGGTTTCGTTTTGAATTTGGGATTTTTTCCTCCCTGAGGGGAAGGGAGCAGGGAGGCTCTCAGCAAATAGCTGAACCCTGACTTTTGTTCCCGGCTGTAATGGTTTCAGGAATAGAAAGCAAATGGCAATGCCAATAAAACATCTACTTGTTTCGGTGGCAAATCTTATACATCTCTAAGTCAGTTTCATCTGAAGTGACAAAGAACCAGTGCAGAATGGTGACAGTAAGTAAAAACCCAAGCTGATTAATTCAGTCTGCGTTGTTTTGTTTGCTCATTTGTTTAAACAACAAATCCTTAATATCTATTGTAGACCTCTCTCAATAAGACACCAGGGACCAGTGGCCAGTCTCCACACATCAGCAGTTCTCAGATCAACATTTCCTACCTGAAAACCCAGGTTAAAGCAGTCAGTACATACAGATTTCCATTTTAATTCAGACACTCCCCAGGCCTTCTAGAGATAATCCCTCCCCCCAACCCTTTTTTCCCCCTACTTCTTTTATCTTTTTCCTCCTGATCAAGAAGTGAAATGATTTCATTCCTACCAAGGATAATTTTCCATAGGAAGGAGGAAGGTTTTGCCTCACGAAAAACAGAAAATCTTTTAATTACCATTCAAAGGGTAATCAAGCAAGAAGGCATTACTAGAACCCTGGAGTCCTATTTACTTGCTATGGAGCCTGACTTGATTACTTGATAATTAGAAGGACCCTGCTAATGACTGGATGTGGAGTACCTAAGGGTTGTCTTCCCTGAGGGAGTGCCCACTCAAACCAAAAAACCAAACCTGTTGGCCGTCGAGTCAATTCAACCCATAGCAACACTGCCCCATAGGGTTTCCAAGGAACACCTGGTGGTTTAGAACTGCCAACCTTTTGCTTAGCAGCCGGAGCTCTTAACCACTACGCTACCAGAGGTTCTGCGCCCACTGAAGGGAAGCATTATTTATGATTACCCTTTTGTCCAAGTACTTCTTCCTCCCATTTTCCTTCTAGACTTGCCTTAAGATTGTGGGAATTCAGGGGAAGACCACCCTGTCAGGCACATACACACACACAGACACAAAGACACACACACACATGCACAAGCACAGTCTTCCCCTCTGTATCAGTCAGTTGGTTGTTAAGGGTTCACCGGGCAGTGCAATCAAGGGACTTGGCTACTAACCGAAAGGTTGTAGGTTCGAGTCCACCCAGAGGCACCTCCAGAAGAAAGGCCTTGAGATCTACTTCTGAAAATTCAGCCATCGAAAACCCAACGGAGCCCAGGTCTACACTGACACACATAGGGATGAGTTGGAATTGACTCAACAGCAACCGGTTATGGGTTACTGAATTTCGTGTCATCCTGAGGCTGTTTCACTAACTCGGGAGTTCTTAGTCATGAGCAGTTTTGCCCCCTAGAAGGCTATCACAATTAGTGGGGAGCATGCTTCTGGCATCTAGTGGGTGGAAGTCAGTGATGTTGCTAAACATCCTATAATGCATGGATGGCGGCCCCTCCAGCCCAACAAAGAATCAATTATCCAGACCAAAATGCCAATAGTTCTCAGGCTGAGAAACCCTGCACTACCTAGATGAATTTAATTTGAGGTGACCAGGCTGATCTGTGGATAAGTTCAGAATGAAAGCAATGAGACAGAGAGGTACCAAATTCCTCTTTTTCATCATCTCATCCTCACTCCACCAAGGAATTGTGGCTAATTCACCCCAGTTCTGTCTAAGCCATTTTCTTCTATGATGCTATAAAGCAGGGATCGGCAAACCACAGCCCAATGAGGCTAACACCTGATATTGTACGGGCCACTAGCTAAAAATGGTTTTTACATTTTAAAATGGTTAAAAGGTAAAAATAATAATATTCTGTGACACATGAAAATTTTTTGAAATTTAAATTTCAGCATCCATAAATAGATTTTCATTGGGACATAGTCACGCCCATCCGTTTACATATTTTTGCACCACACTGACAGAGTTGAGTAGTTGCAGCAGCCCATATGGCCCACAAAGCTTAAAAGATTTATTATCTGACCCCTTACAGAAAAAGCTTGCCAGCCTGTGCTATAAAACCTAAGAGCCAATTTTGTGGACCACGCACGAGACAGGCTCAATGATTCCTGGAGGTCTCAGCCATGCTCACAAGTGACTGTGATATGTGGGTAAAGAAAGTTGCATGATTTCGACATATAGTACACTTAGATAACTTCAGGTTGGTAGGAGGGGTCACTTAATACAAATTGTTGCTTTCTAATCTTTCCACTCAGTATAACTTTTTTTCTTTCAATAAAAGTTTCATTGTTGTCCATTCAAAGCTGAACTTCCCTCTCAGTCCCCTTCCTCAGCTTTAGCTTGAATCAAGGATAGTCAGAGGAAGGCAGGAGGGTCTGTATTATCCTCCAGCTGGAGCCTTAAGGAAACTCTGGTGGCGCAGTGGTTAAATGCTATAGCTGCTAACCAAAAGGTTGGCAGTTTGAATCCACCAGGTGCTCCTTGGAAATTCTATGGGGCAGTTCTACTCTGCCCTATAGGGTTGCTATGAGTCAGAATCAACTCAATGGCAAACAGTTTGTTTGGGTGTTTTGGATCCTTAAGCCAGTTGCCATTGAGTCGGCTCCTACTCGTGTCAACCCTGTACGTGTTAGGGTCGAACTGTTCTCCGTGGGGTTTTCAGTGGCTGATTTTTTGTAAGTGTATCTCCAGGCCTTTCCTCTGAGGCACCTGTGGATGGATTTCAACCTCCAACCCTTTGATTAGCAGCCAAGTGCATTAACCCTTTGTACCACCCAGGGACTGACTCCTCCTGGATTCTTACCCATGAGTAATTGAGAAACAGAGGAGCATACTAGCTGCAAATTCTCAGACTTCTCCCTGAATCTAATATATTCTTACTATTTCAGAAATAGTTTGGGCACCCAACATGAGTGGTCTCCTGCAGCCCCAGCAACAATGGTATTTAGGGATGATTGCAGCTTACCCACACAGACACGAAGAGCTTAGCCAGGATAGGATTCCACAGGCACAATTCCTAATAATTCCTAACCTTACCAATTTAAAAAGAAATGCAATTAAAAACCCTTCCCTGACACGGTGCATGCCACCCCCACCCCCACACATACACACGCATGCTAGTTTGGGGACATGACATAGACACACACAGGTGGCTGTGAGAACCCAAAAGAGAAAGAAATAATTTCTGGACTTAAAGATGATGATAGTAATAATAACATCATTTATTGAGGTGTCAGGAAATATTCTGAGTACTTTACATAGATCCTTACCTGTAAAACCAAACCTGTTGCCATCAAATTGATCAGGACTCAAGTGACCCTATATGACAAAGTAGAACTGCCCCATAGGGTTTCCAAGGAGTAGCTGGTGGATTTGAGCTGCCAACCTTTTGGTTAGCAGCTGATCTCTTAAGCACAGCAACCTGAAATGTTGATAGTATTCAAACCCATTTCACAGATGCAAAAGCTGAGCTCTGTGAAGTTAAGCACTTATCTATGCTCACAGAGCTAATAAGGTGGAAAAACTAGGAATCAAACCTTGTCTATCTGACTGCTCTTCTCTCCATGTCAAGGGAATACTTTTTGGAAGTCAGCAATAAACAGATTGGCAGATTACAGAGAAGAGAACATTCTAAATAGGGGAAAGAGATAGGAATAAAAGAACAGACTGTAGAATGGGTGTGTTACATTAGGGGTGGTTAAGAGATTGAATATAGGGCTCTCTTTTTTTTTTTGAAAGCACAGAGTTTGCACAGGACAGATACTGTTGAAAAATTTTGACTGGGGCCCAAGCATTGCCAAATGCAATCACTTTCAGGAATTCAGCTTGCAAAGTCTTGATATCAGATGTTGAGTCCATGTGGAAGAAATGTGCTATAGTAAAAAGACTACTGGACTAGGCCCAGATCCTAGGCCTGCCTTTGTCCCTAAGCAGCTCTGTGATTCGAGCCTCTCTGGGCTAAATGATCCATCCCGCTCTGGTACCCTCTGACTCTGGGACAGTGTACATTTGGCCCAATTCTAATTCTTCCCTTTGGTGGAGAAGTGAAAGATCCAGGACTCTTGGGTCTAGGGCTCATGAATGTAGTTCTGAGAGTTCCAAATATTGCTGGATATTTACAGCAAAAGGTGGGGATCCGTGATATCTCTTCACTCTTCTACATTAGGCAAGTTTGCATTTTGGGACCCCAACTACCAGCATATTAGTGGTTGCGGTAGGAGTTTGTTTAGAATGGCTCCAAGTCCCAATTTCATCAAACATTAAGAAAGTGTGCTCTTCAGTGCTAATTATTTTGCAGCATGATAGAAACTGGCACCCATGAAATGTGTTGACTTTAAAGGAGTGGATGTGAAAATTAAAATGTCTTCCCTTCTACACCCAGCTTCCAAGCTTATGCGCTGAGTTGCCTGACAGAAAATTGGCCTCCGTCAACCCCACCGATGCCATGAGAATGACAGGGAGACCGGCAGCTCTCAGCGGGACGTACAAGATGAACTAATATTTACAGGCAGAGAAAGGCTCTGGCTTCTTGGATCACACCAGTTACCTAGCTTTATTGCTGTCTCTCTGCTCACGTCACAGAGCTACCCAGAGGAGAGTGAGGTATGAGCTGCTATCAGAGGTCCGCTTTTACCTTAATTTGTCAAGAGTCACAACTATACTTAGCAGATCTCAGCATTCTTTAAGAATATTGCTCATGAAGAAAGACAGTATCAATACCAAGTAAGATAAGTCATTTAATTTTATATACAGATCTATGGATATAAATCCCCGGGTGGTGCAAATGGCTAAGTACTTGACTACTAACCAAAAGGTTGGTGGTTCGATCCTGCCCCGACATACCTCAGAAGAAAAGTCTGGTGATCTGGTTCTGAAAGGTCACAACCTCGAAAACCCTGTGGAGCAGTTCTACTCTGCACACATAGGGTCACCATGACTCGGAATCAACTCAACGGCAACTGGTTTGGTTTGATTTTTTTTTTCGTATGTATGTAAATAAATAGTTTCTAGATCATGTCTAATTGTTCTACACACACAAACACGTACATTTTTTAAACAGTCTGGGCAGAGAAAATAACATCACCCACTTTTCCTTGTGTGTGAACTTTGTATATAGAAAACTTAAACAAACGTGCATGTTTATGATTTTAAAGATGTACATATGTAAAACATTCTATAGTATATTTATTCACACAGTTGATTTAACTGAAAGACCCAGTATTTACATCTTTTAATTGTGTTCTGTGGGACAGTGCTAGAGACACTGTTTATGTATGTGACATTGTTGATTGAAAACCAAGAGGCTCCATGAAGTTAGCTCTTCATAGGTTCTGAAACTATTCCAGACCTAAAAATTAAGAAAAGTGCCCCTGAGGAAAGAGATGGGGGTTGGAGAGAGGGCACTGTGTATCTACTGATTCCAGAATATTTCATGGTGGTTAAAAAAACAAACTGGCTTCATATAAACTGTACAATCTGAAACTATTTTCTCATTCAGGGAAAGAAAGAAGCTTTCTGCTTCTGCCGATGTGTGATTTTTGAAAGAGGAAGAGGCACAGGGTAAGGACTGGGAGGTGGGCAGGCCTCAGTGGAGGCCCCATCCAACACTTCTCAATGAGGATTCCAGAAGGCCTGGCCCATAAATGCCTAGATTGTCTTCCTGCTCTGCAGCCATGGGTAGCTGAACATTTTGCTTGGTATGTCCATAAAAGTTTTCTTCTTCCACCCAAGATTTCAGATTTTCATCCTGGCTGTGCTTGAAAAATTTCTAAAATCAGAAAGGATGTGGTCTGAAGTGCTGAAGCCTTCAGCTACATTTGGAATACGCAGCCGCGGGAATAAGTGGCACATTTATCAGGACTCGATGTGAGATGCCCAGGTCTGGGGTCCTGTATGGATTTCTTTGAGCTGAACTGACCAGGGGTTACTAAACTTCTTCATTCTCTTGATGTGATTGTCTTTTTTATTGCTCTCCTCAGCTGCGTAGGTGCCTCTACCCTTCGGCACATGTTATTAACGCTGCAGACAATTCTGCTTATTTTCCCCTTCTCTTTATCAGTAATTCAGCCTTATAAATCCAATAAATAACAGCCTAGACTTAAATTATACATTGTGAATTCTCTTTCCCACTGTTAGTTTTCAACAGCTTTGGGGCAAATTATCATACCAAGTGAGACCTACTTGTGCATGGAATGGTATCCCTAGGGAAGTGCTGGTAACATTTATTAGGTCATATCAAGTCATTCGAGAAACACTCTCTGTAGTACTAATCTTCAAATATAGAAAGTAGAGGTGCTCTCAGAACTGACAATTGCTCTCTATTTTAAATTCCATTAATACTAAGAAATATTCTGTTATACTCTGTGGAGCTGCCACAAAGTGGCAGGGTCAGTGTGATGGGCAGAGGGAAACGGTAATGAGCATTGCTTTGCCTTTACCCCTAACTCAGGAGTCCCTACATGTTGCAAAAGGTTAATGTACTTGGCTGCTAACCGAAAGGCTGGATGTTTGACTCTACTTGGAGGTGCCTTGGAAGAAAGGGCTGGCAATCTACTTCTGAAAAATCAGCCATTGAAAATCTGATGGAGCATGCCACTACTCTTACACACATGGGGTCACCATGAGTCAGAGTTGACTAGTAGGTAACCCCTAACTCCCACCTTAAGCATATTTATTCCAGCAAAATCAAGTTATGATGATCATTAAGGGCAGTGTTATAGAGGCATAAGATAATGGGGAGATTTTATGGGCTGACTGTAAGCACAGGAACTACAGGCCTTTGTGAGCACCAGCTTGCAGACCCACCACCACTCCCCAATAAGCATCCTCCTCAAACACAGCCCAGAACCAGCTCCTGCCAGCCTGGGCCATCACAGAGGCTCCCCTGGGAAGTCCAGTATCACAAAGCCTCGACTGTCTACTCTCAACATTCACAAAACCCAGCAGCCAAGCTCTGACTTCTCTAGTAAACAGATCCCAAGGAAGGAACCCCAAAGATGGAGAGGGTGAAGGGGCACCCAGAAGACTGTGGCAAGTGAACAGACATAAGTAACTGTGGAAAGATAGTTAGAAGTAAGAGAATACACACATGATGAATGGGTAGGGGTATATGTTGTGAGGGAAAACTGACATTCTCTTGTCCGTCTTCACTTGTCCCTCCCTCTGTTTCTCCATCCTGCCAAAGGTGGGATTTGTAGAGACAGATCTGCTCCTGTTTCCACAAGTTTTTGTCTACAGACTATGCAGAGAAAAAGGAGCCCTGGTGGCACAACAGTGAAGCACTCAACTGTTACCAAAGGTTGGCAGTTCAAACCCACCCAGCAGCTCCATGGGAGAAAGACCTGGCAAACTGCTTCTGTAAAGATGACAGCCAAGAAAACCCTATGGGGCAGTTCTACTCTGTCACATGGGGTCACTATCAGTTGGAATCAACTCGATGGTAAACAACAACAACAAAAGGGGAAAGCAAGGGAGGCTAGTCCCACTCTTCACCATGTCCAAGCACTACTACCAACGTTCTACGCAAGTTTTTTCCTACCTCTCTTAGGGGAAGGGAAAAGTTTTGCCTGAATGATAAGTTTTAACGTGTAGCTTTATCCTAGTAGCTAAGGCTTGTGGGAAGGTGGGTCAATTTTTACTCAGGATTTCTCTCACAGTTGACCCATGGATTTCAGATGGAGGGAACCCACTCCTGCAGATTTGAGTGCATCGCTTATTGCTTTGGTAGGAAATTTTTTTTTTTTTTTTTCTATTTCTGCCATCCTGGAAGAAGGATCGGTCATAGACCTTTCTACGCCTCTTGAGAGTTTCCACTTCAATCCTCCTGCCTTTGTTCTTTCATCCAGATTGCAAGCAACTTCTACATGAGGCCTAGTTTCTTTCCTCCTTTTTCATTTTGAGCCTCAACACCTTCTGCTCTCTCTTCTGCCCCACCATATCTAACCCTACAGCACCAATCTGCTGTCATATACCTGGTCAGAGGTAGCATCAGGAGATGCAACTGCAAGATCCTTGTCCCTCCTGTCTCTGAGGAGTCCATGGGGCAGGCTCCCCAGCACAGTGACTACCCCCTGCAAAAAGGGAAATGCTACGTACTCTATTCCACTCTTGGAGTTCCACAGTACTCACTAGTCCACATGGAATGTTCTCAGATCTATCACAGGAAAGAAGCCTGCTCACTGTCTATAAACTGGCATTGCACAAACATATTTTACCATAGGACCCTATCTTTTGAGTCATGCCTTCTACCGTTTTGCAGAACTGCTTTTCTGAGCAACATGTCTTAGGGGATGTCATTGATCCAGATGGTGGGTCTACCCATGAGCCAAGTGCTTGCTATGTGCCATGCCCTAGAAAATGATCTCTCTCTCCATTCACCTTGCCCTCTACCCACCCCTCAAGGGTGCAGCAGTTCCTAATAAGGTCCAAGATGAAAACCTAGAGTAACTAGCCCTAGAATCCCCACCCCAACTCAATGCACTACTACTACTATTCCCAAAGAATTCCATGAGTTTTCACCCATCCAACTTAAAGGGGCAAAGACTTATGGTTGTCCTATAAAATCCCTTATCTCCTTCTTCTTCAATAAAAGAACCCCTGATTTTTTGTTGGACTTGTGGTCACTCTAAGTAAAACTATAGTTCTTGGCCTCCCTTGCAGCTAGGTGTGCTACTACAGAATATGCTGTGTGCAACGTCCAGGAACTGTGCTTAAAGAGAGAGGCCAAGCTGTTCTTTGCCAGTTTTTCCTTTCTGATCCTGGGATAAGGTTGTGATGGTAGGCATTCGAGCAGCCATCTTGGACTACGAAGTGGAAGCTACATGTTGAACAAGATAGGAGACTGGGTCTTGACATTGTGAAGTGCAACATCAGCTCCAGATTGACACATCTGGGTTTATTTTATGTGAAAGAGAAGTAGGCTTTTTGTTATTTAAGTCACTGTTATTTGGGTGTTTCTGCCCCTCATCAGAATCTTATCCTAACTGCTTTGGCCGCTCTCTTCAATTAACCCCTCAGACCTCTCATGGGTAAACCAAACGCTCTGACTGTTTCCTAGAACAACCTCTCAGAAAGTCATCTTGATTGGGAACATGCTTATATGGGGATGACCCCACATTCTCCCCAAATGAAGCTTCTCTCTTAATGACCATTTTTGCCCTCTACCCTGACCCTCTCTCACCCAAGACCTTTTTCAAGAGGAGGAGGAGACAGGGGTTGGCTGAGCAAGCCTCCACACCACATGACTAGCACATCAGCTGATCCAGGCCTGGGTGGTCTTGTCTGAGCAGCCATATGTTTTCCCACTCTTTACCCCAAATAGCCATTCCCTGAGTTTGCCAAACTTTTAGTCTTCATATGTTCACTTGGCTGTGTTCCCATTCCTTATTAGTGCCTTTCCATATAAGCCATCCAATTTGTTCATTAGTATATACACACCATTTATTTTGATGGGCTTCAACATGACTTCAGATTCAACCTCACACAACTTCTCAATTCATACAGATACTCCAGTCTGCTACCATAACACTTCCAGTCCACCCCATGTTTAAGTCTATGACACGAAGGCTGGTAATTCACAACACCACGTTTTTGTATTTACCCACCTAGCTGGGAGGGTCCTTGCCTTGTACATCCTTTCCAACCCTTGGCAATATTCCATCCATGTTCTGGTTCATCCCCTTACTCCAGCAAACATCACCCATCTGGTGTCTCCATTTCCTCAGGAGTTAGTTCTCTGCCAGAAGATGGTAAATTATCTAATTTTAAAATCCCAGATAGCATATCAATGTTATTTATTCCAAGTTATATATTTGCATTTAAACAGGGACTTTCTTGGGTAATGCTTTAAACCAAACTGATGAAATGCTGATGGTAGAATTTCCAGCACTCTGAAAAGGAGATTTTTGTACAAGAAAATGGCATTTTACCATTAGTCTTTAATTTACCGTTATAAAGGCTGAGAACACATACGGTCATACTTACAAGCGCAATTACACTTTGACTCCATCGCAGTACTTAGCATGTGGTAGCTGCTTAATACATGATGAAAGAGAAGAAGGGAAAGATGAAGGGAGGGAAGAAGAGAGAGAATGAGATCCAATCCATAACCTTTTTTTCACATGGTTTCTAGCATGGAACTTGGTGGCTAAAAACTGATAGTTTTTTTTTTAAGGGGGCAGGACAAGGGACATAGATAATCAAATTTATTGCCACTAACCCTTTTATTCTAAAATTTGAAATATTTCTGTGTACAAAAAGCTTCAAGTTGTATGCTCTTTATTGGATGCATAGATCTATGTTTATGGAAAGTTTTTAACGGTTGCAAAGTCAAATTGCAAAACTGATTCATTTTTTTAGTGATCCTGTTATATCATGTTGCATCCTAATAAACTTTTCAATACTGGCTGTAATGTAGATTATAATGCTAACTTTTCCCATGGGATCCAGCGATCAGAACTCCTTTGGTAAATGTCCTAGAGTTAAGGATAATGCACCAAAGAGCTGGAATTCACTGACATTTAATAGCAGCTGATGCAATATGAAAAATTCAGCAGTGAATGCAGGCTGCAGCAAAACTCTCCTTTGAGCTTTGGAGTCCGGGCAGTTCACAGAATGGCTTCTCCCCATCCTCTGACTGAGATCAATGCCGTTCTGACACCTTCCTCACAGGTACTCAGTGATCTAAGAAAGACAACAAAAAAGCTAGGGAAATAATGGTATTATTATTTAATGGCGCCTTCAGAAGGTAATATTATAACAACAAACGAAACTTGAACTCTTTGAACTGGTTTCTTTCAGGCAAGTACTTTCAAACTCTTGAAAGGGAAACATCAAAGTTTGAAGAGAAGATATGAAAAAGATCCCCTCCCCACACCAAAGTGACACAAATTCAATCTGACACACACGTATTGTGAGTTTTGTGTGCCAACAAAGATAAAAAGGAAAAAGACACATGCTTGTCCTCAAGGAACTTACTCCAATTATCTTTCAGCTGGTTGAGAGCTTGGGCTCTGAATTATTGCTCCCTCCTGTCCTCTGCCTACTCCATAAACGATAAGGGAGTACATGAGTTTTAAAGGTACTCTCTTAAGACGCTCAACCTCATTCATGATAATCGGAAACACAAGCTGTAAAAGAAATGAGAAAACATTTTCACCTATTAGTTTGGCAGAGACCAAGAAGTTTCATAACAGAATGTGTTGGGAAGGGTGTACATTTCTGTATGTGGGAGTGGAAAGAGGAAAGACCTAATAGAAGGCAGTTTGGCAATATTTATCAATACTTACCTACAGTTTCAATGCATATTCACGTTGATCAGTAGCTCCACTTGTAGAAATGACTGCCTTTTACAAGTACTTTGCTCAGGTGTGAAATGATGTGTTATGTATATTTATGGCACCATTTTTGTTACAGCCAGAGATTAACAACAACCTAAGTGTCCATCAATAGAGCATGTGTCAATAGGTACACCCATAAATGAGTAACATGAAGCTATAGCAACTGAGGAAGCTCTGAGCTCATATGGAACCACAGCTAAATATATTTCTAGGTGAAACAAACAAGGCATGGCAAAGGTATGTTCTCATTTGTGTCTGAAGAGGTGAGGTGTGTACGTATAGACTTGTATATTCATACACTATCTCTTGAAGGGGGCACGGGAAGCTGGAAGCAATTTTTGCTTCTGAGGAAGAAACTGGGCAACTTGGTGGCTAAGACAGGAGCCTTTCTGCTCATTATGTACCTTCCTTTTGTATCTGTTATACCATGTGCATATATTACTTGCTCAAATAATGAAATCTGAAAACAAGTTTTCTAGAAGGGTACAATATTAGCCCAGAGATCAGAGGGACCAAGGACACTGTTACATTAGTCATTCCTACAAGCTCCTGTTGAGGGGCAGTGGTGGCTCAGTGGTAAAATACTCCCCTCCCATCCAGGAGACACAGGTTCAATTCCCAGCCAATGGCCCATCTGTGAGTGGGGACTTGCATGTTGCTCTGATGCTGAACAGATTTCAGCATACCTTCCAGACAAAGATGAACTAAGAAGAAAAGCCTGGAGATCTACTTCCAAAAATCAGCCAATGAAAACCCTAACCCATTGTATGTGGGGCACCATGAGTCGGGCAGGGGCAGACTCAACGGCAGCTAACAGCAGAACAACAAGGCTCTGCTACCTTTGAATCCCTTTCAAATTGAAGGGAGAACCTTGCTCTGGAGCACTTGGAGAGGACCGAGGTAGCTTTTTCCAGGGGTCTTCATGATTTACTATTTACTATTTCAGCCTTCTGGGCTATCTGGGTCTTATCTCTACCTTGACTCTTGCCACTTGGAGGAAAAGCTCTTTCCCTTGGGTTTTTGCATCCAGCTCAACCCTTAGCCATCCCCCATGCTCCGTCCTATCTCCATGTGCTCAGACCCACCTATTTACTCTGTCCTAACTGCCTGCCCACTTCAGTCTCCTATGACTGCTCTATAAAGCAAAGGATACTCAACCATAGCACTTCTTTTTTTTTTAATTGCAATTATTTACATGTTTGTCTCCCCAACTGGAATATGACCTCTGTGAAGAGGGATCTAGTTCTCTTTGTTTCCCCACAGTGGCCACTCAGTGGATGTCTAATAACTGACCATTGGATGAAAAACCCCTACAAAGTAGCCCATGGCTTCAAACTACCAACCCTCACTGCATGGAGGGGCTCAGTGGAGGCCAGCCCTGCTGATAGGCTGCCTACTCGTCCCATGGGAAGGAGGCTTCTCCTTCTCACCATGAGGACCTACCTGCATCACCCCTGAAGAAGGCACTCTCAGAATCAGAACTGCAAATAAGCCCACATTGTGGTAGAAAACAGGGAGGTTATTCCACTGATTCATACTCTTCAAATACCATGTTATACTGGACACCAAGACATAGGCTATCCCCGTAGCTGTGAAAATTTCGCCAGCCCAGTTTCCTTCCCAGGGACCCTGGCCTCTCTATCCTGCCTGAGAAGCTCTGACTCAGGGAAACCACCTAGCAATGCTGCCCCTTCCCCTTCCCTGGGTCCCCAGAGGAAACGACTCCCAGACTCAGCAAGCAGGCTGTCTTGTTTACAAAGTCCATCCTCTAAGCTTTCGATTCCCTGAAAACCCAGGCTGTCTCCTGGTGCTCATGAAAATGACGTTTCCATGGATGATACTTCAGATGTATACAAGACTTTTGGCCACACTTTATCCCTTGCAGAGAGCAACCAACACCTTGTAAGTGGCTGCTGTCAGCGGCCCTGGCACCTACTTCACCATCCAGCTCCCATGACACTTCAGAAACAAGGTATAGTACAAACAAATTCTGTAAGGGCTGGTTGTGGGAGTACCCATGCTCTGCTTAAACGAGGATTCTGAGTCTGGCTGTATCTGGAAACACCTGATCCAGCAGGCTTGGATGTCTGCTGCCATGAGGAAATTGGTTGGAAGGAGGAAGGTTTGTGTTTGTATGCCACCAAAGAAGGCCCCGAGAAAAAGCCTGGACTACGTCTCCCCATTGCTCCCTGAGCATGGAGCAGCTCCAGCACAGTGATCTGAAGGAAGCCTGGAACCTTCTGGTTATCACTGGAAGCTCTAACAGTCAATGTCCAAGTCAGTCTGAGGGTAGAGGACAAGATGGTCCCTGGGAATCAGCAATCTCAAGTGGCTTTGCAGAAAATGGATACCCACAAGGAGCACTGAGAGAAGAATCTACAAGAACTGCCTGTGAGTCCACGTGAAACATGCCCATAAATAAGATCAGGAGACCTGGGCAAGAAGACAAAAGCCCTGCCCTCCTGAAGCCAGTCCAATGAAGCAGCAAAACCTGAAGGTTAAGGTCAACGTACACCAGGCAGGAGAGGCCTGAGGCTTTGTCCTCAATGATGGTAGCTACTGCAATGTGCAGTTAGTGAAAAATTACACATGCTTTGCTTCCATGCTTTCCTGCCCCCCACCCCCACCCGAAGTCCAGTCCTTCCCTTCTCAGAGAGGAGATTTCCAGGGATGAATGAAGTGTGAGTCCTTCCCTTGTGTCAGCTGCTCCTAGAGATAACTTCTTGTCGTGGCTACAGGTGTCTGTCAGCATGTGCCCACAGCCTTGTCTACTATGCAAAGAGAATATAACAATTGTCAAGAGAACATGAATCTCATTACCCAAAGCAGGAGCCAAAGCCTTCTAGAAGGGTAGTTGTGGAGTTCCAATGATGAATAAATCCAAGGTTGTTCCCTTTTGGATACAAGTCCTAGATGTTTAAGAGAAAACTCAGACACAGTCCCTACCGATAACATGTTCAAAGTAAGTGAGACTTTGTCTCACCATCCTTGCTTCCAAGGATCATTCTGGCTATACTTCTTCCAAGACAGATTTGTACCTTCTTCTGGCATATTCAATATTCTTTGCCAAAACCATCATTCAAAGGTGTCATTTCTTCTTCAGTCATCCTTATTCGTTGTCCAGCTTTCACATGCATATGAAAAAAAAAAATACGAGGCAATTGAAAATACCATGGCTTGTCAGTTACACTCTAGTCCTTAAAGTGACATCTTTGCTTTTTTAACACTTTAATGAGGTCTTTTGCAGCAGATATGCCCAATGAAATGCATCATTTGATTTCTTGACTGCTGCTTTCATGGGTGTTGGTTGTGGGTCCAAGTAAAATGAAATCCTTGACAATTTCTATCTTTTCCCTGTTTATCATGATGTAGCTTTTGATCTTAATTAGTGCTTCAAGTTCTCTTCACTTTGAGCAAGCAAGGTTGTATCATCTGCATATTGCAGGTTGTTAATGATCCTTCCTCCAATCCTGATGCCATGTTCTTCTTCAAATAGTCCAGCTTCTCAGATTATTTGCTCAGCATACAGATTGAATAAGTATGATTAAAGGATACAACCCTGACACACTCCTTTCCTGATTTAAAACCATGCAGTACCCTCTTGTTCTGTTTGAATGACTGCCTCTTAGTCTATGTACAGCTTCCTCATGAGCATTTTGGAATTCCCATTCTTCACACTGTTATCTGTAATTTGTTATGATCCACACAGTCGAATGCCTTTGCATAGTCAATAAAACACAGTTAAACATCTTTCTGGCATTCTCTGCTTTCAGCCAAGATCCATCTGACATCAGCAATGATCTCTCTCATTCCACATCCTCTTCTGAATCTGGCTTGAATTTCTGGCAATTCCCTGTCAAGGTACTGCTGCAACAATTTCTGAATTACCTTCAGTGTAATTTTACTTGCATGTGATATTAATGATATTGTTCAATAATTTCCACATTCTGTTGGATCACCTTTCTTTGGAATAGGCATAAATATGGATCCCTTCCAGTTGGTTTGGTCAGGTAGCTATCCTCGAAATTTTCTGGCATAGATGAGTGAGCACTTCCAGCATTGCCTCTATTTGTAGAAGCATCTCAGCTGGCGTTCTATCAATTCCTGGAGCCTTGTTTTTTGCCAATGTCTTCAGTGTAGCTTGGAGTTCTTCCTTTAGTATCATCAGTCTTGATCACATGCTGCCTCCTGAAATGGTTGAACGTCAACCAATTCTTTTTCAAACAGTGACTCTGTGTATTTCTTCCATCTTCTTTTGATCTTCACAGTAGTTAACATTATGCCTCACGTGTAACGTAGACTTGAGCATTTAGACTGAAAGAAGCCCTAAGTGGCCTTCTTATTTCACAGCCTTCTTATTTCATACAGAGGTTAAGTACTTCATTCAAAGGATACAGAGTAGAGATCAAAACCAGTCAGTCTCCTAATCCCCAACCCACAGCTCTAGCAAGTATAACAACTTTCCAAATATCACAGAATGAAAGAAAAGGTCCAAAGCAATTAGTATGTTTTTCTTAAACATGTCCCCACCTTTAAACTCTTTTTATGAAATAACAAATCGAAGGTCCAAGGGGACCTCCAACCATGGTCAGAAATGGGGAATTTGATTTAAAAGGCTGCTGGGGATAAGGAAAGAAAGGGAGAAACCTACCTATTTTGGTATGACAGTATTATATTACAGAGTTATGAATTATGCAAATGGACAGAGGCAGGATTCACAATCTCATGAGATTTCTTCTACCTCTACACAAAACTGCACAAACTAAGACGTTGCAGAGCTTTGCTTTAAAGTCTCCTGTTACTATACCATGTTACATACATATAGTATTTTACACCTCAAAGAGGGCTTCCACGTACATCGTCTCATGGAATCCTCAAAAGTACCAGCACAGGTGTTACTGTTGCTTTGGAGCCGATCATTCCCTCGAGTCTTAATTTCTTAAGTGATGTGAGCAAAGTCATACATACAGCTGTTGAATGTTGGAGCTTATACTTGAATATTGTGTGTGTGTGAGAGAGACAGTGGGGTTGATCCCACTTTACTATATACTCTAAGATTGCATTTCAAGAAGTCCCACAAATGTCCTCCATCAACTGGGAGCTGAAAAGAAGATGAAACTACCAACAAGGGACCTAGGTTTTAGCCTCAGCTCTGATACCAATTCATTGGTGACTTGGGCAACTCACTTAGCCTCTCTAGTTCTCAGCTTCTCCAACTGGGAAAGGAATGCACTGAAGAGTTTTGTCTTTGATTCCCTTTAAATTCAGACAATCTGTGATTTTCAAAATTAAACAGGGTTAGATAAAAGATCAGGCCATGCCACTTACAAAAATCTTAAATCCTGGCTTAGGTTCCCAAACTCTTTGAATGAGGAAGTGGAGACAAGACCACGTACCTGGTCTGGATGTAACAAGAATCTAAGTCCGTCCTGTCACTCCAGTTAAAAGACTCAGCTTTAGCCATTAGCACCAGAGTGACGAGCATGACTTTGAAGGTAAATCAAAATCAAGTCTGCAGATGATCAAAAGTTTTACTCCACTGAGGCTAACAAAGGCTCATTTTTTCAGATTCTTTTCCCCGTGGAATTTAAAATCTTATGAGAGCCTGCTGAACTTAGGGCCTAAACACTAATAATTGTAAGCCAACAGCCACAGATCAATAAATTCCCAAATTGTAGTAAATCAGAAAGCAATGTTTACAGGAGAGAAGATTCCTTTATCATGCTGTCATGTATATTTACTGACCATATTTATTACTAATAAACAATGGGGAGGGTGAGAGTTTAATATGTCATTCTATGAATTTTTATTTTTAACAAAGACTAAAACCCATTGCTGTTGAATCGACTCCAACTCATAGCGACCCTATAGGATAGAGTAGAACTGCCCAATAGAGTTTCCAGGGAGCACCCGGTAGATTTGAACTGCTGAACTTTTGGTTAGCAGCCAAACTCTTTAACCACTATACCACCAGGGTTTCCTAACAGAGACTAGGTTTAATCAAATTCAGAATGTTCCCTCAATGACTACAGGTCTTTAGAGAAACAAAAGACATTAATCAAGAGAGACACATTTTTTTGGTGAAATTATACCCAGCGAAACATACGCCAATTCAACAACTTCTATATGCACAATTCAGTTACTCTGATTGCATTCTTCAAGTTGTGCAACCATTCTCACTAGGCTATTCCAAATTATTCTACCATCATTAAGATAAACTCTCTGTCCCCTAAGCTTCTCATCTATCCTTTCAAGTTGCCGCTGTCTATTTCCTCTCACATAGACAATTCTCTGAAAGAACTCATTCTCAGGACAGACGTTCTTTACTAATTAAGATAAACTATTGTGCAGTTTAAGGAGCCCCGGTGGCAAAACAGTTAAGCACTTGGCTTAAACACTTCCATGGACAGTTGGTAGTTTGAAACTACCAGCTGCTAGACGTGGCAATCTACTCCTGTAGAGATTTACAGCCTAAGAAACTCTACGGGACAGTTCTACTTTGCTCTATAGGGTTGCTATGAGTCAGAATCGACTCGACAGCATACAACAACAATATCGTTTGGTTTAAAGATGACTTCAGAGGATAGTTTCCATTTAACATTTAAAGATGATCTCAGGGCAATAGTTTCAGCGGCCGGGGGCGGGGGGGAGCGTTGCAAATGTGCAAAAGAAACAACGGGAAAACTCATTCATCAGAGGAAATGCCATCTGGGACTATGATAAAGCTTTCTAAACTCAGCATTAGAATACCATCTTCACAATATTTTGCCTTTCCATTGTATCAAGTTTGATATTATTTACTTAACATTTAAGTGAAATTATGGTTTCATATGTAAGTTTTACTTTCAGTGGCTTGTAGGACAAAAACCATAGGCATTTTACTTTCCATATATAAAATTATATTACAACATAATGAAAATTGCACTCTTTGCCAGGCCTTTTAAAAAGCGCTAACTGAGAAGAGGTGGAGCTTCTTCAAGAAATGACAGTGGTCCTTGGTAAAGCAAGAGGTTGGTATGCTGTCAACAGATGACAGTGTTTAAATGACTCTAATCTGCATTAGGGCTTGGAATAAACCCATATGTAAATATTTGGACAGTAATGTCTCGCTGTACAATTTAGTTACCTCCTGAGGGGATGGGTCATAAAAATGCATCTACTATAAGCAGCGAATGCTCATGTACAAAGTTGTGTTTCTG
Organism: Elephas maximus indicus; assembly: GCF_024166365.1. Taxonomy (NCBI): domain Eukaryota; kingdom Metazoa; phylum Chordata; class Mammalia; order Proboscidea; family Elephantidae; genus Elephas; species Elephas maximus. The sequence continues at coordinate 86,777,683 of NC_064826.1, forward strand.
ATCCAAATGTTTGCTCTGAGGTTGTAAGCAAAATAAGCAGTTAGTTCAGCCCTTCTCTCCAGAAGACTAATTTTCTGCAGGCTTTTAGCCATTTTATCTCATCGAACATCCTCACCTGGCTTAAGGCAGGGGATGGTGAATGAAGACCCTGGGAAACAAAAATCTGAAGAAACTATAGGACTCTACACCCACTTTGCCTGGGCAGTCTGCTCCCGCCTCCTCCCTGAAGTGAAAGAGGCTCACATCTTTACTAAAACTTAGATGCAATAACAATAGATGGTTCTCTTTGGGACTGAGCATTCAGCGACAATAGCACAAAGAAAAAGGGAAAACAATGTGAAAAATAAAAAGGCATTTTTAAAAGTTATTATAACAGTGGTACAATTAAATCCAAAACCAAACCCACTGCCGTTGAGTCGATTCTGACTCACAGCAACCCTATAGGGCAGAGTAGAACTGCCCCATAGGGTTTCCAAGGAGCAGCTGGTGGATTTGAACAGCCTACCTTTGGTTAGCAGCTGCAGCTCACAGTGGCTGTTAACCGCTTTGCCACCAGGGCTCCAGGTGGTATTATTACCAGTATCTTTATATTGCTATTAAACTGGGTTCAGGAGTAGTGTAGAACAACAGCTAATATGTTTTAGATTCTTTCACTAAGCTAGGTGTTGTTCTGCATGATTTTGATCCCACTTAACCTTGTGAGGAAGGTACTGTTATTATCCCACTTTGTAGCTGATGAAACTGAGCTCAGAGAAGTTACACATCTTGTAAAAGGTCAGCCAGCTAATGAGTGCTGCGATTAGATTGGAACGAGATCCGTCTGGGGCTAAGGTCTGTGTGGCCACTATGCTACCCTGCCGCCTGCCCTTACAGCCTTAGGATTCACGCATTCTGCCGCTGTAGTGCAGGAGACACAAACAATGAGGCCTTTTGAAAATAGCTCTTTCTACCTTCCCTGGGGGTTAAAGCTATGCTTCCAAGGATTTATACAACGAGCCCAGATTTATATGATTTTGTTATAACTAACCCCAGTTTGTATATGTTTAGCTACGTATTACATCATTTTCGAGTCTTTGTAAGATGGTCATATAAATTAATTCACAAAATGAGTCCACATATGCCAAATTAAGACTTAACATATGTGGCCTACTCATCTTAGCCCTGACTAGCTGGATTACGCACTTAAACAAGAGTTGATGTCTAACTTTCAAAGTTGGTTGACTGTAGTGTGGGTTTTATCATTCATCCACTTAACAAATGCTCAGTTAGTATCTGCCTTATAGATGCAAAATGAATAGTACACAGTCCCTGCTACCATAGTTGGCATATGGTGGGAAGACAGACATGAAAATTAAAAATACAATAATGCAACTAATGGCACAATAGAGATATGTGTAAGGCCCCAGGGAAGCAGAAGATGAAGCACTTAGTTCTACTGGGGAAGGCTTCCTGGAAGAGATGGCATCTGAGTTCTCACCCTTGCTAGCTGTAGAGCATTGAGCAAAAAACTCAACCTCTGGGAGCCTCACCAAAGGCTCAGGATTCAATGATACAATGTGTCTAGAACTCAGATTCTCAAACTTTTTGGTTTCAGGATCCCTTTACACTCTTAAAAATTATTGAGAATCCCAAAAAGCTTTTGTTTATGCAGATTATATCTGTAAGTATTTATTTTGTTAGAATTTAAAACTGAGAAATTTTAAGTATATATTTATTCTTCATTAAAATAACAATAATGATCTTTAAAAAAACAATAATAATCTTACTGAATGTTAATATAAATAACATTTCTATGAAAATGATATTTTTTGAAACAAAAAAAGTACTAAGCATGGCACTGTTTTATAGTTTTGAAGCTCTCTTGAATGCCTAGTTTAATAGAACACAGATGAATTCTCATATCTGCTTCTGCATTCAATCTGTTGCAATATGATTTGATTGAAGAATATGAAGAAAATCTGAAATAACCATTATTTGAAGAGAAATGATAGGAACATTTTGATACCCTTTCCAGATAATTGTAGATATTCTTATTTGATATTACACCAAAACTCACTAAGTGGTAGTTTCTTAAAGGTTAGTTGCAATGTCAAATCTGCAATTATAGGAATTAACCTTTCATACTTCGTTACGTTGAAATTCGCCGATCCACCTTACACTTTGAATGAATCTTTTGCCCATGCATGATTTTGTAACATCAAGCTTGAACATTTGGAAAGTATTGGTTCACTAAGTTTTGCAGATCTTCCAAATGCTGGCACTTTTTATTTTACAATATAAAAAATAATTGCATTTCGTATCTGAAAGCTATCGAGCTCATGGTGGAAAATATAAGTGTTCCAAAAATTCTAATTTTCCTTGAAAGCTCAAATTTTGTTATTGGCCATAAATACTACCAGTTATTTCCTTGACAACGGCAGTGGGGTTTTTTTTTTTTTTCCTTGACACAATAAGTTTACTTTATTTTTGTAAAAATTTCTTCCAGATATCCAAGCCTGAATATCCACAGTTTCTCTGTTAAATGGGGTTCCATAAAAGAAGTGGCTATTCAGCTCCCAACTCAAACCATTACACAAGTGCTTTTTCTCAAGACAATTATCACACTTAAGGGTGCAGCAGAAGGGTTTTAGGCAATGTCCTCATTTGCCACACAGAATATTAAAAAGATGTATACTGAAGAGTTAAGGTTTAATAAAAGCAATAATTTTACACTCTCTCCTCAAGGGCATTTTTTAAGTGAAACTGGCTTCCCTCCACCCCAAGTATATGACAGTGAAGAATACAATAATCTATATTGTAGACTAAAAATAAAAATAATTTTATTAAAAATAAAAATAAATAATATCACCTCTGAGTGCTGTGTGCCTCAAAATAATCATCTAGATAAAATCAAATGGTTAACATTTACCCTAGACCAAAGATCAGAAGGCTAGGGATGACAGGGAAGCTAGATTGATGAAAACTGAACAACCAAAATGGAAATAACAAGAAAACTGATATATCGTGAAGAACATAACCAATGTCACTGAACAATATGTATAAAACCTGTTGTTGTCAAGTTGATTGTGACTCATAGAGACCCTATTGGACACAGTGGAACTGCCCCATAGGGTTTCCAAGCAGCAGCTGGTGGATTTGAACTGCCGACGTTTTGGTTAGCAGCCGAGCTCTTAACTACTGTGCCACCAGGGCTCTGAACAATATATATATAAATTACTAAACGAGAATTTAATTTCCTGTGTAAACTTCCACCAAGAATACAATAAAATATAAAAAACAAAAATAATTTTGACCTTGTGGATCCCCAGAAAGAGGTCCATGGACCACACTTTGAGAACCACTGAGCTAGAGGGTCCATGGAACATCCTTTGAGATCTGTGAGCTAGAGGGACAATAGAATACACTTTGAGAACCACTGAACTTGAGAGCTGTCAGTGTCTGGTGCTGAAGAATACTAAAAAGATGGCTCTGGAAACAGCTTTCCTGGCATTGTGTCCTAGCTTTTGTCATTAGCTCTGTGGAATTAAGCAAATTATTCAACTTTAGTGAGCCTTAGCTTCCTCATCTCTGAATTGGGATAATCGTGCCTCCCTAGAAAGACTGCTTGAGGATGAAACAAGCCAAAATATGTATGTGCTTAGCATGGTGTCCAGTTCATTGTACCCAACAAATGTTAGCTCTCAATGTCATCTATAATTGTTATTAATGTTGCTCCTTTGCAAAATGTTATACATCTTACATGTCCACAAATGCTGGTTAGGGTAATGACCATTTCTTTTTTTTTTTTTTTATTGTACTTTAGATGAAGTTTTACAGAGCAAAATGGTATCTCATTAAACAATTAATACACATATTGTCTTGTGACATTGGTTGTCAACCCCATGATACGTCAACACTCCCCTTCTTAACCTTGGGTTCCCTGTTACCAGCTTTCCTCTCCCCTCCTACCTTCTCATCCTTGCCCCCTGAGCTGGTGTGCCCATTTAGTCTCGTTTTGTTTTATGGGCCTGTCTAATCTTTGGCTGAAGGGTGAACCTCAGGAGTGACTTCAGTACTGAGTTAAAAGGGTGTCCAGGGGCCCTACTCTGAGGGTTTCTCCAGTCTCTGTCAGACTAATAAACCTGGTCTTTTTTTGTGTGTGTGAGTTTGGATTCTGTTCTACACTTTTTTTCCAGCTCTGTCCAAGACCCTCTATTTGTGATCCCTGTCAGAGCAGTCAGTCAGTAGCTGTAGACAGGCACCATCTAGTTGTGCTGGACTCAGTCTGGTGGAGGCTGTGGTAGTTGTGATCCATTAGTCCTTTGGACTAATCTTTTCCTTGTATCTTAGAGTTTTCTTTATTCTCCCTTGCTCCAGACAGGATGGGACCAGTGGAGTATCTTAGATGACTGCTCAGAAGCTTTTAAGGCCCCAGACACTACTCACCAAAGTAGGATGTAGAACATTTTCTTTATAAACTGTGTTATGCCAATTGAGATGGATGTCCCCAGACCATGGTCTGCAGCCCTCAGCCCAATAATTCAGTCCCTCAGGGAGTTTGCATGTATCTATGAAGCTTCCATGACCTTGCCTTATACAAGTTGCGCTGATTCCCCAGTACTGTATGCTGTCTTACCCTTCACCAAAGCTACCACTTATCTATTGTCTAGTTAGTGTCTCATATCTTACATAAGTTTTTGTGCTGCCCAAAGAAAGATCTAATTTAACAACAAATTCCCAAAGTCGTCCTCAATAAATGTGTTGACTGAATAAAGAGCCATGTATAGGAAGAGGTTATTGCAGATGTATATTTTTAGGCATTATATCTGAAATGCTTTAGCTCCAAAGTGTGAGTGAAGACTAGAAAGATGAATAAAAAAACAAATGGAGCAGTCTGATGCTTAAACACAATTATTCTGGAAGTTATTCTTGACCTAAGATAACCCTATCATGGTGCCTTCGGACATGTACTAAAGAAGAAAGTGAAACAGGTGGCCTATCAGGCATAGGACAATGAAACAAAAATTATGCAGGCTAGTGACTGGGCATCTATAAGAGAGGTTTTTGGGTTTTTAATATTTTTCTTTTTTTTTTTCAATTTTGAAAACAGAATGATTTTTTCTCCTAAGAAAAATGTAACTGATAGGCAAGAAGCCCAGCGTAACTCCTATTATTTCTTAATTTGGCAAAAGTCACAGCTTCTCAACCAATGACAATCGAAACTTTTATTAAAACAGCACAGACTTTTCAAACTCAAAAACATTAAGGACCATTGGATTTCAGGGAATAAAATAACTGAAGAGTTATGACACTCGTCGTATTTCAAGATGAGTGTGTAAATAATAAAGGTCAAACTTAGAAAACAAGGCTGATAATTCCACAGTGACCAGCCAGACTCCAGTTCCCATCATTTATTCACATGTTGATAGGTTTCCCCAGGAAGCCTGGGAAAATAACAAAAGTAACTCAACTTCCCCCAAGAGAAAAGGCCTCATTTTTCGTTGGCAGATTCATTCCTAATCACATAGCAGGGAACCATTATTAACATCTGGTTATTCAAAAAGAGCCACTGAATTATTATAAAAATGTTTCATTTCATCGGTCTAAAACTCAAATGATCTACAATGTGTATGATGCTTTTTCCCCTCTTTAGTCAAGAAGATAGATGGAGAAATTCTTTATATTTCAACTTCCATTACACATTTGTTTTTAATCTGGGACAATCCCTGTCTGCCTACTGTACCTCCATATCAAAGACTGATATATCAGCAGTGCTTCTGCTCTACCCACCATAAGTTTCTTTGGAGAACACTTTTTTTTTTTTTTTAGCAGCAATCTTCCTGCAGAAATTAATTGGTTCAAAACAGCCACAAGGCAGATACTAATACTGGGTTAGATTCTCCTACTGCGTAGTTTCAAGCAGTCAACCTGAACAAGAATTAGGCAGATCAAATGTCTTCCTGTTTAATTAGCACCTTCTTCCTTGGAATAGTTTCTAAAAATAAGCTGTCATGACTTGTTACAAACACGTGCAGACATTATCATGCTGTTTGTTCATGCAAGTCTTGAACACTAGAAGGCTACTCTACTCGTTCTGTTTGGTCAAGATGGTAGTTTAGTTGGTGACACTTTATAAATGAACATTGCTCCTTTCTTTAAAATCCTCTGGTGGGTTGCTATTACTCTCAGGGCATTATATAAAATTCCACCGTGGCCCACAAGGCTCTACTGGGAACCCCATCAAGAGAAGATCAGGCCTGGGTGAAAAAGTCTTTTTGAATCCCCCAACTAGGATGGACACGTAAAAATCTTTGCAAGGAACTTTTATTTAGGCAAAGGTCATTTGTGCAACAAGTTCCCAGGGCTCCACCTGGTAGTATGACCATTATTCCTACCCCATTTGTGCTTCCGCCTCCTCGCCCACCACACTGCTCATCTCTAGCCATCCTGCATGAAGGCTCTGACCAAAATGCTCTTTGTATGTTTTTTTTCCAGGCCAAATCCTACTCAACCTTCAAGCCTCAGCGTAAGAGTCACTTCTTTGAGGAAAACTGGCCCCGCTCATCTCCTACACACTCATGGACTCTGGAGGCCTCCTCCACCACTCTGACCACAACAATACATAAATAGCTATTGAGGTAGTCCACTGATTTTAATGTGTGTCCCCCCATTAAACCTCAAACATGCAGAGATGGGCCTTTTTGTCTTACACTGTACAGAGGTTGTCCATCTTCATTTCTGACATTGACTGTAACAACGGTCTTTAATTTTACCCTTTCTCATCTTCTGCATTCAAATACCATAATCTTCATTCAAATACTCTGTAAGGAACTTTAATACATTATTTACAATTAAATGTAGAAGGAGCCATGAATCCTTTTGAAAAGTGAAACTATCTATTGTAATGTGAACAATATTGTTGTGCCATACTTGTACAATTTTGATTTTCCTATGTGCTACAATCATAGTCTAAAGAAGGGACTGCCCGTGCCCTTTACTTACCTGATACTGTTCTTACTACTTTCTTTGTGAAGATAAACACACACACACAAGATTAACCTGGAAGAGTCAGCCATTCCAATTTTTTGACCAAAGTGATGGTTGAGGCATGAGTAATTGTTTTGAGTGTTAATTTACCTATGTTGATGGGCTCTTCCCAACAGGGTACCTACTATCCCTTTTCCCTTCATAATTTCCCTCCTCTTTAATTTTTTCTAGAGCAGCTTCCCATGCTGAAGCTTGTAGCAAAACCAGTAGTAGTGGGAAGAAAAATAAAATTCCAAGGTGAAATGTATTACACACCCAGTTATTTTTCAGCTTCTCCTGTTGGCTCCGCCTCCAGTAGAACTAATACCTAATGATTCCAGGAAGTGAAAAGCAATTAAATTTCACTTGGTGTAAAGTTGAAGAAATTGTCCCATGTGAAAAGAATGTTTCTTTGCCACATTCCATAGGTGGCAATAAACAGGCAGATTTCGCTGGTTTTGATATAGTAGCACAAGCTTTCACAGAGCTCAGGTTGATTTCATTTTAAAAAGTTGAATTTATGGGACAGAGGATTGAAAGGTTTGTACTGACATGTTTAAAACCCTCTTTTAAAAAGTGGCATATTGCATCGTTCCATTTAAGTGTTCACACCGCAGACTGAAACATAATCTGTTTACTGAAAAAATAACTTTTTATTGCCCTGTGAATAATTTCCCATTGAAAAAGAAAACAATGTACAGTATTTTAGTGCTTTGTGAAACATCTGGAAATTTTTCTTCAGTTGCTAAAGCTATTAAGAATTTGCATCCACATTCGAACTACCGATTTTTTAATTTAATGCAGAACAACTTCAGACATACTACTGAATAAACTTAAATATGCCCCCAAAATGCCACAGTTTCCAAAGGCCCAAGGAAGGCACTGGGAGAAACAGAGCAGTAAAGCCACTGCAAGGCGAGTCTGTTTTCACAGAGGGCTCATTAGGGAGGTTTTGCGTCTTGGTCCTCACTTTTCTGAACTCAGTGCGAAGTGGAGCGTATTAGAGTTATGCCAGCTGCTCTAACAAAAAAAAAAAAAACACCCAAATCTCAGTGGCTTAACATAGCTGAAGTTTTTGCTTGCTCAGGTAATGTGGCTGTGGAAGGTAGGCAGGCAGTCTTGCAGGTGGAGATGCAGAGACACTGACTTCGTCCATGCCTGCCCCTACCATCTTCAACAGGCAGCTCCACAACAAGAGGAAAGAGCCTGAAGACTTCCCACCCACTTAGAAGGGGAATTACTCCTACTCACACCCCAACGGCTGGAACTCAATCACGTGACCAAACTATCCTCAAGGGAGATGAGAACTGCAGATTAGTTTTCTGTGGAGAAGGAAAGAGTTGATCAAACAGCTAGCCAGTTTGTAGATTCCAACCAACACTTTGCAAGTTTTGTTTTTGTTTTCCAAATCCCAGCATGTAGAGTGCTCAGTATTCATGTATGCAATCCCTATTCTGAACTCTATGTAAAGCACCATATGAAAGGTATTGGGAGATTTCTGAGGTAACGGTGCAGAAAAGACATTTTATTTAGACACTTTCTTGATCTCAGCTCCTGAGGCTGTACCTTATTTGTGAAAGTTGTGAAATGGGAGTCATTATGGAGACCTATCTCTCACAGAAGACTTACAGCAAAGTTTCCAGTTGATACTCTGGAAGAGAGTGCAAGCTTTGGAGTCAAAAATCTGGATTTGAATCAGCAGCGCCACTCACTAATGTGAGGCCTTGGGCTAGGCAAACTTTCTAGGCCTAAATAAACTCCCCTCTAAAGAAGGAATTCCCATGTGGACTCTTCAGGGTTGAGATGATTATGAGTTAGGCGTATAGGTGTTCAGTACAGCGCCTAGCGTTAGAAGTGACTGTGATTGCCATTCTACACCTAAATAAAGTAGTTGTTAGCACCTCCTGAAAGTTTGCCTTTTGCATTTCATTGTATTTTACTTTCTTCCCAGACTTTAATTTCCACACAAGGGACTTGCAGGCAAATTTAAGACTTAGGTACTCTTCACAAAAAATTCTTCCACAAGTGTTAAAATGAGAATTTGTAGGCACGATACTTAGACCTAAAGGGAATACAGTAATATGAATCAGTTTGTCTCAAGAACAGGTCCATCTAAAAAGGATGAATTAAAATATAAACAACTGAGGGCATCTGTGGATTCTTCCCCTGCCATGCTTCCTTCTCCTGCCCCAGTCCATGTCAGTGGCTCTTCTCTGTGCTACCCTCAGATCCTTTCCTACTTTTTCATCTTATTGTAATTGTTTATTGACTTGTCAGCCTCCTGATTCCACTGTAAATTCCATGAGGAAAAGGACCCTCTATATCGTATTTATGCCTAGCATATACCACAATCTATGGCTCTTAATAGGTGCCTGAGACCGAATTGAATACAAGTTAGGAAAAGGTAAGTTCTTTAAGACCTTAAAAGAAACAAAGAGCTACTAGTGTTCAAAAGAGGGAGAACCACGCATATGACTGGGGAGAGAAGGGGAAGAGAAAAGATTTCCTGAAGCATTTGAAGTGAACTTAAAGCAAGGGGAGAGTTTTAACAAGCAGAATTCCAGGAATGACATTGCGGGCAGACAGAACAGCACACACTGAAGCTCAAAGGTGAAAACACAAAAGTGTGTTTGTGGACTAGATACTGTATTTGTTTATCCTCTGCCCATAATGTGTGAAGGGAAGATGTGAGGGTCAGGAATGGGAACAGGGGGTTGTCACTATTCTAGAAGGGGCTTTGACTCTCAAGCTGGCAAGTTTCCATTTAATGATGTGGGCAACGGGGAGCCAGAGGAAGTCTTGGTACTGAGAAGAACAATCTTCCCAGGGTGCAGGGGATGGAATGGGCTGATGAAAGACATCTCCCTAAGGCATGATAACAATCCAGGTAAATGGCAATAGGACCCTAAATGAAGATAATCACAGTGAGGAGGGACATGACTGAAAAGGCTTGCAACACCAGACAGAGGAAAAACTCACAGCCATTGAAAACTGTTCAGGTTTTAAGGCATAGTGAGAAGGGAGGAGTGTGAGGTGAGTGACAATATGGTTCTGCCATTCACAGTAAGACGAAGAACTAATTTGGTGATTGAGAACCCAGGGCCGTCGATTCCAACTCATAGCGACCTTATTCCCTTATGAGTCGGAATCGACTCGACGGCCCTGGGTTCTCAATCACCAAATCAGTTCTTCGTCTTACTGTGAATGGCAGAACCATATTGTCACTCACCTCACACTTTTGGTGATTGAGGGAAAGGTGAAAAGCTGGGGTTAAGAGCTTTTCAGCTTGAGGGGTTTGGGAGGGGCAGGACAAGGAGTTATCAAGGTGGACCATCCATGTAGAGCTAAAAGGGAGCTGGACATGCAAAGCTGAGTCAGGATAGTGAGGAGGGGAGGGAAGTCCCTGGTATGGTGGAGATGAACGGTCAGGAGGGCCATTTGACCCAGGCCTTGTATTCACATAATTCTTAAACTGAGACTTTTGACATTGTCTTTATATGAGTTGACATATACAGCCCTTGAATTGGTATGGGTGTTGAAATTTTGATAAATGTAAACTTTTAAAATACACCACAATTTTGTAGCCCTGTTGAGACATTTATCCACTGCTAAAAAAAAAAAAAAAGAAAGAAAATTATTATTATTATTTTCTATAATATATGTGGATACTTAAAAAAAAATGTCTTCTAAGAGTTCTGGTAATGGTCCTCTCATAACCTGCATTTACTTCCAATTATAGCATTTTCTCCACTGAACTCTAATTGCTGCTTCCCCAGCCATTGTCCCACCCACCTTTGGGAAGGAATGATGTTCTGTGTGGTTGGAACCCCAGTCGTTAGCCTGATATCTGGCAGAGAGAAGGTACTCAATAAACACTGTAAATACTTTAGGAGGGAGTAGAGGGAAGAGGGAGAGAAAGAGAGACGTCATCTATATTGAAGTAGTAACTACAAGCATCAAAGGAGAGATTACACAGAAGAGAGAAAATCATCTTCCTTCAAAAAGGGCAATAAAATCATCTCATAGCGTTAGTAGTCACACCTAGCATACAGTGGTTTTCAAATACAAACCAGATGCATCTTTTGTGTGAAGCTTCCTGACATTATCATAGAGGTTCTGTCCAACTCGGCGTTGCAGTGAGGGGACTGTCAAGGGGAATGTCACCCTAGTTCTTTTTAACACCTTGAATTCTACGTTTGAGCACATAAGAACTTCTCCAGAGAAGATTCCCAATCACCTTTCCTTTTTTTTCCTCTTTCTCCTTGGCTCCTGGGTGAGGAAGGATAGAAAGAGATGAAGTCAAGGTGTGGTTGATTTGAGCAGATTTGAAGACAAGGGAAAACTATCCTGGCTTTTTTCTTCCCCTTTAAAGTCTGGGCAGACTGCTTCAAGAAAGAAGAACAACACTTTGCCAATTATTCTAAGAATCTTCTTCTGCTACACCTGTTTTCCTTCCCAAAACCAACTTTGATGGCCTTAATTTTATCTACACTACAGTATAAATTTTCACTGAGATCTTTATCTCATCTTGACACCGATTAGCACGTGAGTTTCAGCAAAAGAATCCACGGCACTTTAGTACACACCTTGGAAAAAAAGGAAACACTAATGGAAACGAGGACTGTCCCAAAACCAATTGAACAGGTGTGCATTTCCATAATGGCTGAACAATTCAGCAAAGTAGTGGTTGTTTGCTGCTTTTTGCTTGTGAATTGAATTAGTAATCTTCACACGCCCTGTCCTGGTGATTGAAATAAATTACTTTGTTAAATTGCGAAGTAGGTTGACCCATCTGTTGGCCCATGAATGTTCAGATTCTCAGAGGGTTTATTATTCCAAATAATGACTGCCATATGCAGCGGTAAACAGTTCCTTTAAAACTGACTGAAGGACTTGGTGCTACTTTGAAGGCAATTTATAAAGCTATTCGTGTTCCCCTAACGGATCTGCCCTTCAACTAAACTTCCAGAAAAGTTGTCTCGATCAGTTAACCCTGGCCAAGACACCTTGTTCTCTTTGGAGAGGAAAGAGGAGGAGAAGAACAGAAGTCTCTGTCCCAGGAGCACCTACTATGTGTCAGGCACCAGCACATGTGTTAGCATTGCTCAGCTGAGCCTCGCAACAACCCTGTGCAGTCGGTGTCATTACCCAGGAGAAAACGGAAGGTCAGAGAGGTTAAGTGACTCATCAGAAGACAAATGTTGTATTGCAGAACTGGGACTCGAACTCAGTCCACCTGGCTCCAAGATGTATCCTGCTATTTCCACCAAGCCCAATGGAAAGTATTTGCACTAGAAAGCATAAACCATCTGCAATGGGAATTCTGGGCACTCACAACTCAGACCCACGGAGAAAAAACAAGTAACAGAGTACTTATGCCACAGTTCTGACTCTGCAGATAGCACCGTTCTAACGATGCTTGCCCCTCTTTGCAAACCAGCCCCACTGTACTCTTCCTGGTCATCTCCTTTAGAGAGGAGTGAGCAGAGCTTTGAACACTTCTTAACAAGAATCTAATAGGGTGTGCTAACGACAAAAATCTGCGGGTCCTTTTCTCATATGTGGCTTTGCTTACTTTAGATCATCCTCATTTTCAAGTCCCCGGGGAGAATGCACGCTCTGCTCACACAAGGTCCATAAACTTCTCTGACCATGGGCTATCCATGATTTGTTCATGATGTTAACAGGGACTCACTGTGGCGAGATCACAGATGTTAAATTGCTGATGGATGGCCCAAAGCCAGCACATGGTCGGCTCTTCTGGTATTCAACTGCAGTATTAATCATGTGTGGAAAGGTATTTTTTCCCTCTGTGAAAAATAAAATGGCTAATATACAGTATGGAATGAGGGCCCTGGAACAATTCCTTTCTTAAGAGGAAAAGAATAAAGTTAATAAAAGAATAGACTCCTGCATATGACATGATGACAGCGGGATCTTTCTGAGGAGCTAAATGAATAAGCTCACTCTTCTTTGATTTATGCCAGGGCAAAGAGTCTCTCAAAGCTTCAAAAGGCAGAGAGCACATTTGGAGACGCCGACAGTCTCCACTCCCTTTGTTTAAAGGGAGTGAGAGGCTAAGATGGAGCCAAAGGCAGGCATTTGACAGGCAGAGACCTGAAGAGGTCAGCACCTAAGTGCACGGCAAGAGAAGGGAGAAGGGTGCCTTGGGCAGCTGCCAGACCTTTGGCTGAGGAGGCTTGCCCTCTTTCAACAATCCCCTCCGGACACCTCCGCGTGGGCCAAGGCCCTGCCCTGCCTCTGTGGTGGTTCTCACCCGCGTGGGCCAAGGCCCCGCCCTGCCTCTGTGGTGGTTCTCACCCGCGTGGGCCAAGGCCCCGCCCGGCCTCTGTGGTGGTTCTCACCCGCGTGGGCCAAGGCCCCGCCCGGCCTCTGTGGTGGTTCTCACCCGCGTGGGCCAAGGCCCCGCCCTGCCTCTGTGGTGGTTCTCACCCGCGTGGGCCAAGGCCCCGCCCTGCCTCTGTGGTGGTTCTCACCCGCGTGGGCCAAGGCCCCGCCCGGCCTCTGTGGTGGTTCTCACCCGCGTGGGCCAAGGCCCCGCCCTGCCTCTGTGGTGGTTCTCACCCGCGTGGGCCAAGGCCCCGCCCGGCCTCTGTGGTGGTTCTCACCCGCGTGGGCCAAGGCCCCGCCCTGCCTCTGTGGTGGTTCTCACCCGCGTGGGCCAAGGCCCCGCCCTGCCTCTGTGGTGGTTCTCACCCGCGTGGGCCAAGGCCCCGCCCTGCCTCTGCGGTGGTTCTCACCCGCGTGGGCCAAGGCCCCGCCCGGCCTCTGCGGTGGTTCTCACAGAGCCACAGGGAGTCAGACCCTGTCCTCTGCGGGCAGCTTGAGCCCTGGGGGAATGAGGAGGGGCCGTTGCTGTTGAGTCACCTCTGATTCCTAGTGACCCCACGTGTGTCACAGTGAAACTGTCCTTCATAGGTTGATTTTTTTGGAAGTAGAGCACAGGCTTTTCTTCCAAGGCACTTCTGGGTGGACACTAACCTCCAGCTTTTCAGTTAGCAGCCGAGCACCTTAACCGTTTGGACCATCCAGGGACTCCAAATCTTGAGGAGGGGGCTAGAAATTAGGTTTGTTCCTCACCTCTACCAAAGACGGAACCAGAAAGAAACAAAGCCCGTGATAAGAGCCTTAAAACCAAAAAGCCAAACTTGTTGCCGTCAAGTTGATTCTGCCTCAGGGCAACCCGCATGTTTTACAGAGTACAACTGCTCCATAGTGTCTCCTTGGCTGTAATCTTTACAGAAGCAGCTCGCCAGGCCTTTCTCCCGTGGTGCCAGTGGATGAGTCCAAAACACCAACCTTTAAGGTTAGTAGTCGACAGCAAACCATTTGTACCACCCAGGGACCTTTAAAAGCCTTAGGGATTCTCAAAAGCAGAAGTAACAGTAATAAAACCCCTTTGCCGAGGAGTCAGTTCCAACTCATGGAGACCCTTCATAAAAAATAAATTCCTGCCAGAGAAGTATTTGATATCAGAAAGTTACCTAGTAATCTCCATTTAGGAAAAAGAAAATATATTTGAACTATGTATTCTATTTATTTAAATCAAATGCAACATATACATGATCATAAAAGCATATGATTCAATCGTGGGGAAACAGCAGATAAACTCAAATTTAGAAAAGCCCAAACTCATTTTTTAGTTCTAGGAGATTTTTTGTAGTTTCTTTGGAAACCCTGGTATCGTGGTGGTTAAACATTGGGCTGCTAACCAAAAGGTCGGCAGTTTGAATCCACCAAGCGCTCCTTGGAGACCCTGTGAGGCAGTTCTTCTCTGCCTTATAGGGTTGCTATGAGTCGAAATCGACTCGACAGCAAAGGGTTTTTAACGGGTTTGGGGTTTTCTGTATAAACAATCATGTTGTCTACAGATAGAGACAGGTTTATTTCTTTTTCAATGCATATGCCTCTTGTTCCTTTTGCTGGCTCAATTTCATTGAATAAAAGCAGTGAGAGAACATCTTTGCCTTGTTCCTAATCTTTGAGGAAAAACTTTCCATTTCTCCCTGTTAAGCACAATGTTTTGGAGCCCCGGTAATGCAGTGGTTAAGCACTAGGCTGCTAACCAAAAGGTTGGATGTTTGAACCCACCAGCTGCTCCATGGGAGAAAGATGGGGCAGACTGCTTCCCTCAAGATTACAGACTGGGAAACCGTATGGGGCAATTCTGCTCTGTCTTGTAATATAGGGTCGCCGTGAGTTATAATCAACTCAATAACAATGGGTTTAATTACAATGTTAGTTGTAGGTATTTCATAGATACCTTTCATCAAGGTGAGGAATTTCCCTTCTATTCCTAATTTGCTGAGACTTTTTCTTTTTTTAATCAGGAATGGGTGTTGAATTTGTCAAATACTTTTTATGCATCTGTTGAGATCATCATATGATTTTTCTCCTTCAGCCTGTTAATAATGTGAACTATATCCACTGATTTTTGAAAGTTGAAGGCTTTGCGTTCCTGGGCTGAACCTCACTTAGTCATGATGTAGTATTCATTTTTATATTGTTGGATGCAATTTGCTAATATTTTGTTGGGGATTTTTTACATCTATATTCATGGGAGACATTGGTCTATGGTTTTCTTTTCTTGTATTATCTCTGGTTTGGGTACTAGTAAGGGTAGGGTGGAAACCCTGGTGGTGTAGTAGTTAAGAGCTACGGCTGCTAACCAAAAGGTTGGTAGTTTGAATCCACTAGGTGCTCCTTGGAAGCTCTATGGGGCAGTCCTACTCTGTCCTATAGGGTCGCTATGAGTTGGAATCGACCCAACAGCAATGGGTTTGGTGTTTTTGTTTTTTGTAAGAGTAGGTAGGGTATAGGGATAGAAGAGGAGATGGTGGGGGAAAATCTCCAAAACACCTATCACTTTAGAGGTTGAATAGGATGCAAAGTGAGGCTGAATGATATAAATCTAACAATGTGATTTAAAAAACATGAATTCGAAAAACTGAGTATGTGATTTATGTACGGAGTTATACAATTACAGTTCAAAGAAACTGTTTCTAAAGAAGAAATGGGGCTTGTAACCCTGTGAGACATGTATTCACTGTTAAAAATACTTTTAAAAAAATAATTGTCTTCTAAGAGCTCTGGCTATTGGTTCCCTCCCCACATTTACTTCCAATTACAGCATTTTCTCCACTGAACTCTAATTGCTGCTTGCCTAACCATTGTTACGCCTGCCTTTGGCAAGGAATAGCATTCTGTTTGGTTGGAGCCCCAGTAGCTAGCGTAATATCTGGCGGAGAGAAGGCACGAAAAACTTGTCTGATTCAGGCAAGTCTTGCAGCTTTCTTCTCCCTGCTCTCTATAGTTAGAACGAATTTGGCCAAGGTCCTTTTGGATCAACTACTGCGTAATGGTGACAATAATGTCAACTGTACTCTCCTGAAACTTGCTAATTAAATTTCAAAGTTTAATCAAAAGAACGTGAACTCTCCCTATTAATATGCTGACTTGGCTAGAAGTTGAGTAAATTTTAGATACACTTTCAAAATAAGCAAGAGATGAGTGTACAAGATCCACAATGATCCTGAGGTCTAGACCCCTGGAATAGAAAATCAGAAAATATTGGCCTGAATATATCGGGTCTTAATAAATATTTGTTGTATGAGTATGTATAGCTACAGCTTGTTATATTCTTGGAATGCCTTTCAAGCCTCGTACTACTCTAATTTTCAACATTCTCTGTTTGGCAAAACAAAGTGTGAATTTTTCTTAAATAGTCTCATTCTTTTTGACTCTCTACCCATTTGTATCTTAGGAGAAAACTAACCCCTTGAGTTTCTGGTTAATCATATTCAGCCAAAGTCTTATTTTTCCTGCATCCAAAGTGATATTTCATTCATATTTGTCTCAAGAGACAGGACGCTGCCACTGGCCAAGAGCAAATGAGGTTATAGCCTGCACTGTCTGCTCTCAGTTTCTAATTTAGAGCAAGAGGGGTCTCAGCCTAAGAGCATGCCTCTGTCCCCAGACCATCTACCAACGACAAACATGCCAACTGCGTTGGGACGCTGGTATATTGAGCTTAAAATATCTGCACATGAATAATAGCTTTAATAGTTTTGTTTCCCTGTGTTAGACACTACTAAGTCCTTTATACACAGTATCTCACTTAGTCCTCACAACCAGCCCATGTGAGTGCTGTCAATAGCCACCCCAGCCTTTTTGTAATGACAGAGTTAGTATCACATATTTCTTGGAGAGAAGGATAGATAGACAGACAGACAGACAGATAGATAGACAGATAGATAGAAAGAAAATAGTATATCACGTGTATTTGTTGGAGATATATATGTGTGTGTGTGTGTACATATATATATACACACACACACATATACATATATCTTACTGGTTCTGTTTCTCAGGAGAAGTCTAATACAACTCCCCACCATTTACCTTCTATCACATGATCTCGTTAGAGTACCTTTCTAGTATGAACCACCATCTCACGTTCTCCTCTTTATGATTTACATTTGTCTACTCCCCCAACCAGAACTTCAACTTTTTGAGAGCCGAGACTTGTCTGTCTGTCTTGTTGGCCACTGTGATCCACAGTCTGGTGCTGAGCCTGGCATTTTGAGGCCCTCCCTGAATGTTTGCTGAATCACTGAATGTTTACTGCAGGCCAGAAAACCACTGATGTGTCAAAGAGGACAGTGCTTTGCAGGCCAGTTTTTAGAAGAGTGCCTGGTGTATTGACTGGTGTGCTCTCCAAACCTATTAAGGTCAATGTCCACATCAGTGTGTCTCTGCCATTTCAGGCAAGAAAATGGGCCAACTGAACAATTTTTCTATGCAAAGAAGAAGGCTCAATGACAATGTTTATAGTATACTTTATAATCTCTCCAACAATTATATTCTGATGAATGAAAATAATTTCCATCTCTCTCAATTTGGGGCCATACCTACTAGCTTATGCAAGACCTAAATGTCATTTGTTTCTGGTCTAAAGAATGTTTCTCAGCTGACAGCCCTAAACCTTATGTATCACACAGGACAAAGTCCTAGGAAAAGAAATTTTATTACATAAAACTCTCCCTGGCATGAGTCCAAAATTTGATGGCGAATTTTAACAATATTGCTTGGACTTGACTCTGTTAAGTCTCTCAGTGCCCCGCCAACACATGTCTGAATGAGTTTGATATATGTGACTTGCACCTTGTTTCAACCCTTATAAGTGATTTTGGAGCCTTGTTGGTGCAGTGGTTAAGAGCTCAGGCTGTTACCAAAAGGTCAGCACTTTGAATCTACCAGCTGCTCCTCGGAAGCCCTATGAGACAGTTCTCGTCTGTCCATAAGGTGGCTGAGTCAGAACTGACTTGATAGCAATAGGTTTGTTTGGGTTTTGTTTTTTTTTTTTCTTTTTTTGACTTTATAGGTGAGTTTATCGTTAGCATAAATGTTTTGCAGATCTCCAGCTGGAATTAGATCTCACACTTCGGTGCCACGTTTGTTTTAGAAGTTTTGCTGATTCCGATGACACTACCTTCCTCTCCATCCTTCGCGGCTTTGCACTTTCTGGTCCTGTAACTTGGAGCTGCTCGGCAATCAGTCCTTGCCTTTGAGATGCTGTCCTCTATGTTTTGAATTTCCTCTCCTTTGGCCTGTGTCTTACTCTTGCTTGTTTTTAAGGCTCGGATCTGCTGTCCCACCTTCGCTTCCCTGATATAATCCCCCAGGTTCACACATACTTTAGCTGTTAATTTGGTTGCCCTTCCTCTGAATTCCAAAAACACTTTATGCATATCTTTGGTTTAATGACATAATTATCTAGTTAGATTTTAGTTTTCCCAACTTGTCGATGGGTTCCTGGAGTGTCTGCTTTATTCATCTTGTATCCCTAGCACATCAGAGTAACTTCCATATTATGTTGTTATCATTGTTGTTAGCTGGCATCATCAAGTTGGCTGATGACTCATGGTGACCCCATGCACAATAGAACAAAATGCTGCTGGTCCAGCGTCATCCCCAGTTGCGAATTGAACCACTGTGATCCATAGAGCTTTCATTGGCTGACATTTGGAAGTAGATGCACAGACCATTCTTCTAATATGTCTTAGGCTGGAGCCTCTGTTGAAATCTGTTCTACATCACAGCAACATACAAGCCTCCACTGACAGATAGGAGGTGGCTGAATATGCTATATCGGCCAGGGATCGAAACCGAGTCTCCCGCATCGAAGGCAAGAATTCTACCACTGAACCACCACTGCCCCTGATATATGCTAATTAATGTACAGTATAATATAACATAACATAATGTAAATAGTGCCACACAATATAGTATAACATTATTTAATACGATGACTATCTTTTTTACCCTCTTGTCTCTCCAAATTCCTCAGTTGAAGGCTGAAGCCCACTTAGAAGTGTTAGAGAATGCCGTACTCAGCCGAATTACTCACTTAAGTTGAAACAGAAGGCTAATCATACCAGGTGTTTCTGAAAACTCTCCTGTACCCAGTGTGAAGGCCACTGGCATGGTGCTGTGCAATGAAAAAAAACATTCAAGATGCCATCTCTAAAGCATAAACTCCAAGACAGTGGGTACTGTGGTGGGCATGTCTGGGCACTGACATGCTCAGAAGAATACAAGGAGAAAGGGGGAAGAGATCAAAAACTGCTTTTTTACTCTGCATAAGACAGTTCCTTTTCTTAGGACAAAACAAAGCAAACATTATAGTGACCTCTGATATAAACCCAAACCAAACCCACTGCCAACAAGTCGGTTCTGACAGCAATGCTATAGGACAGGGTAGAACGGCCCCACAGGCTTTCCAAGGCTGTAATCTTTACGGAAGCAGGTTGCCACATTTTTCTCCCGCGGATCAGCTGATGGGTTCAAATCACCAACATTTTGGTTAGCAACCGAGCACTTAACCACTGCACCACCAGGGCTCCTAATATAAACAAGCCAATACAATTTGGTAACCTAACCTAGTAGAGGTATGGAGCCCTGGTGGCGCAGCGGTTTAAGAACTTGGCTGTTAACCAAAATGTCAGCAATTCGAATCCATCAGCCACTCCTCAGAAACCCTATGGGGCATTTGTGCTCTGTCAGAATCAACTCAATGGCAATGGATTTGGTTTTTTGGTTTTAGTAGAGGTAAGTGGTTATTGCTTTGAAATGCTGTCTCTTGGAAAGAAAGCTGAGGTCTTGATACCAAAATGGAAAAATAAGCTCTTCCCCAAAGATTAATAATAATTTTTTTTTTAATAAACAAAATACACGAAAGTGTTGTTTTCTTCATGGCTTCAAGATCAGCAAGGCTGGGAACTGATTAGCAAGAACAAGCATCGTCTCTCAGACACAAGAGGACCGGCCAGGCGGGGGCTGACGTTTTTCAGAACAGCAGATTTTCCTCCACCAGTCCATCTTTGGGGAAGAGAAGGGAGCTCCGGGGACAACTATCAACACAGTAGCAGCTTGGTGCATTTTCTTGTTCTCCCCTGGGGAGCTGCTTTCTTTGCAAAACTGCTGTCATTTTAATGGGCTGCCATTTGCTCATTAAAGTCATCTGGGAATTTAGTCAGCATATGGACCACAAAATAGGACCCTGTATAATGTTTAGGATTTTGTCCTTTAATAAAACATTTTATAAGCACAGTGCATACCTATTAACTGATACCCACCCTTCTCGGGGCCCAGCAGCCTGACTCATGGTCTGCAGTGCACTGAATGCTGTAGGTGAGTTATAGGGAGATGTTCTCCCAAGATCCCATTCGTCTTTATTATGACACTCAAATAGCAGATGATGAGTAATCAGTCACTGCTAAATCCAGTCCCTGGGAAATTAACCAGGCTTGGCTTCTTATCATTCAAAATCTTCTTGAGGGCTGCATCCTTTGGAGAAGAAAGGCCCTGGGCTTCTGATCCCTTGGAGGGATTTATTATCTGTGTAAAGGAGAACTGTGTGTGTGTGTGCACACATGTTTATCATTGATAGAACCCCTCACCTCCAAAAAATGCAAACCAGTTGCTGAATCTATTACAACTCAAGACAACCACACGTGTGTCAGAGTAGAACTGGGCTCCATAGAGTTTTCAGTGGCTGATTCTTTTGGAAGTAGATTGTCAGGCCTTTCTTCCAAGGTGCCTCCAACCTTCCTGTTAGCAGTCAAGGGCACAGGTTAATGTTTGCCACACTCAGGGACTCCTCATTAGAGGGTGGAGGCAATTCTGAATATAGCCTAATGACTGAGACTCAGATTTGACTTTCAATGAACGGATGTCTGATTCCTATGGAGAGACAGAGGCTTAATGAGCTATAACCCTAGGAAAAAAAAAAAATTGGTTTCTTTAACCAGTTGCTGTCAAATCAATTCCAACTCATAAACCCATTGCCGTAGAGTTGATTCCGACTCATAGCGACCGTATAGGGCAGAGTAGAACTGCCCCATAGAGGTCCCAAGGAGCACTTGGTAGATTTGAACTGCCAACCTTTTGGTTAGCAGCCACAGCACTTAACCACTACACCACCAGAGTTTCCGACTCGTAGTGATCCCATTCGTGTCAGAGTAGAACTGTGCTCCATCGGGTT
Organism: Elephas maximus indicus; assembly: GCF_024166365.1. Classification (NCBI taxonomy): domain Eukaryota; kingdom Metazoa; phylum Chordata; class Mammalia; order Proboscidea; family Elephantidae; genus Elephas; species Elephas maximus. The sequence continues at coordinate 86,799,254 of NC_064826.1, forward strand.
TTCAATGACTGATTTTTCAGAAGTTGGCTGTCAGGCTTTTTTTTTTCTTGAGGTACCCCTGGGTGGACTCAAGCCACCAACTTTTGGTTAGCAGCCGAGTGCATTAACGGCTGTACCACCCAAGGACTCATCACTGATAGAGCAGTTCCTAAACACTAGTACATGAGCTGGTCCATCAGAATCTCCTGGAATGGGCATACTAGGCCCCAGTCCCAAAGTCCTTCGGTGGTATAAACGGTTAAAGCTCTTGGCTGCTAACTAAAAGATTGGAGGTTCAAGTCTGCCCAATGACACCTCAGAAGAAAGGCCTGGCAATCTATTTTGGAAAAATCAGCCATTAAAAACCCCATGGAGGACAGTCCTAGTCTGACACACATGAGGTCACCACGAATTGGAATCAACTCGATGGCAATTGATTTGTTTAGGCCCTATCCCAGCACCACTGAACTTTCTTCAGGGACAAGGCAGAGAACTATTTTGACAACCACTGCCTCCAATGTTTTCTGATACACAGCCAGATTTGGAAGCCACTTGTAAAATAGAATGCTAAAGCAAAAAAAAAAAAAAAAAAAAAACCCAAATCCATTGCCATCAAGTCGATTCGCACTCGTAGCGACCCTATAGGACAGAGTAGAACTGCCCCATAGGATTTCCAAGGAACAGCTGGTAGATTCCAAAGGTTAGCAGCCTGAGCTCTTAACCACTTCGCCACCAGGGCTACGTTAATAATAATAGTTCCTTCTAAATAGAAAAAACAAAAAAACAAAAACTTGCACAGCCACAGAATGTATCTCTGAGCCAAACTACCCATTTAATAAGTGTTGATCACAAAGGTGAAGGTGGGCAAGACTCAATACAATCTATCACCGTGCTTAGAAAACTCAGAAAAAACACACCTTTTGACAGGCTTAGTTTTCTCAAGTGTTACTACTGTTTTGAGTACCACTTTGCCTCATTTTACCTTCAGTCCCTACAATTATGGGGAAAAGGGACTTACATAGTCCTAGGTTCCAAATGAGGAATGACTCAACCCTAAGAACACAGGAGGAAAAGGGAGAATGAGGCCCCAGTAATGGGAAGCAGAGGGGTAGCAGTGTTTGAGTCACAGAGGGCACGAGCTGAGGGGAGGCCAGGCTAGGGGGCAGGACCTACACCACGGGCAGGTGAGGCAATGAGCACATAAGAAAGCTCCCACCCTTTGACTATCTTGCTGTGTTCCCATTACATATTTCTCATGGCTTCCTCTAAGATCTTTTCATCATAATCATAACAAATCTCAAGTCAGTGTATTATCTTAACTCCATCAGCCTGAGATGGGAAGAACTAGATGGTGCCCAGCTACCACCGATAACTGCCCTGGCAGGGAACACAATAGAGAATCCCTGATGGAGCAGGAGAAAATTGGGATATAGACCTCAAATTCTAGTAAAAAGACCAGACTTAATGGTCTGACCCAGACTGGAGGGACCCCAGAGGTCATGGCCCTGGACTTTCTGCTAGCCCAAAACTGAAACCATTCCCAAGGGCAACTCTTCAGACAAGATTAGACTGGACTATAAGACATAAAATGATAGTGAGGAGTGTCATTCTTAGCTCAGTAGACACATGAGACTATGTGGGCAGCTCCTGTCTGGAGGTGAGATGAGAAGGCAGAGGGGGAGAGGAGCGGCTTGAACAGACATGGGGAATACAGGGTGGAGAGAGGAGTGTGCTGTCACATTGTAGGGAGAGCAGCTAGGGTCACATAACAATGTATGTATAAGTTTTTGTATAAGAAACTGACTTGAATTGTAAACTTTCACTTAAGGAACAATTTTAAAAAAAGGAAAAAATGTAGTATCTTAAAATTTGTCAAAAAGGCACTGCTTTTTGAAGACTATTCTTAGGGGAAGCAATTACTCTTTGCACCACCACCCCAGTTTTGCTTCTGATTGGGGTGGGGGGATGGAATACATGGTCCCACACTTCCCAAGAAAAGACAGTTGAGACTGAGGGAAATGCCCAGGTGCTGTCCGAAGCACAGAAATAAGAGACGCACATTGGGAAACTCCAGGGATGTGTCTATTTGCCCTGCAACAGTAACACTAGTAACTAGCATTTACTCAGAGCTGATCCTGCTCAGGCACGATGCTCAATTTTTTGCACGCATCATCGCATTTTTTTCCTCACAAACACCTTATAAACTAGGTATTATTATTATCCCTATTTTAAAGATGGGGAAGCTGAGGGGAGTTAAATAAATGGCCACATTTAGGACCCAGATATTTCACTCAACCCATGCTTCTAGATTCAAGCAATACCATCTGGAGCATTGCAGGCTGCCAAGAGTTCTTTCCTAGTGATGGGAATAGCCAAGAATGGAGAAGAGAATGATATCTGCTGCAAAATAAGTCTTTTCCTATTAACCAACACCATTCAACAAAAACCAAGCCAACTTGGATGGAGAACAAAATAATAATTATAATATGTGTGTAGAGCACATAGATTTGTAGACTTGAGCTTTGCAGTCCTTTTATGATCTGCTCCATCTCCCTGCTCACTCGCTCTCTGCCTTTCTACAAAAAAAAAAAAAAAAATTGGAATAAAAAGGAAGAAATAAAAATATCTCCACTTTCCTTCAAGCAACAATCAAACCTCTTTCCAGAACTTGTCTTCTCTGAAAGCTAAGGCCTCCTAGGGAGCATCTAAGAGAGCAGATCCGGCCACAGTCCCCTGCATTCCTTGGGCAGCTTTTCTCCAGGGAATCCCACCCACACTAGAGCTTTCTCTCTCAGCTTCTCCTTCCGGGATCCTGTGCCTCATGCAATATCGACATTCAGCAGGAGGCAAATTCGAGTTCTTTGAGGTTTCTAAGAAGCTAGCTATGACCCAGCAGCACATCAAAGCATCTGACATTTGCCCTGCACAGACCCTTGTGGTCCTTTCCAAAGAGCATCCACCCACTTTCTATGATGACTAGTATTGATACTTAGTAAGCAGTAACAATGCACCACAAACAATGAGGAGCACAAAAGCTCCTTTAGCTCCTACCCAGCGCCCAGTGTCCTGCAGATAAAATAACAATAGCTGCCACTCACGGCACCCTTACCATGGTTCAGATCTTGTGCTAACCAACTGACATTAATCCCAAGAGCCTTAATAGGTGGGAAGAGGTAGGTAGGTAGGATCCCCATTTTACAGATAGGGAAACTGATGCTAAACTAATAAGGTGGTGTGCTAAGAACAGCATGCTCCAAAGCCCAAGCTCTTAACCAGGATACCATAGTTCTTCCTTGATGCTGCTGTTGTTAGTTGCCATTGAGTCAATCTCGACTCATGGTGACCCCATGTGTTCAGAATAGAACTGCTCCATAGGGTTTTCAAGGCTTGGCCTTTCGGAAACAGATCCCCAGCCTGTCTTCCAAGGCACCTGTGAGTGGCTTCAAACCACCAACCTTTTGGCTAGTCATCGAGCGCTTAATTGTTTGGGCCACTCAGGGACTCCTAGTTTCCGCCTACTGCTTAATAATTGTTCAGGGCCAGAGGAGGTTATGGGCTTTGAATGACACACATTTCCTATTCAAGTTATCTCCCATCTTGTTTTGGTTGGACTAATAGATAAAAAGGAGACTCAATAAGATAGAAAAAAAAAAAAAAATCTGTGGAAACCTGAGTCTCTGAAGATTTTGCTGCTGCTATTTCACTAGCCATTACTTCCCATTTAGGCTTTGCAAACGTCCTAGAAGGGGTGGTGGACAAGACAGGGAGTGACAGGAAATGTGGATGAAAATGCAGGTCTCTTCTTTCACAGACATAGTCACAGCTATTCCCGTCAAGTGTTAATGAAATAAAAGAACAGCAATGCAATGTGATTTTTATTTCCTTTTTCACACTTATTGCCCACAAATGCCTTCTAACACAACATTTTTCCCAGATCTGTGCCAAAATGAGAAAAATAAGATATTGTAATGATTTTTATAAAGATAAATTTTTTCCCTTTTAAGGATTAGCCTTTATTTTGAGATTATTTTCTTCTTTCTTTTTAGTGTTAAAATATCCTTTCTTCTCAGAAGTGATGATAGTGCTAATTTTCTCCTTTTTAATTGTGTTTTCTTAACCAAACAAAAAGTCAGTCACCTTATATCAGTTTTTCAAAAAGCATTTTTTTTTTTTTTTCTAATTTTACTAGCTCAAGAAAGTCTGGGATAATGTTTGCTGATTTTTCTAAATGTTCTATGATTAACATGCATTGTTTTGCAAAATGAATAAACAGTTATTTTTAAAGAAATAAACCATAAATTTTAGGGGAACCATAGACACATATTTATCTTCCTTTGTATGACTTTATTTTTAATGCTCACTTATCTAGCCATCTCTGATTTACTTACTGTCACTGTGGAAAAGTATAGAAAAGCAACATCGAGAAGGTTTTTCTCGGCAATGTTGAGAGAGTTTTTGGTAGGGGAAAATAAGTAGATGTATCAGTGAGTCAAGTGAAATTTAACAAGAGAATATTTTTAAGTTATTTTTCATGAAGCCAAACTGATGTAATAAGAAATCATCTGTTGGACAACAGAAGATTTTTTTTCTCTGTCGCAAAAGTGAAACTTTTAAAAAATATAAGTCTACCAAAATTTAGACTGCTGCAAACAATGTTAAGTATCTGATAATTTGAATAAAAAAAAAGAAACCAAATTATCTTTGACCTCATGGAAGATCTCCTGACAGTCAAGACACAAAACCTCTATTGTCAACAGACTCTATTTTAAGAGGGACTGAGGAGGATTTGGCAAAACGAAGTTTAGGTTTAGACTAATTTCACATGCTAATGAGAATCTCCAGATAAAAGCTGCTTTACAATGGGTGCTAACCAGTTGGCAGATTAACAAGATGCAGACCAAATGGAGCAGGAATTAGTCGTGTTTGTCATAATACCATATGGCTAGAAAGAAACTGGGAGAGTTTGGTTTAGAGTGTCCAGGAGGTTTGGGGGGACAATACAGTTAAGTGTCCCAGACAAATCAGAGCCTTCACACAAGAAGATTGCGCAGTGTTCATTGGTAACCCCTTGCAACCCCTTTCAGTGTTGGAAATTTTCTGTATCCTTCAAAATGAAACGCTACAATTTACATTCACTCTCTTTCCTTCAGTCTTCAGAATCCCTGCACCAAAGAGGGGAAATGCAGCAAAGAAAAGAATATGCACTCTAGAGTGGCACTGTCCCATATGGTAGCCTCTAGCCACATGGGGCTGTTTCAACTCAAATCGAAATCAGTTGAAGTGAAATGAAAATTCAAATTTAGTTATATTGGCCACATTTCAGGTGCTGAACAGTCACATGTAGCTAGGGACTGCCATAATGGGCAGAGTGGATAGAGAACATTTCCATCACTGCCAAAAGTTGTATTGGACAACCCTGCTCTAGAACCAAAGGTTCCACTGTGTGAATTTGAGCCTCACGTGATTTCCTCATCTGAAAATTAGGATGCTAATAATACTGGTGTCACAAGGATGTTAGGAATGTATGCAAGGGTTTTCTGTAAAGTATATAAAAAAAAATAAATGTTAGCTATTTTGATGATGATGATGATTAATGACTTCCATAGGTTGGTGGTTTTTGTAGGTATGGCTGGCATCTGTCCCTCTCCCAACCCCAGAGCACCTTCCTACAGAATCGAAACTTCTTTTCAAATACACAATCCCTGACGGGTGGATGACCCAGTAAGCAAGGTAAGCATAGGCTTACTTGTGCTTACTTACTAATCTGCAGTGAACAATTTCACTATTGTTCACCACAGATGATCTGGTAAGCAAGGTAAACACAGTGCTGGGTTTTACACAGTCTGAGCATGGGTGTGTGTGGACAAGCAGGGTCCATTTAAAAGGTCCAGAGAAGGATGAACTTCTCTGCACAAAAAACTCACCCACATAGGATGCCTAACTTCGACTCATGATAAGTAAATAGCTTGTTACAGGAAATGAAGAAAATAGTCTTAATTTTAAACAACAGCCTAATAGTCATTCTGACCTGCTGTTAATATAACTGTATGAAGGAAAGGGCACAAAATTTGGATTCAGATGGATCAAGTCATTTGGCTCAGTCAGTTATTAGTCATGTGCCCAACGGCATGGGCCTGAACCTATGTGAACTTGCTTTGTCAGCTTAAACCAAAACCCATTTCTGTCAAGTTGATTCTGACTCATGGCAACCCCATGTGTTTCAGAGTAGACTGCTCCATAGGGTCTTCTGAGCTGTAATCTTTACAGAAGCAGATTGCCAGGCCTTTCTTCCATGACACAACTGGATGGATTCAAACCACTAACCTTTAGGTTAATATAGTCTAGTGCAAACCACCCAGGGACCTGTCAGCTTAAAACAGGAGCAATAATCCCACCTCCACAGTGTTGTGGTGAAAGTTAGGAGGGGCCACAGGTGGAAAGTGGTCTAGTACCTGGTTCCCAGTCCATACTGGATAACATGAGTTCCCTTCTCTTCTCTGTATTGATGATTCATTCATTAGTAACTGAAACAACAGCTTGTAGATTTATTTTCCATGTTACACTTGGGCTTAATCAGTCACTCTCACGTATACCACCCTCCTGAGAGGGCTGCCCTGGTTACTCTCCCAAAGCAATGTAAACTGCAATCCCCGCTTTCAGACTTTTATTTAAAATGAATATCTGAGCCTTACTTTTGGTCTTAGTGCTGATAGGATCCTTTAGCGAAATGTCAACACTAAGAAGATTTCATTGTCAGCTGATAACAGCCGGGAAGAAGGAATCCTCAGAAAACGAGGGTAACCTCCCCCACACTGGCCAAAAAAACAAAACACAAAGCCGGCAGCCCTTCGGCTCCTGGGGGAGCAGCTGCTCCGGGCAGAGAGCGCTTGGCGATCCTGGCCGGGCTGCGTATTTCACCCTCCAGTGGAGCCCGTGATGGGTCTCCTCACGTCCCTGGTCTCTGGACTTATCAGGAGCAGACATCTGTGGCCCCGTCTGCCGGGACCACCCAGAGGGCAGCCCCTGAACCCTGGGGCTCCCCGCGAATTTGCAGAAAGGTCAGGAGTCACTTGCTCCAACCAGTTCACTAAAAGCATCTCGAGGAGACCCGATGGAAAGGTCATCTTAAGATAGTGACAGGGCACAGCTTGGGGGAGGGGGGAGGGAAGGGGGACAGAAGGGTTTCTTTTTTAAGTAGCAAAAAGTACATGTGTTTCTGGCTCCGTTTAGGCTCGCGAGTCTGATTTTTATTTCGATGGCACTTCCTTGGATTTTCCAATTCATGTCTAAATCACAAAATGTGTCCATTGTGTACTTGTGGGCTTGCGTGCATGTGGCACGGAGCACAACATGGCAAATGCGTTTTCTCACTTCATTAGGGATTGCTTTAAGATGGCGTCCAAATGTCCGCTCTCCCAATCCCGTCCAGAGAGGATTGTGTTACTTTTTCCCCCAGTGGGAACAGAAGGAATGGCGAAGTTACAAGCTGTGATGTTTAATATTTTTCAATTTCGCATATCCAGCTTTGAAAGCTGATTGTAGGGACAGCCTGGTCAGCCATGCCAGCACGTGGAAGAGCCCACCTTGTCATGGTGTCCCGGGAAGGGTTCCATTAGCCGTGCAAATCTCTGCACCCCAGCCGGCCGACGCTGGTCTCAGCCCCAGGGAGCCCTTTTCACTTCACTGAGCGAGGTGCTGACTCCACCTCCCACAGGCAGGCAGGCCAGGATGCATTCTGCTGACTTAAGAAGATGCCACGTAAATTAGAACGCATGTAACCATATGGTTCAAACCTGCAGGTCATATTTTATACACAAATGACTATGACAGGCAGTATTTTTGTGCTGACAAGTTGTATTTCACCCATGTTTACTTAGAATTCCATGCTATCATTAAAAGCTGAACAATAGAACTTTATCATAATTTTATACAAATGTTTGATTGGGTTTCCTTCTTAGAAGAAGGAAGAGAAAAATTCATCCTGCAGCTTTGCCTTCCTCCACAACTCTTATTATTTAAGGATTTGGTTCTCAGCTTTGGCTTCCAGATGAATCAGAGTTGAGTGCACTAAATAGCTCTCTTATTTGGGCCTCCAAAATAGAAAACACATTTTTTTTTTTTTTTTTAGCTACCATTAAATGCGGGCCATCTCTGGATGTTTTGACCATAGAACCAATTGGCTCAACCTTCCTGACTTTGCCTTTCGTAAAGCCGTGAATGAGAGAACGTCCAATACAGTGATCAGTCACCTCCAAAGCCTCTAGGTTGAGGAAGTAAATAACGAACACCATTCTAGCTGGGTCTTTCTACAGCCTCTAGTCCTCTCTGGAGATCAAACCAAAAGCAGACCAGTTGCTGTAGAGTCGATTCTGACTCATGGCGACCCCCTGTGTTTCAGAGTAGAACTGCACTGCATAGGGTTTTCAGTGGCTGTGGTCTTCCGAAGTAGACCAGACCTTTCTTCTGAGATGTCTCTGGGTAGATTTGAACCATCAGTCTTCCTGTTAGTAGTCAAGTGCCTAACCTTTTGTGCCACCCAGGTACCCTTCTCTGGAGACAAACCTTAGGAAAACATCTTGCGAGGTTACTAGAATTCTGAATAAACACCCTGCAAGTCCTAGAGACACTGTGGCTCTATTATGGTTGCAGGAACTAAGAGACTTCAGCACAAATCTTAAACTCAAATTGAAAAAAAAAAAATCAAAACAATTCTTGTAAACATGGTTTTGCCTTGAGAAAATATCGTGAGCTCCCACATATCCTTTGCTCTGCCTTAGAGATCCAACTCAAAAAAGAAACCAAACCCATTGCTGTAAAGTTGATTCCAACCCATAGCGACCTTGAAGGACAGAGCAGAACTGCCCCATAGGGTTTCTAGGGAGCAGCTGAAGGATTCAAACTGCTGACCTTTTGATTAGCAACCACCTTATCCACTTTGCCACCAGGGCTCAGGGTGACCCTTATTTCAAGGTGAACCAAAACTGAGATATGTAGTCTGGGAAAGATATATTTCAGACTTATGAATGAATTTATATAAAATACCCTGGCAAAGCTATTAAAATTACAATCACATTTAGTTACACATTTAACAAATAACCTTTATTGAAAGTAACAAATTTTTTTTTTTTAATTGGGACTAACTTGATCCCTCAGGGCATACGGATACCAAACCTAAAACCCACTGGAGCGTGGAGAAATTCTGTCCGTGAAGGATGGAGGGCCAACTCTGGAAGCTCAGGGAAAGCAGATCATCTCTCTCCAGCCAGGCAGACCTGGGTTCGAATCCTGAATCTACCTCTTACTTGCTTTAAGCAATTCCATAATGCCTCCAAGATCGGTTTCCTCACTTGTAAAATGGGATGAAATGTACAATGCCTACTGCACCTAATTAATGTTGCTCTCTTTGCTCTACTCCCTACTGCATGAACACCTGTGCTCCCAAACCGAGAGACTGCCCAGAGGGTAGCTGTCTAGAAGGGGGAGAAGTCTGATATCATGAAACTTTGATGTCGGCTCCCTCCCAAGCTCCTCCTTCTTGGCACCATCTCTTCTCCCCAGGTGTCTTTCAAGTCTTCACTGATAATGGTTTAGGGACTGACTCATCCTAAGTGTATTTTAATGAGAGAGTCAGCAAAACCTTAAGCCTTTAAAGATTTAAGGTGATGATTTTCTTTTAATGAACATGTGTCATTCTATTAAACAAGTAATATATGATTACAAGAAAAGAGGAAAATGCAGCAGTAAAAAAAAAAGAGTAGAATTATCCATCATCCTGCTGCCCAAAGATTATTAACATTTTGTTGTTTTCTCCTAGTCTTTTCTGTATGCCTGTTTTTTGTAGCCTTTTGTTGTGTGTGTGTGTGTGCGTGCATTTAAAAAAAGTGATTATGTTGTCTTTAGTTTTGTAAACAAAAAGTATACACAACTTTGAATCCAGTTTTTACTTAACTTTATAACCCAAGAAGCATTTTCTGCATTATTATAAACTCATCAATAACAATTTTAAAGGCTACATCATAAGGGATACATTTTTAAAGGCAGAGTCTCCCCCTCCAATAGGCTCTGGGAGAGATAAATGCATAAAACCAAAACTGAAGGTGGCTTCTTTGATCTTTGTCTATTTTTTATTCTCTGATATAATGCTGGGGCTTAGAGTAGTGCCTGACCCATGATTGTTGTGGTTGTTAGTTGCCATCAAGTCTGCTCCAACTCATGGCGACATTATAATAGGTGCCCTTTAGTGAATAAGAATACGAGTAGATGAATATTTAACCACTAGGACTCCCTCTCCAAAAACAGTTCCCTGATCTGGTATGAACTCATTCTACATAGTGTTTGAAAGTCATTGACTCTCTCCATGTTTCAGTTTCTCCCACAACCTATTGCTAAGACACTAGTAAGTGCACTATATGATTTATAAAAATATCTGTAGATTTCTAAAAGCACCTGATTCCCAGATAACGCCCTTGCAGGCACATGGTGAAAACTACATGGAAATCTAAGAAAGCTTCAAATTGTTTGGAGTTTTTTTGAAATTACAAAATCATAAGTTATAATAGAGCCATCTCTGTGATTCTCTGATCCCAAAACTCCTAAATCCATTGGAAACTCTGTGCAAACACACAAGAAAAAGATCTGGCCTAATGTAAGAATAAATGATAAAAGTTTGTTTAGCCAACAGCCCTGGAAGTGTTTATGCTAAAATGCTGATCAAGGTGATGCTTAGTTAGTCTCTAGGGTCTCATCACCAAGATCTAGTGCAACATCACTGGTCCAACTCAAGTACCAGAAAGTGATTCATGGAAATTTTCAAATGACAGAGCTGAGATGAGATTTTCTGAAATGCCTTTACCTTGTAGAAGGACCCCATGAGCTGAAGTAGATTTCTTCTAATCTAGGAGCCACCATCAAACTTGTTATTGTTGTTAGCTCCAAATCACGGCAACCTTGTATATGTGTAACAGAACGAAATGCTGCCCAGTCCTGCAGCATCATCATGATCAGTGGTATGCTCAAGTCCATTGTTGCAGCCACTGTACATTTTGAGTGCCTTCCCACCTGTGGGTTTCATCTTCCAACACTATAGCAGATAATATTCTGTTGTGATCCATAGGGTTTTCGCTAACTAATTTTCAGAAGTAGATCACTAGGCCTTTCTTCCTAGTCTGTCTTAGTCTGGAAGCTCCACTGAAAGCTCCACCGTGGATGACCCTGCTGGTATTTGAAATACCGGGGACATAGCTTCCAGCATCATACCAACATGAAAGCCACCGCAGTACAACAAACTGACGGATGGGTGATAGCCATGAAACTTACCCTTATGTTAAACTAAGTAATTCATAGTATATCATTATAATTTACCATCATAATTTTTTTTCCCCTCCAAAACCTATAAATGCCCACAGGCCTATTGTATGAGCAAAATTTGTCTTTGAAAACAATTGTAACATGGGCAAGAAAAAAAAATTTATAACATTATCAGTACCATTTAGCCTCTTAGGTCAGCTCCAGCACAGGTAACGAAGGAAATAAGGGAAGCATGGGCATTGCTCTTCTCTCAGAGCCCACAGCACAAACTTGGGACAACAGAGGAGATTTCTGAGGTAACAAGGTGAAAAAGAGACTGGAGATGAAACCCCTGAGGGAAAGCTAAAGGAAGTGAGGAGATTCCGTGTGATAAAGAGGAGGGAGATCAAGAATTTTTTGGATTTTAAAAATTAATCTTTGTTGATGTGAGAGGATGTTTATGCAGGAGGGTGACCTCCTTTTTCTATCTCTACTGGGGCAGGTCAAAAGAAAATGGACTTAAGCTGTAGTCAGATGGGTTTAGGTAAGACAGAAGAAGGAATTTCCTGAATGTGGAGGTCGTTAAAAACTGGAATGAATTACTAAGGGAGTCTGTGGACACTCTTCCTCTAGGGAGCATTTAAAAATAAGATAAATTTTCATCTGTCTGGGAGGGTTTAGAAATAATCCAACCAGAAGGCCTCTCAAAGCATTTTCCAGCCCTATAACCTGAAGGCCAAATTCCCTCCAATTTTATTTATATAGTTAAATTGATAGAAGATGGATGCCTGGAGCAGAATCCAGGATTTCTGATACAGTAACTAGAGGCTACTGTATTTTATTTTATAATAATACACTACTTTGCATAAAAGACTGAAGTGGTATTCCCTCCTGGAAATCACATCAAGAAAGGAAATGTACAACCCTAAACTCGGCAGATTAACTGTATTACTTAGACAACTTCACCTTCATCTTCACAAACGCAAGCTACCATCTCCTCCTCTAAGCTCCTTTGTTCCATTTCTAGTTTTTAATTTTATCTTTCCCAGACATTCATTCCAACTATCCCATTTTACAACTAGCCAGTTTGTCCTAACAATCTTTCAAAACCCGACCAAATACTTTTCCAGCAGTAATTTGGCCCACTTTCAATCCCAGATATACCGAGCTAAAAAAACAAATTTGCATTTTGAAAAATTGTTTTTCACGCACATTCTTTTCTTTTTCTCCTGAGCTTTAATCAAGCCCATCAGCAGATTCCCATATGTCCTTCAAGGCGGGAATATCTTGACGCCGAGTGCTGATCTAACTCTCTCTTGTACGCTACCAGCTTTGTTTGAGTTCCATGGTTTTCCCTTCTTTTAAAGGCTTCAAGTCTCCTTTGTTTCAGGCTAAATCAGGAACTTTAAAAGGAATTGATAATCAAACCCTCCTCAGCGATCACTAGTGCCTCCTCCTCTTCATTCTTAGCCTCAACTTCTTTTTTCCCCTTCAGGCTCTCCCTCCTTCTCACCCCCTCACCCCAAGGCATTTATCAAAAGTTCCCTCTGAGTATTCCAACTTCTTTGTCCAGCATGAACTCTCTGATTCAAGTGTAAAGAAAAGGAATTTGGTTTAGGTAAGAAAAGGGAGACTGAAAGGGAAAAGGGAAGGAGAAGGGGTCTTCAACCCCACAGAAGTAGCTTCCTGACAGCTACTTCTCAAGCAGAGTGAGAAAAGTCCTTGAAGAATTTGGCTTGGCACATGTTATAGCAGGATTTGGGCAAAAAGAGATGTTTGGCCCCTAAGACAGATGATATCAATTTATTCGCAGGTTGTGAAGTAAAGTAGATCGTAATATTTAAACTATTCACGACTTCATCATACTCCCGCAACTTTGCTTCTGGTTCTAAATTACAGTGACCAAACTGTAGTCATCAAAATAAAAGAAAATCATCATTATTCTTACATCTATAGAAGTTGCCCAAAGGATTTCAGTCTTTAGTAGGAGTAGGGTAGGGAGAGGAATAACCTTTGCCTTTATACACCACAAAAGAGGTAAAAGAGATGTGTTCTCATCTTCTACAAGTGGGGAAAGCCAGGAACAGAGGGAAGGAATAGTTTAATCAGGTGACCAAGGTAATCTCAAGGTTCTGTGTACCTGTATGTAACACGTACTCTTCCAGGATGCCCAGTTAAGATAAAATTAGTTAAATAGGTAATAAGGTAAAAAATATATATATATTTGTGTTCACAAAAGCATATTAAGGTGAGCTTATGAACAATTTCTTTCAAATAATAAAGTGCATTATTAAATATTCAAGTCACTGATAGAAGCTGATCAATAGTAGTCAGTGCTCTTGGCGATAGCTGGTTTCACCAGCCTCTCAAATTCTACCACCCCTCTGTCCAAGTTGACCTCTAGAGCTAACTACAGCCCCAGTCCTCCTTAGGCTACTCACAGTTCAGCTCTCTTTCCTCAGAAAGAGAAGTAGAAATAGAAACAAAGACAGAAATAGGGAGTCACAGGAGACCATTTAAATTGGTTCCATCTTGGAGGGCATATTCATCCAGACACACTTAAAGACAACACAATTGAGTGTTGCATAAAACCAAAAAACCAGTTGCCATCGAGTCAACTCCGACTCATGGTGACCCCTTGTGTGTCAGAATAGAACTATGCTCCATAAGTTTTCAATGGCTGGTTGCATGTTTGACAGTTAATCCAGCTCTGTTAACTGGTAATCCAGTTCTTCGTGAACAATCCCTGGGCTAACTGTGTCTCCGTCCCCGAAGTTTTGAGAGATTAACACTCCTAATTCCTCTCTCACTGCACCACTTCCTTACTCTCATTCATTCAACCACCACTTTCACCAGCACATGAGAATTTTCATTTTTCCCACTGTTCTGAGCCTTTGCCTTGAACCCTTGGCCTTAAGATAACCAGCTGGGTCTGTCTTGGTCCCTCTTCTCCTCTTGCTTCTAGTACAGAGCAACAGCAGAAAGCACCCCAAGACAAGAAGGCTCCACGTGCCCAGCTCCCAGAAGCATGTAACTCAGGCAGGGAGAAGTCTGCGGAGACATCTGGGAACACCACAGAAAGCCATGTCCTCTGCTGAGACTTTTGGCCTAGAGAACTGGTTCACCCACAGCAAACAAATCACCCCTTGGAACAAAAAGCTCTGAAAGTTAGAGGGAAGAGAAGATGAAAGCTCCAGGTCTCTCTGCAAATTATATATTATCCGTGCCTAGAATGCCCAGAGGAGTCATGAATTTAGAGATTTCAACAACAACAGCAACAACAAAAAGCCAATATCTGACACCTTATGTTCCTACAACTCATTTCAGCTCTGGGAATGAAAGTAGAGGGGGAAAAAAAAAAAAAAACAGTGAATAAATTATTTAAGAGAGAAAAAGCTTTCATTATTTTCTTGGTTTTTTTTTTTTTTTGAGCTTTTCCCAAAATAGTTTCAAAACTGGTGGAAAGAGAGGGAGTCCTGTCTCCTAAATTATCCCCTGAATTCATATTATCTCTGGTCTGGGATTGAAAGAACCTTTCGTGCCTTTATGAACCGGACTGAAAAAATAGAGAATTCCCCAATCTTAACTCTTTCTTCTCCTTCTAGAACATCATAAAGTTAAGCAATTAAAAAAACCTGTTGCTGTTGAGTCCATTCCAACTCATAGAGACCTTAAATCACATATCATCCAAGAAAGACGTGTCTGATTGTTTTTGTAATCAGCCTTTCAAATTAATGAGGCTCCTATTCCTTGTATTGAATTGCGAAAGGTTTTGGAAGAAAAGATGGTAATCCTCCTCTGATGCCTGAAATCTGACTACTGTCCCACACACTTTATTCAAAGGTTACCCCAGCACTCCATTGTACTATATCACACTGAGCTGATGCCTGACAAATTTTAGGTGTCCAGGAAATGTATGCATTTAACTCTGGCTGTGGGCTCCTCCAAGATACCACGCTCATTCCTATATCCACAGTGCCTCATTCATAGTAAGCACTCAATATAATCTGACGGATTAAATGAACAAACAAATGAACAATCATGTCTAAATCACTACAGGATAGGTTTTTCCCCTCCTCCTCCCAACCCCCACACTTCATACAGATCTTTCCCGAGAATAACTCCTTGTCCGTTTCCTTCTGCTAAGACATTTTAGTAATGAAAGAATGCACCATATTGCGAGAGCCCTACACATTCTGTTTCTTATTTCATCTACGAAAGAATTTACTGAAGAGTCCTCCCCTCAGCATGTGGATTGAATTTCCATTCTCTTCTCCCCATTTCCACCTTGCTTTTATTTCTGTCTCCATCAGAGCAGAGCACTCAATATGCTGCAGAAATAATTTTCTGCTGAATGAGGTTCGGCCATAAGTCAAGGGCAGATTTATTAAGGCCCCTGCACAGCCTGTTCCCCAGCTCACTGTCGACATGACAGTTTAAATCTTTGATCACCCTTGTGCTTAACCCCTTCGCTGCTGAACATCCAAATCTGCTAGAGAAGCAGCCCCTCCTGGCACATGGGATGTGCTGAAAACGGTTCTGAGCCCAGGCAGGCAGGGTATTTTCACCAGGAGAGCCCGGGGTGTCTGGCAAGTTCAGGGATATTCAACGTGTTTTTCCCACTGCCCTCTTCTGCCACCGCTGCCTCCAGAAGGCCACATAATCACTACCAGAGCCATGTCCTGTCATATGCTTCTTCCTCAGGGAGACGGGAAAACTCCCCTGAGCTTTGTGTTATCAGGGAAGCGGCTTTGTTTCGTGGGTCAGTTGGGCTTTTTTGTGAGAGGCTGTTGTTGTTTCTGTGTGGTTTGTGTTTCTATTTTTAATGATTTTGCCTTTATGTGACAGTTTACCAAACATCTGCCACTTCACAAACCAGTCTTCAAAAAAAAACCTTGAATAGAAGAGTGGTGAGGTTATGGGATTCATAACGATTGCTTTTAGGTGCACCTTGATGTTATTGCATATTGGCTTTTGGGTATGTTGGTTACCACCATACACACACACATACACACACACTTAATGATTAAATTATGTCTCACAAAACTTCATGTTGAAGTCATAAGCCCCAGTAACTGTGACGGTGACCTTCTTTGGAAATATGGTCACTGAAGGTGTTATCAGTTAGTGTGAGGTCATATGGAGTACAGTGAGTCTTAATCCAGTCTGAGTGGTGTCCTTAGAGACACAGAGAGACACACAGAGGAAAGACAAACGTGTGAGGATGAAGGCAGAGATTGGAGCGATGGATCTACAAGCCAAGGATTGCTGGCCATCACTGGAAGCTAGGAGAGAGGCACAGAACAGATTCTCCCTCAGAACCCTGAGAGGGAATCAATATGCCCAACATCCTGATTTCAAACTTCCAGCCCCTATAACTGTGAGACCATAAATTTCTATTGTTTTAAGCCACCCAGTTTGTGGTAATTCACGGCAGCAACCTTACAAAACTAATAACACATGCAAATACTTTTCCCTTCACACACAGTGCTGGAATCTGCCACTAAGATTATATTGCCAATAAGAACAACTCTGCCAATAAATCTCCTTATTTAAAAGTAGTTTAATTACTACTAGAATTAACCTTAACTATTTCTCTTCTCTATTTTAAATGTTAAAACAGAGGGCAGAATCTGATAAACTGCTTATGAGTGATAAAGGAAAGTTTGGAGCTACAATATAAGGTGTAGACTAGAAGACATACAGATTAATTATACAAAATCTATATTACTGAGAGTGGAAAGAGAATGGTCCCTCACAGTTATCTCAGGGAAGAATATGCCTTCAAAATCTCCAGTAAAGGTCAAATTTTCATTGAATCCATATTTTCTGGAGCCATGGAGGCTGGATAAACCCCTGAAACTATTGCCCTGAGATAATCTTTAAACCTTAAGCCAAAAATATCCCCCAAAGTCTTCACAAAACTAAACAATAGTTTAGCTTATCTAGTAAAGAATGTGGAAACCCTGACAGTGTAGTGGTTAAGTGCTACAGCTGCTAACCAATAGGTCAGCAGTTCAAATCCACTAGGCGCTCCTTGAAAACTCTATGGGGCAGTTCTACTCTGTCCTATAGGGTCGCTATGAGTTGGAATCAACTCGACAGCAGTGGGTTTGGTTTTTTGTTTGTTTGTTTTAGTAAAGAATGCCTGCCTTGAAATTTGAGCTCTTTTAAGATCTACATGGGATCAGATTGATAACAGCAGCTCAAAAGGTTAGACAAGAAGCTTAGGAGACAGTAAGTTTATGTTAAATGGAGGACGGACAATTTGGAAGAGGGTAAGAATAGTTGTACAACTCATAGAATATAATCAATGTCACTGAATTGTACATGTAGAAATTGTTGAATATGTGTATGTTCTGCTGTGTATATTCTCAACAACAACAAAAATAAAATAATTTCTTTTTAACCTCCAGTAAAGGCATCTCTCACTTCATTTGGGGAAATGAAGAGTGCCAGGAATTGGGGTGGAGGAGATGGGCAGGGAGAAAAGAGAACAGCTACAGATAATTTCTGAGAATTTGGGAGAGAGGTCCTCATTCATGAAGAAAAGTAGGAAACTGTATAAGGCCAGCGCAACCACCGTAAGCTAGTCAGGGCCCCTACAGTATCGACCACAGAAGATGTTCTTTTAAAGTTGCAATTACTTCTAGAAAAATAGAGAATGCTCAGAAACCAGCCATGGATTGCCACGGTCAGAGAGTTGGCCCCAGAAGCACTTAGAGACGTCATACATCTTCTGTCTTTGTTTGGGAAAACTCAGTCCCTGCCCACACCCAGTAGTTGCCAGAGACACTTGAAGAGAAATAAGAATACGTTTTTCTTCAGCAGGAGATTAACTATGTGTCATCTTGGGAGCTGAGTGTTGGTGTGGTCCTCAGGGCTTCACAAACTCTGCATGGAAGAAGAAAAGAAAATACAGAAAGTATGCAAAGACCTGAGGAGATGAAAATCTTCAAGAACTGGCTCAGGCTTTCAGGAGAAGAAACTACAAGTTAGTCAAATTCCCAGAAAGTATTTTCTACTTGGTGCAACACACATAGGTATAACGTGCTACTCTTGGGGATCTTATATTTGCCCTGCAGAAAGAGCCTGAGGCCCTGAACTCTCTTCTAATATTAAAACTTAGGTTTGTCAAAGGAGAAAAAAAGTTCACTGGGATACCTTTTTCTCCTGACAAGTCCTCAATTATCACTAACAACTGCCAGTTGTACAAGGTCATCCACCCGGCTCACTTGCAGAATATTTTCATTATCTGCTAAACAAGCTGTGAGAGCTCTTACTCACAGAGAAATATATGTGTTCTCTCCCTGATCACATCCATCCATCTCTTTCTTAGTCCATTTTACTTGGGCCATAGCAGTGATTTTGATCAGGCATGTATCTTAGGGTTTATGGGATGTTTGCTCATATCTACTAATACTGCAAGCATTTGTCTTCATTGTGGCAAGTATGTTGTTGTTCGGTGCCATCAAGTTGGTTCCGACTCATAGCAACCCTAAGTTCCACAGAACAAAACACTGCCCTGTCCTGCACCATCCTCACAATCGTTGCTATGTTTGAGCCCATTGTTGCAGCCACTGTGTCAATCCACCTTGTTGAGGTTCTTCCTCTTTTTCACTGACCCCTTGACCAAGTATGATGTTCTTCTCCAGGGACTGGTCCAAAGTACATGAGACAAAGTCTCGCCATTCTCATTTCTAAGGAGCATTCTGGCTGTACTTCTTCCAAGATAGATTTATTCATTCTTCTGGCAGTCCATGGTATACTCAATATTCTTAACCAACACCGTAATTCAAAGGCATCAATTCTTCTTTGGTCTTCCTTATTCATTGTCCATCTTTCCCATGCATATGAGGTGACTGAAAATACCACGGCTTGGGTCAGGCGCACCTCAGTCCTCAAAGTGACATCTTTGATTTTTAACACTTTAAAGAGGTCTTTTGCAGCAGATTTGCCTCCAAAAAATTGCCATTTCAATATTTCTTACACGCACAATTCAGTGACATTAATTACTTTCATCACGTTGTGTAATCCTCACCATTATTTCCCAATTTTTCCATCCGTCTTAATAGGAGCTCAGTGTCCCTCCCCCACCTCCCCCACCCAAAGCAATGACTATTTCCTTCTTATTCCCAGCCCTTGTAATCACTCATAGACTTCAGCAGATTTTCCTAGAGTTTTTTTTTAATCTACTTGCTTTAATATGTGGTTGTAATAATAAAGATGTACCATTCTTTAATTTTTTCCCTTTTTTAAACATTCAAAAAAAAGTTTGTGATTCAATTTGGTCCCTATAATTTCTTATTTATGAAAAGAAACTGCTATAAATGGGTATATTTGAAAAGCCACTTTCTCAACATTTTCCCCCAAACACCTTAAAAGCCCCAGTTGGAGCTGGGTAACTGTGACAGCCACATTGGAACAATGGAGGTAATTGACAGGTTTTGTGCTTGTGTATTTTTGTCCCCTTGCCCCAAAGTTTCTGAGTCTTTGGGAGCCTCTGGGCACAATGGCTCTTGTTTAATAACTGTGAAATGCTATTGAACCAGCAATAAAAATATTCTCCCCCACCAAACAATATGATACTTACAACAGCCAGCGTCCCTGCCAATCACAGGGCATTCATGCAAAAGTAACTTGGGTTCCTTTAGCAACGGGAAAGCCGCTCGTAAAATGTGTGTAAACAAGCACAAGTGTTTGGCAATGCAAGAGGAGCTATGCAGCCACATACCACAGTTCCCATTGCATTAACAGTGGTATTTATATACGGCTGGAAGAAAAACATCTCTCTTGTTTGCAGAAGATAAATTAAAACATCAGGGTTGCATGTTAGTGACCACAGTCTTTACCACATACATTTTTATTCTTAAGTCCGTGATACATAAATTAGAGCACTTATTCTATGGGTCCAGCAAGGCATCCCCAGGGCTCGTTAGTCTGCCCAACATTTTTGGCAAGATACCAAGTTATTCCACATGAAGGTGATTTTTTTTTTTTTTTTAAGTGAAAGCAGAAAGCAGGGAAAGAAGAGGCCTCACATAAAATAAACAATAAAGGAAGAAGATGCTGTTTTCTTAAATCTGAGATGTGTTTCTTTCTAGGAAGGAGTCAGTAGGTGCCAATGAGATGGTGAAAGGAAGGCTAACCAGACGACCGCTCAAGGAAGACTGAGGAGTGTACTCTATGGGTCGATGGTTCTTTTTTCTGCATGACATCAGGAGCCAGTCTGATTTAGGCAGATGGCAAGGCTCTGGCTCCGTTTTTAAGTACACATTTTGGGGAGGAGGATTGGTGGGCAAACCCTCTGAAATCGAAATATTTGGAACAAATCATCACCCCAGACTTCTCCATGTGCAGAAATGTAAATCAAGAAGTCGGGACAGAAGAAGCATAAACTGTCATCTCAAATGCCATTCAGTTGGAGAATCTGGTTACACATGGGCTGAAGTCATGATAGCAGTTTTGTTGTTCTTATGCTGTGTGTCATTATTAGTCTTTAGTCTCTGCTTCGTGTGAATTGAAGATTTGACAAAGCACAGATAAAATTTTAAGTTGGCTCTTTCCCAGACAAAGGCTTGAAAGGAGAAAAGTCTCATACAGATTGGGTGAATAAGCACAGGGATGAAATGAAAAGGCAAATTACGTTCTGTATTTTCCTTGGTCCTTGGCTCCTTGGGTTGGAATGTGACAATTCCAAAAGGGCCGAGAGAAGAGGGGGGTGACAGAAGGTGGGAGTTCTAGGAAGTGCAGTGACACAATGCTTCTTTGAATTGCTAAATTCTTCTCAAACTGTACGATTCACATTTCATTGATAAGGATAAAATCTTTTTTAAAAAATAGTAATAATCTTTCATTAGTTTATACAGTAAGGCCAACACTACAGCAGTGGTTTCTTATTAAGTTATAAGTTCCTCACTAGGCTGTGGTCATCCTGAGAAGATGAACCTGCTTTTCTTCACCTTTAGCTCCCTCGCAGCATCTAGCACAATGTCCGCACAAAGAAGTTTCTCAATAAATGCTTTCTCAGTAGCTAAAAAAAAAAAAAGATTATTTGTTTAATCATATAAAACTGTGTCTTTTGTAGGTCAAAAATGGGTCAAATAATCACAATTTCATATGATTAAACCCAATACTTACCAACTGTACCTGAGTGGTGCAAACAGGTAATGTGCTCAGCCCCTAACCTAAAGGTTGGAAGTTTGAGTCCACCCAGAGGCACCTTGGAAGAAATATCTGCTGAACTACTTCTAAAAATCAGCCATTGAAACCACTATGGAGCACAGTTCTACTCTGACACATATGAAGTCACCAGAGGTCAGAACTGACTCGATGGCAGCTGGTTTTTTATCCCTCTGCTCTTAGCTACTTCACTGATTCTACAAACATTTATTGTGTGGCACTATGTGCCTGCCACTGTAGCTGGACTTAACTCCATTTTTCAAGTTAGAAAAGAGATATGTAGGTTAGTCAAGAGACTGCCGAAGACAAGTAGTTAGTCCAAGAATAAATAGCTAAACCATGTAAAAAAATTAGCCCCTAAATCGTGTATATTAGTTAGACATTTTTCCTTTGCAAGTGAAAGAAACCCAATTCAAACAACCATAAAGAGAAAGATGGACTTAGCTGGGAAGTTACAAGTCATAAACTGGGAAGTTAGTGAGAAGTCTGTTCAGGCACAAGGGCTCAAACAATAGCAACAGTCTCTCTCACTCTGTCTCTATGTGTCTCTCTTCTTTTGTATGTTGGCCTCCTTCTCTCTTATACAACTTGCCACCCAAAAGTAAAGGGCCCAAATCTGTCCCAGTACCCACATATCAGCTCTCATGGAAGGAAATGATTGACCCTACCTGGGCCACACACCCATTCTTTGGCCTAACCCCTGATGAGAAGAAGCTTGGGATTGGCCAGGCTTGGGTCATAGACCTACTCCAGAGCCAGGAATGGGACCCTGTGATTGTCAATCCCTGAGAACCATCTAGGATAGAGAAGAAGCAACCGCCCAATGGAAACAGAAGTGAGCAGACAAAATCACAAATGTCCGATATTTCAGTTCGTCACCATGCATCCACCAGCCTGACTGATAGCTCTAAAATAATTTATTTGCCGACTCATAAACGACATCCTTATTACAAAGTTGGTATTCATGAAACCAAAAGACCAAATCGCTACTTATTCCAATTTGGACCACCCCACCATCGCCCACCCTCCCTGTTGGGCTAAGGGGCTAACAGGAGTTAGTATACCCTATTACTGTGAGCAGATTATCCAATTGTGTCATGTCTATGGACTATACTGTGCCCAGGTCAGACCATCAAGAGTTTCAGAATCAAATGCCCCTTATTTCACCATAGACCAAACAGAGGCATGTGTGGGCATCAGAAGAAACCCGCCACACCTGGACAAGCCTGCAAGAGGTAAGAGCCAGGGAGCAAGTTGGGCTGCATTGCCAAGACAAAGCCAACATCACAGGCATTTCTGGATGAATTTTGGGAAGACAAAGGTTATCAGAAAATGAAGATTTTCTGGCATCATTACAATATTTACCTAGGAATTTATTGATAGAAAAATTAAAAAAAGAAATTATTTAAAGGCATCGACGGATCCTCGGAAACCCTGGTGGCATAGTGGTTAAGAGCTACAGCTGCTAACCAAAAGCTCTGCAGTTTGAATCCAGCAGGAGCTCCTCGGAAATCCTATGGGACAGTTCAACTCTGTCCTATTGGGTCTCTGTGAGTTGGAATCGACTCTATGGCAACGGGCTTTTTTTTTTTTTTTTTTTATGGGTCCTCGGTGAGCATTTATTGAATTAAGCTGGATTAAGAGCATTGTCCAGTCTTCCAATTAAGCAGGAAAGCATGCTGTGGCTGGTGGACCGAGCTATCTGCCTGAAGGGAAAGTGAGAAATCTGTTAGCAAATTAGGAGGCAGCAGCTCAATGTCCTGGCAGAGTTTGGCTGTGGCTGAAGTGCCAGGGTGTAATTGTGTCCATTCCATGAGATGATATGAGAACACATCAAGATGGGCTGAGGAACGGGTTTTGGTTTTTTAAGAATATCCCCATTGAGCAAAGGTGCCCTGCCTATGTGCCCTGTTAAAAGGTCTTCTCTAGTTTCAAGACTATTTTCCTAACAGAGGGTGCTACTTTAATATCCTGCCATAGACTTAATAGTGAAGATCAAGAGCTTCCTGTGGGAGAACCAAGACAAGTTTAATGAGACGAGGGTCAAACATCTTGAAAGAATATTGCCCTCCAGGGCCAGGCACTTCAGAGACTGAGCAGCAAGGGGAATATAAATGGGTCCAGAGAACAAGGTGCCACCCTGTGGCTCCTGAGAAGTCTTCAGCCCCCTCTAAGGAACTCCAAGCAGCACTGGGGTTAATTCAGCATAGCCTTGGGGGAAAGCCTTCCCTGTAGGGTTAGCTGCTTGAAAGGTTGCTTTCTCTGGAAGGTTTTCAAAAACCACACACTCACCAGAAATTCAGCCACATCGGCGGTGGGTCATTTTATACATCAACTGAACAGTGCTTTGGAGGTTGAATGGTGGTGCAGGTAAGGGAAGTGCTCATTGTCGTTGATAAAGAATGCTGCTCCTGACTGGTTGAGGCCACCTGTTAATTTTTAATTTAAAATCATATATTATTTTAATAACAACAGTAATATTTACATGGTACTTCTGACATGATGGGCAAGGTTCTAAGAGCTCTCCGAACGTTAACTTATTAGACAACCACCCTGTGAAGCACATACTATTTATACCCCATTTTACAAATGAGAGTCACAAGTAGTAAACGGTAGCATCGGCATTTGAAAGCAGGCAGTCATCACCAAAGGCCATACTCTTCGTGTGTGTGTGTGTGAGAGAGAGAGAGATAAAAATATATATAACAAATCGTTTGCCAATTCAATAATTTTTATATGCATAATTTAGTGACATTGATTACATTAATCATGTTGTGCAATCATTACCACTATCCTTTCCAACTTATGCCACCACCACTAACAGAAACTCAGTGCAACTTAAGCAATGACTTCCCTTTTCCCCTTCCCTCACACCCCTGACAACCACTAATAAACTTTGGTCTCTATATTTTTGCTTATTTCATATAAGTGGGACCATATTTGTCCTTTTGTGATTGACTTATTTCACTCAGCATGATGTTTTCTAGATTCATCCATGTTGTGGCATGCATCGGGACTTCATTTTTCTTTAAGGCTGAGTAATATTTCATTGTATGGATGCACCACATTTTGTTTATCCATTCATCTCTTGATGTTCATCAAAGGCCATACTCTTAATAACTACATAAAACTGCCACAAATGGAGATTTTTATCTTTTAAACAAGATGATGTATATAAAATACGTGGAGAAAGCACTTGACACATATTAATACTATGCCAATAATATAATCTGTAATACATATACCATTATAATTAATAATCATTACTAGGGTAATTATTATTGCAAATAATTAATGGCAACGATGACCTAGTTTGACTAAAAATCGTATAGGAAATAATAAGGAAGGAACTGGACTGGTGGACAAGCCTCTGGCCCTGGTTCCAACCCCAATTCACTGATTTGCAAACTTGGATCTAGTTTCCCCCTAGCTCTTCTGGTAGTTTCCCAGGGCAATCTGGTTTTGAGATCTTCAGATGAAACTCCTAAGAGTGCATTGTGGCAAAATTAACACTAACAAAACCTATTGCTGTTGAGTCGAATGTGACTCATAGCCACCGTATAGGACAGGGTGGAACTGCCCATAGGGTTTACAAGGCTGTAAATCTTTGCAGAAGCAGACTGCCACATCTTTCTCCCAAGGAGCGGACTGGTGGGTTCAAATTGCCATCCTTTTCAGTCAGCAGCCGAGTGCTTAACCACTGCAGCACCAGGGCTCTGAATATTAAAGTAAAACTTTAAAAGGGGGATTTCAAACCTAAATCAGTCAAAAAAATGGATGAAATTTAAGCATTAGCAACCAGATTTTCAAACATGGCCTTTCAGTTGCTTCTGTGTGCAACTCCAGGAAGGAAATTATGTCCATTCTAACATCCATCTGTGACAAAAAACTGAGTAACCATCAGAATGAAAACCTAGCTGAACATATATTTTTAGGCATCATTTAAGTATATAAGCTGAGAAATGCATTATGGCCAATATGAATGTTATGTCCACCCACTATGAAGCCACAGGAGAGACTATATTTGGAATTGAATGGACAGGCTGTTTGGTGTTGTGTGGGCACAGTCAAACTCTGAGTGCCAGTGCTATGTGGCAGGAGCATGACTTGTCAAGAGCTTCCTGCCTGCCCCTCCCTACCCCACAGCCACAGGAAAGGAGACAGGGAAGATGTAAATGGTATGCTCCTAACTCTGCTGATATTGACCGACTTTGGGGAGTGCCAAAGCAACCAAAAAAAACCGTTGCCATCCAGTCGATTCAGACTTATAGTGACCCTATAAGACAGAGTAGAACTACCTCATAGCGTTTCCAAGGAGCAGCTGGTGGATTCTAACTGCCAACCTTTTGGTTAGCAGCCAAGCTCGTAACCACTGTGCCATCAGGGCTCTGCCAAAGCAACAGGTAGGTTTTTTGTTTTATTTTTGTTTCTTGTTTTTGGTTTGTGTGTATTCTTTTTGTTTTTCACCCCAAGGAACTTTCTGAGTGCCACCTACAGAGAATTCAGGGGGAGGAAGGCTTTATCTGAAATTTTTTTGTTTCCACTAGAGTACATGTTGCCACATTCAGAAATATGTATATCAGCTGTTAACCTTTACTTGCAAGTTTTTATGTAGCTATTAATGTTTAAAACAGAAGCCATGGCGTCCATTTTAACTTTCAGGCACAAAGAAAAAAACATCACCCTTGTTTAGAAAGCGCCTCTGTTTCCCAGCAGTGCCGCAAAAGGGATGTTTGTTTTAGGTGAGGAAAGGGAAGGCAGGCAGAAAGAGAACCGAGAAATGAGGTTTTTCTTTTTTTAAGTGTGGCAGATCATTAATAACCAGTGAAGGATAGACTCAGGAAGCCTCTGAACACATGCGTCTGGACTGAAGTTGAAGACTTCATTAATATTCTAGGGGGATACTGTCCTCATGAAGTTTTCTGTGGGCCAAAAGTCTATCCCACAGACCCATCCAAATCATTTGAGGATCTGTAGGCTCTAAGATAGCTCACAGAGCTTTGATGATCAGTTGAGGAAAGAGAAATTTATCTCTCCGCCCGAAAATAGAAAAAAGTTTTTGTTTTGTTTTGTTTTTAATGGGTTCAGGTTTAGTCTATTTTGACTCTATAATCTCATGTATTATGGCAAAGGTTGAGAATCCATTTCTTTGGGAAAAGGTTTGGCTCTAGTAACAGAGAACGTGCCATATTTATTTTAACCGTTTTTAGAACTACTTCAGCTTGACAGAGTTTATCACCCTATGCCAGAGGCCTTTCAGATTTCCGTGTGGTCTGTCTAAAACCAGCTATCCCCAGAGGCCTGTATGCATGGATAGAAGAAAACACAGCTTCCACGTTTTGGCCAGAAGAGGAATGGAAGGGGAGAAGAGGGGGAGTTTCTCATTGCCTAATGGTTAAGAGCTACGGCTGCTAACCAAAAGATTGGCAGTTCGAATCCACGAGGAGCTCCTTGGAAACCGTATGGGGCAGTTCTACTCTGTCCTACAGAATTGCTATGAGTAGGAATCGGCTCGATGCCAACGAGTTTGGGTTTTGTTTGTTTATTTGTTTTAATGCAGTAATGGACAATGAACAAAGTAAAGCGAGTGGTCCCAGAAACTGCTAAGAGACGGACCTCCCCCCGCTGCTACAATATCTAGATCGGGGCATGGCGTAAAAAGGGAAAAGAGGAGAGACAGAATCTTCGCTGTTTCTGCCTAGCTTGGGAAGAGTGTGTTGGGAGGCAGGAAGTAGGGACAGCAAAGAAAAGAACACTGAGGGGAAGAGGGAATTGCTTTTGTTTTGTTTGATACAGAGGGAAGAAAACAAGCAAGTAAGAATAGCAAACCCAAGTTTATCCAGAGCCCAAACAGCCCTCGGGGTTGAGGCACCACAGAACCCTCTGCCCTGCCAGACCCAATGCCATGAACCAGCGACACGTCCCAGGCAGTGGGCAGCTTTTCTGTCTGAATACCCAGGCCTTCTCTATTGGCTTATTTATTTGTAGCTTTTTCTCTGGCACTCTTGACACTTAAAACCCACCCAGGGGCACTGTGGAAGAAAGGCCCAGTGATCTGCTTTGGTAAAGATCACAGCCAAGAAAACCCTAGAGAGCAGTTATACTCTACATGGGGTTGCCATGAGTCAGAATTGACTTGCTGGTACCTGTTTTTTTTTTTTTTTTTTCTCGATAGGAGTAAGCCCTGATTGTTTAAATATCAGCTGTTCTACTTCCTCTACTAACTTCCACTCTGTCCTCATCCTTCTCCTCTTTTTTTGGAAGCCCTTAAAGGAAATGTCATCAAAACGTAAGGAATAATAGGTCATTAGTATGTCTGAAGGCAGACATTTTTTACTTAAAACTCTGAATCCATAGTGGACAAAAGCAACTGTTCAGAACCCTCAAAAAAAAAAAAATTACCCGGCAATTTTCAGTTAATGGGCAAGATTAATGGATTGTCATATAATGTGAGGGGAAAGTATTAGAAAAAAACTAAAGTAGCTCTATAAAATTGGTTTGGAATTGGAGTCTACCTGAACACACTTCAGCCGCGAGGATTACTGTCTCCAGTGTTTTCAGCTAAGCTGTGTATTAATTTGAAAACCATGCCTTGTCCGGGTACCCAGCACTTAGTGGTTGGTTTTATGTTAAAAATGCTTAGTATGAAACCTGTGCTGAAAGTTTGCCCAAACATCTCATAGTCGACTGCAAACCCTACTGCCTGGGGGCCCTGAGCCCACACCTCAAGAATGTTGGTGATTGGTGGACTTTTTGGCTCCACACCTGGATTTGTCAGGGCCTCTTAGCGGCTGCTGGGAATGTGCCCTGCCTGGGGCCCTTGGCTCTCCCCCGTCACCCCTCTGACAGATTAAAACACAACAGGGTCTGTTGCCTGACTGACACATTCCTCTCCTGTCTGCCTCTGAAAGGACTTTATTTAACAGTCCTGGAGTCGCGCTTTTGACTGACAGATTGTGAAGGGTAAAAGTCATTCAGTTCCATTAAGCTCTGTAACTGCTGTGGAACAAAACACCTTTGAAAAAAAAAAAAGTGTGAGGGCGGGGGGAGGAGAAAATTCGAGCTGTGGAGAGTGGGGGCATGAGCTTTAGGGAGAAAAAAAGGGGATTCTTTTCAGGTTCAAAAACAATCCTTCTCTTTGCCTTCTGTCTATCAATTAGGGCGGCATTCCCAGAGGGAATACAGGCCCGGCCTCACTGGTGTCATTCAGCTGCCAATCTCCTGACACAGACACCAAAGGGCCTCATGTAGCGCTGCGGAAACTGTCTGTCAGGCCATCAGCAGCTGCTATGACGACATTCCCTCTGCTTTTTCCAGGACTATTTTTTTTTTTTTATTATAGCGAAAGGGGGGCCCACCCGACTGAGTTGAGGAGTCTCAGCTCCAGATCTCTGTTCATATTTTCCTTTTATAACCCCGGGCATCTCCTCCGTCGCAACGTGGATTTCTTCACAAAAGCAACTACAGCTTTCCTTGCCTGGAAGAGCAACAAGGTACTTGGGGGTTAGAAGGGGGTTCTTCTGGGAAAAATGAAGTTCCGATTGAATATGTTCAAAGACTTCAGCTCAAATGTGTCCAAACAAATGCTGTTTGTTATGTTATTAGGTGCTGTTGAGTCAGTGCCAACTCATAGCGACCCAAAGTAAACAAAAGGAAACACTGCCCAGTCCCGCACCATCCTCACAATTGTTGCCATGTATCAGCCCATTGTTGCAGCCACCGTGTCAATCAATCTCACTGAGGTTCTTCCTCTTTTTTCACTGACCCTCTACTTCACCAAGAGTGATGTCCTTCTCCAGGGATTGGTGCCTAGTGATAACATGTCCAAAATACGTGAAACGAAGTCTCGCCATCCTTGCTTCTAGGAAGCATTCTGGCTGTACTTCTTCCGAGATAGATTTATTCGTTCTTCTGACAGTCCATGGTATATTCAATATTCTTTGCCAATACCATAATTCAAAGGCATCAATTCTTCTTCCGTCTTCCTTATTCATTGTCTAGCTGCCAAATGCATAGGAGGTGATTGAAAATACCATGGCTTGGGTCAGGTACATCTAAGTCCTCAGTGACATTTTTGCTTTTTAACACTTTAAAGAGGTCTTATTATTATTGTACTTTAGATGATGGTTTACAGAATAAATTAGCTTCCTATTAAAGTTAGTACACATATTGTTTTACGACGTTGGTTAACAACCCCATGACATATCAACACTCTCCCTTCTCAACCTTGGTTTCCCTATTAACAACTTTCCTGTCCCCTCCTGATTTCTAGTCCTTGCCCCTGGGCTGGTGTACCCCTTTAGCCTTGTTTTGTTTTATGGGCCTGTCTCATCATCAGATAAAGGGTGCACTCGGTAGTGACTTCATTATTGAGCTAAAAATACGTCTGGGTACCTTGCTATTGGGGTTTCTCCAGTCTCTGTCAGGCCAGTAAGTCTGGTCTTTTTTTGTGAGTTAGAATTTTGTTCTACATTTTTCTCTAGCTCTGTCTGGGACCCTCTATTGTGATCCCTGTCAGAGCAGTCAGTGGTGATAACAAGGCACCGCCTAGTTGTACTGGACTCAGTCTGGTGGAGGCTGTGGTAGTTGTGGTCCATTAGTCCTTTGGGCTAATCTTTCCCTTGTGTCTTTATTTTTCTTCATTCTTCCTTGCTCCTGAAGGGGTGAGACCAGCGGAGTATCTTAGATAGTCCCTTACAGGCTTTTAAGACCCCAGACACTGCTCACCAAAGTAGAACATGGAACATTTTCTTTATAAACTGTTGCCATTGTCAGGTGCCATCCAGTTGTTTCTGACTCATAGCAACCCTATATACCACAGAAAGAAACACTGCCCAGTCCTGCACCATGTTCACAATCGTTGGTATGCTTGAGCCCGTTGTTGCAGCCACTGTGTTAATCCATCTCGTTGAGGGTCTTCCTCTTGTCCGCTGACCCTGTACTCTTTATAAATTATATTATGCCAGTTGAGCTAGATGTTGCCTGAGACCATGGTTCCCACAGCCCTCAGCCCAGTAATTCGGTCCCTCAAGGAGTTTGGATGTGTCTGTGGAGCTTCCGTGACCCTGCCTTGTGTAAGTTGTGCTGGCTTCCCTAGTGTCGTGTACTGTCTTACCTTTCACCAAAGTTACCACTTATCAATACAATAGCCTGTGTAAGTGTTTGTCTATCCCTACCCCTACCCCTCCCTTGTAACCATCAGAGATGGTTTCTTTTTGTGTGTAAACCTTTTTATGATTTGTTATAGTAGTGGTCTCATACAATATTTGTTCTTTTGTGATTGACTTATTTCACTCAGCATAATGCCCTCCAGATTCATACATGTTGTAAGATGCTTCACAGATTCATCACTGTTCTTTATCGTTGCATAGTACTCATTGTGTGTATGTACCAAAGTTTTTTTATCCATTCATCTGTTGATGGGCATCTAGATTGTTCCCATCTTTTTGCTATTGTGAACAATGCTGCAAAGAACATGGGTGTGGATATGTCTATTCATGTGACATCTCTTACTTCTCTAGGATATATTACTAGAAGTGGAATTGCCAGATCATATATTTCTGTTTCTAGCTTTCTAAGGAAGCACCATATCATTTTCCAAAATGGTCACACCATTTTGCGTTCCCACCAGCCGTGCATAAGAGTTCCAATCTCCCCGCAGCCTCTCCAACATTTGTTATTTTCCGTTTTTCTGATTCATGCCAGTAATGTGGGGGTGAGATGGTACCTTATTGTGGTTTTGATTTGCATTTCTAATCGACGGCACTAGGTTTTTTTTTTTTTTAATGGCTAATGATCGTAAGCATGTCTTCAAGTGTCTGTTAGCCGATTGAATGTCTCCTTTGGTAAAGTGTCTGTTCACTTCCATTACTCATTTTTTAATTGAATTATTTGTCTTTTTATTGTAGAGGTGTTGGATTTTCCTACAGATTTTAGAAGTTAGACCTTTGTCAGATTTGTAATAGCCAAAATTTTTTTCCCAGTCTGTAGGTTCTCTTTCTACTCTTTTGGTGAAGTCTCTTGATGCACATAACTGTTTAATTTTT
This sequence comes from Elephas maximus indicus, assembly GCF_024166365.1. Taxonomy (NCBI): domain Eukaryota; kingdom Metazoa; phylum Chordata; class Mammalia; order Proboscidea; family Elephantidae; genus Elephas; species Elephas maximus. The sequence goes on from NC_064826.1 coordinate 86,830,747, forward strand.
AGAAGATCCCATTACCTAGCTTATCTTCAGGAGTTTGTGTGTCGTTAGTTATGGTTTGTATCCTGTTAATGCCGTGTATTGGGGCCTCTAGAGCTGACCGTGTTTTTTCTTCTATGATCTTTATAGTTTTTGGTTTTATATTTAGGTCTTTGATCCACTTTGAATCCGTTTTTATGCCTGGTGTGAGGTGTAGGTCCTGTTTCATTTTTTTGCAGATGGACATCTAGTTTCGCCAGCACCATTTGTTAAAAAAGACTGTCTTTTCCCACATTTGATGGGCTTTGGGTCCTTGGCAAAGATCAGGTGGCTGTGGGTGGATGGATTTACTTTTGGGCTCTCAATTCTGTTCCATTGGTCAATGGATCTGTCATTGTACCAGTACCAGGCTGTTTTGACTACTGTAGCTGTATAGTAGATTTTAAGGTTAGGTAGTGCAAGTCCTCCTACTTTATTCTTCTTCTTCAATAGTGCTTTACTTATCTGGGGTCCCTTCCCTTTCCATATAAATGATTAGTTTTTCCATCTCTTTATAAAGAATATTGTTGGTATTTGGACTGGGATCACGTTGCATTTATAAATTGCTTTGGGTAGAACTGTCATTTGCAAAATATTGAGTCTACCTATCCATGAGCATGGTATGTTTTTCCACTTATGTAGATCTCTTTTGGTTTCTTGCAGTAGCCTTTTGTAGTTTTCTTTGTATAGGTCTTTTACATCCCTGGTTAGATTTATTCCTAAGTTTTGTTTTATTTTGTTTTTAGAGGCTATTATAAATGGTATTGTTTTCCTAATTTCCTTTTTATTGTTGTCTTTATTTGTGTATAGGAATCCAACTGATTTTTGTATGTTTACCTTGTATCCTGCAACTCTGCTGAACCTTTCTATTAGTTTCAGTAGTTTTCTCGTGGAGTCTTTTGGGTTTTCTATGTATAGCATCATATCATTTGCAAATAGGGACAGTTTAACTTCTTCATTACCAGTTTGGATGCCGTTTATTTCTTTTTCTTGCCTTATTGCTCTAGCTAGGACTTCCAACACAATGTTAAATATGAGTGGTGATAAAGGGCATCTTTGTCTTGTTCCTATTCTCAAGGGGAGTGGTTTCAGCCTCTCTCTGTTACGAATGATGTTGGCTGTTGGTTTTGTATAGATGCGCTTTATTATGTTGAGAAATATCCTTTCTATACCTATTTTATTGAGAATTTTTATCAGAAATGGGTGTTGGACTTTGTCAGATGCCTTTTCTGTGTTGATTGAAATGGTCATGTGATCGTTTTCTTTCCTTTTATTTATGTGGTGGATTACATTGATTGATTTTCTAATGTTGAACCATCCTCACAGATCTTGTATGAATCCTACTTGGTCGTGGTATATTATTGTTTTGATATGATGCTGAGTTCTATTGGCTAGAATTTTGTTGAGAATTTTTGCATCAATATTCATGATCTGCAATTTTCTTTTTCTGTGGTGTCTTTGCCTGATTTTGGTATCAGGGTTATGCTGGCTTCATAGAGTGAATTCAGAAGTATCTCTTCCTTTTCTATATTCTGAAAGACTTTGAGTGGTACTGGTGTAAGCTCTTCTCTGAATGTTTGGTAGAATTCTCCAGTGAAGCCATCTGGGCCAGGGCTTTTTTTTGTTGGGAGTTTTTTTTAATTACCTTTTCAATCTCTTCTCTTGTTCTGGGTCTGTTCATATTTTCAACATTATTTTGTGTTAGTTTGGGTAGGTAGTGTGTTTCTAGAAATTTTTCCATTTCCTCTAAGTTTTCAAATTTATTGTACAGTTTTTCATAATACTCTATAATGATCATTTTTATTTCAGTTGGATCTGTTGTGATGTCCCCCATTTCACTTCTTATTTGGGTTATTTGCATCCTCTCCTGTTTTTCTTTTGTCAGTTTAGCCAGTGGTTTGTTGATTTTGTCGACCCTTTCGAAGAATCAACTTTTGGTTTTATTGATTCTTTCTATTGTTTTTCTCTTCTCTATTTCGTTTATTTCAGCTTAAAGAGGTCTTTTGTAGCAGATTTTCCTCATGCCATATGTCTTTTGATTTGACTGATGCTTTCACGGGTGGTGATTGTGGATCGAAGTAAAATGGAAACCTTGACAACTTCAATCTTTCCTCTGTTTATCATTATGTTGCTTTTTGGTCCAGCTGTGAGGATTTTTGTTTCCTTTATGTTGAGGTGTAATACATACTGAAGGCAGTAGTTTTTGTTCTTTGTCAATAAGTGTTTCAAGTCCTCTTTGCTTTCAGCAAACAAGGTTGTGTTATCTGCATAACACAGGTTGTTAATAAGTCTTCCTTCAATCCTGATGCTGCATTCATCTCTCTGGCATTCTCTGCTTTCAGCCAAGATCCATCTGACATCAGCAACGATATCCCTCATTCCAAGTCCTCTTCTGAATTCAGCTTGAATCTCTGGCAGTTTCCTATCAATGAACTGCAGCAACTATTTTTGAATGATCTTCAGCAAAATTTTACTTGCATGTGATGGTAATGATATTGTTCAATAATCTTCACATTCTATGGATCACCTTTCTCTGGAACGGGCACAAATACGGATCTCTTCCAGTCGGTTGGACAGGTATCTGTCTTCCAAATTTCTTGGCATAGACAAGTGAGCACTTCCAGCATGGCATCCATTTGTTGAAACATCTCAGTTGGTATTCTATCAATCCCTGGGGTCTTGTTTTGCCCATAGAATCCTTCAATATTGCAACTTGAGACTTAAATTTTTCCTTCAGTTCTTTCAGCTTGAGAAATGCCAAGTGTGTTCTTCCCTTTTCATTTTCTAACTCCAGGTATTTGCACATTTCATTATACTACTTTGTCTTCTGGAGCCCATCCCTTGAAATCTTCTGTTCAGGCCTCTTACTTCATTACTCTTTCATTCGCTTTATCTACTCTATGTTCAAGAGCAAGTTTCAGAGTCTCTTCTGACATCCATTTTGGTCTTTTCTTTCTTTCCTTCTTTTTAATGACCTGTTACTTTCTTCATTTATGATGTCTTTGATGTTATCCCACAACTTGTCTGGTCCTCAGTCTTTAGTGTTCAATGCATCAAATCTATTCTTGAGATGGTCTCTAAATTCAGGTGAGGTATACTCAGGATAGCACTTTGGCTGTCATGGATTTGTTTAATTTTCTTCAGCTTCGACTTGAACTTGCGTATGAGCAATTAATGGTCTGATCCACAGTCAGCCCCTGGCCTTGTTCTGACTGATGATATTGTGCTTCTCCATTGTCTCTTCCCACAGATGTAGCCGATTTGATTCCTGTGTATTCCTTTTGGCGAGGTCCATGTGTATAGTCACTGTTTATGTTGTTGAAAAAAGATTTTTCCAATGAATAGGTCATTGGTCTTACAACATTCTCTCATACGATCTCTGGTATCATTTCTATCACCCAGGCTATATTTTCCAACTGCTGGTCCTTCTTCTTTGCTTCCAACTTTCACATTCTAATCACAAGCAATTATCAATGCATCTTGATTGCATGTTTGATCAATTTCAGACTGCAGATGTTGGTAAAAATCTTCAATTTCTTCATCTTTGGCCTTATTGTTGGTGCATAAATTTAAATAGGCTGGTTGTATTAATTGGTCTTCCTTGTAGGCGTATGGATATTAGTCTGTCATTGACAGTGTTGTATTTCAGGATAGATTTTGAAATGTTCTTTTTGACAATGAAGAGGATGCCATTCCTCTTCAATTTTCCATTCCCAGCACAGTAGAACCTATGATTGTCCAATTCAAAATGGCCAATAGCAGTCCATTTCAGCTCCCTAATGCCTACGATATCTATATCTATCCACCACTAGTCTGTCAGTTTGTCGTACCGTGGTAGCTTGCATGTTGCTCTGATGCTGGAAGTTGTGCCACCAATATTTCAAATACCAGCAGGATCACCCATGATGGACAGGCTTCAGCAGAACTTCCAGACTAAGACAGACTAGGAAGAAGGACCTGGTGATCTACTTCTAAAAAAAATGGCCAGTGAGAACCTTATGGATAGCAGTTGAACATTGTCTGATATAGCACTGGACGATAAGCCCCTCAGGTTGGAAGGCACTCAAAATATGACTGGGGAAGGGCTGCCTCCTCAAAGTAGAGTTGACCTTAGGACGTGGATTGAGTAAAGCTTTTGGGACCTTCATTTGCTGATATGGCACAACTCAAAAATGAGAAGAAACAGCTGCAAATATCCATCAATAATTGAAACATGGAATGTACAAAGTATGAATCTAGGAAAATTGGGAGTTGTCAAAAAGGGAGTGGAACGCTTGACAAAAATGCTATTTGTGGCAAAATGTGGCTCTAAATCCCAGAACCCCGCATAGGTGGAGAGCTGTGTGAAGAGCAGTGTGGCTGGGCACATAGCTTCCTGCCAAGCCTTAACCTTGTTTGGGTTCCTGTGGGTTTCATCCACCACCCCCCAACTCAGTTTTTCTGAGAGCCTTAAGGTTCCAATGGAACTCAAACCCCCAAGCCAAACTCAGCACTGAGCAACCACTTCCCATTTCTGTTTTTCTGCCTTGCTCCCTGCTTTCCCCAAGGCCACACTAAGACCAGCTAGGTTGGGTTTGTCCCAAATATTTCTAAGTCTCAGCTGATCATACTGAACACCCAGGACTACAAAGGAGGAGTATGTTACCTGAGGTTTCTGGCTCAACTGGGAAAACTTCCTCTATTTCTTCCCTATTCCCTACTTCCTCCTATACTGGTTGCCAGTGAGTCAGTTGTGAATTGTGCTTGATAAGGTTTTTAATGGCTGATTTATCAGGAGTAGATAGCCAGGCCTTTCTTCCAAGGCATCTCTGGGTGGAGTTGAACTTCCAACCTTTCAGACAGCAGTCAAGCAGGTTAACATTTGCAATTCTGTCTAAATACCGCTCGGTGAACCAGAGCTGATGATGACAACCTGCAAAGATATGTTTCCTTTGATGGCTGTGTTTGTGATTCCTGGTGCTTTCCTGGAAGTCTTTTCACATTACAGGAAGTTATTTCCAAATGGTAATGATAGCACTTTGTACCAAACTGAGAGCTGGAGAGCTCCACTGCCAAACCCAACGCCTGCTGGGCCTTTGTGCTGCAATGCCTCTGCTTCGAATCAGGAAAGGAGGATTACAGTTCTTCACACATTCCACATGAACCATACAAAGTGTTTTTTTGTATGGTTTTTAGCCAAATCCTGCAAGAACATGTACATAAAGCTGTCTCCACACTGCCAGGGCCGTGATGTCTATCTCTTCTACTGCTTCTTTTTTAAAGCTCTGCTGGGGTCACTTTTGGAGAACGAAGCCCTTCTGGGGTGGCTAAAATCTGTCCACGCAGCAAAACACCAGTCTCAGGCACCCAGTTGCTGAGCCTCGGATATGTACCCTGGAAATGATGACTATGCCTGGGGAAATTCAGAACGAGCCAGATTTTTTTGGCATTGAGAGTGTACGGGAAGGAACAAATAAGTGAAGAGGATAAGAAAAAGGGAGGTTAAGACAGAGTGAGTTTAAGTCATCTTCCTGCTCCACAGCTGCAAGCTGAGGATCCAGCCCTTTGCCATCTGCACCGGCAGAAATTGCAACAGGCGTGGGAGGCACTAACAATTCACTAACAAAATAATATTTTGTTAATGGAGGTTTTTGGCTGCTATTGCTACATCTTGTTATTATTAAAACCAGTCTAAAGGATTGATCAGCCAAACAGGGATGTATACGAGGAGTTCTAACTTCCTGGCACATCGCCAAGAAGACTTCCATTGCTGGATCAAAGGAGGTTGGGAGCATTTTGCATAGGAAGAATTACCTTGAAAATGCCACTTGGAGTAGCCTTCAATTAGCAGATGCTTTGGAGCTCCTGGGTGCTGAATGGTGATGTAGATTTCCATCCTGGGGCTCCACACCACCATCCAATGTCCTGAAACTCCATCCCTCTCTTCATGATTTTGCACAGAGACTTAAGATTCAATATTACATGATGCTCACATTTCTGGCCTTACCATATATGGTTTCCAAAAGTTTTTCCAACGAAGGCCCAATATTATAAGAGGCCGAATCTGAATATCAAATTGTGCTAGAAATAAACCATCTTTGTTTACTGCCTTCTCAAGAATTCCTGGCTATTTTTACCCACCTTTAAGTCTTTTTTTTTTTAAGTCTACATGGAGCCCTGGTGGCACAGTGGTTAAGAGCTCAGCTGCTAACCAAAAGGTCAGCAGTTCGAATCCACCAGCCTCTCTTTGGAAACCCTATGGGGCAGTTCTACTCTGTCCTCCTGTAGGGTTGCTATGAGTGGGAATCAACTCAGTGGCCACGGGTTTGGTTTGGTTTTTTTGTTGTTGTTTAATTCTGTGTAGTACTCACTGGACTTGTGCTCCAGCATCTGTTATAGTAGGTACTGTGCCTTCATGTTTTTCTTCTCACTGTGCTAACAAGAGTTAAGTCATCTTTGGGGTCTTCAATGACAATGATGCCTCATGCCTTGTGTGTAATATTCATTGTGTACTATCTGAGTTTAATTGTTTTTTTCTTAAAATATTTCCCCTTGACTGGTTATGTGTGGATAACCATAAACCGAACCTGTTATAGTTCAATATCAACTGAGTAAAATAGTTCCTACTATTTTGTATTTACACATAAGTTTAACCTACCTCTCTCAGATTCTAATAGACACAAAAGAGCAATAAACCCCATCACAAACACCACTCGTCCATATTTTATTTTCACTGTCACGCAAACCATGCAGCTCAGCAAGAGGCACGTGACATAAAATACTTAACTTCTTCCACCCAACTCAGGAAAATTCTGGGCCAGAAATATAAATGCATAACCTGTCACTTTGAACTGGCTGTTGCATATTTCAGTCTCTCCAGAATGAGATAGCAAGTATAGTCCTCACTGAGACAAATTTTGTGAAGATGGCTCCAACACATTCCTTGGAATGTTGTGAATTTTGAAAATGGCAGATACACCAATATTCAAAAGTAAATAAAACTTCATTATTGTCAGAAATTATCCATCATTTTCTATTATCCCCACACAGCTCCCCTTTACTAGTCTGATAAAACAGAAATAGCTTTGAGGAGATTGGTCTACAGAAAGTAACCCAAATAGCCAAAAAAAAAAAAAATTGACTGGTAAAAAAAATCTAATATCTCATACTTAAATAGCAAAACTATATATGAGAAATGTATCCTTGGCACTATGTGGAGGCAGTTTGGGAAAGCTCATTTGAAAAGATGAGTGGAATTGATCTATTGAAAGTACAGAGACAGCTGTCAGAGTAATGAGGCTAATTTTTTCCAAGTTTAACACTTTGATCCTCAGCAATAATCTTAGACTAGGGATTAAAGATACATAGGCACATTAATCTTTATTGTACATTTCTAGACCCCATGGATTACATTTTTTTTATGGATTACAACATCATGACTTCACTTTACTAGAATAATCATTATATAGGAGAGGTCTGGCTTTTTAAAAAGGAACTTGGCCTCTGTCTGTAGGAAAGGAAAGAAAGGTCAATCTAAAGGTAAAATTAACTCTGGAAGTATTGAGCCCTCTAAATAGAGTGGACTATAAATTTAGTACAAATATCTAGGATATACATTGTTTCTTTTATATGACTGTTAAAAAAAAAGTCGAGCCCTTTAACTTTCAAACATTTGTTTTGTTCTTAAATATAGAAGAAGAAGGAATGGAAGGAAAAACAGAGAGAACAAAGGAAGAGGTGAGAAAGAAAGATGACTGAACTTATCACTAAGGTCAGTAGTAATGATTCATCTCCGAAATGCCCATTCACCAGCTGGGTTGAGAAAGCCATAGAACCCAAAAGATGAATCAGAGTATTAAAAAAGCCAACCACAGATGACTTTTCTCAGGACATTAGCATTCAACTAATACTTAAACAATGAGAAATTTTTTTTTACCTTTTTCCAAACTGAAATTGGACATCATAGTGCAAATGGTTAATTGCTCAGCTACTAACCGAAAGGTTGGAGGTTTGAACTACTCAGACACACCTCGGAAGAAAGGCCTGGTAATCTACTTCTGAAAGGTCAGAGCCATGAAACCACATGGAGAGCGTTTCTACTCTGCACACAGGGGGTCGCCACGAGTGGGAGAAGATTCGACAGCAACTCGCTATCATGGTGCTTCTGGAGTCTGAAGGAGCGATCATCAAATTCTGTCCCATAGTGCTTTTTCCAACTTTTAACCTTTGTTGCCTTTACACATTTAGAAACCAAAGCAGCTCATAGTAAAATACTATTCAATCTTTTGTGAAAGAGCAGATTTTCACAAGGCACAATGCCTCCTGCTGTCCTTGGACAGCATGTCTGTAATTGGGACTGAAAGCCTAGAGTTAATTGTATGTTGAAAATGAATTATTTCATTGAATTTCATTGTATTTTTTTTGATAATTTTAAAGGGAGTGGATGTTAAAGAATCTTTGGCAGGAGATTTTTGTTTTAAAATGTTGCTCCCAGAGCCAAGTCTCAGTTTCCTTGCCCGTCACAATTTGTTTCTTTATCTAGTGGCGTTGACAAATTCATAGAGCTTAAACAGCCAATTCTTACTCCTTTCTGGAACATCATCTTTCCTGGGAAAGGGGAGCTTTTTAAAATCTCCAAGTTCTTTCCAAGACTCATATCTGGGGATGAAAGAAACAAGAGAGAAAAATCTGGATCATCCTGGTTTTCATTTGGTCCATATGCTCGATCAGAATATTTTAAATGCCCAATTTTCCATAACAATAGATCAACACCTGACCTACTTCCTAAGATAAGTGAGTATATGAATACGAAATCAAGCAAAAGTTGACAAATGAAAATACTATAGGCCACACACCAAACTCATGATGCCAAAAAATGCCACTCTTTTCTTTCTAACAGGCTCATACACCAAGGACACCATGGCTAAGTCATCATTCCTCTCTGATTCCCAGCTGTATGTCATGAACAGTATCTCATATCAGTCTTGCCATGATATGCTGTTGTTGTTAGTTGCTGTCAGATCGACTCCAACTCATGGCGAATCCATGGGTGCAGAGTAGAACTGCTCCATAGGGTTTTCAAGGCTGTGACTGTTCAGACGAAGATTGCCAGGCCTGTCTTCTGTGGTGCCTCCAAACCGCCAACCTCTTAGCTAATAGTTGAGCGCTTAACCATTTGTGCCCCCCAGGGCCCTACACCATAATATAATGAGGGATATATATTTGTGGTCTTTGGGCTCTTGATAAATATTTTCCATAAAGCCTTGGTCTTTCTCCCTGTTTCTTCTGTGATCCACTCCACAGAGAAAATCAAAAGCTGAGATAGGAGCCAACCAAGAGCCAAGAATCGACTTCTCCAAACTGAACATGTTTGTAAACATCAAGCAAATTAAATTTTTCTTCAGTTCTTTTAGAAGCACATTTCATTTCAACTCAGCTTTTTCTACTTTGAAGACTTATATAATTTGCTATTTTCCTAGAACAGTCACCACTCATGTACTTTTAAATACATGTCAGAAAACACAATTGTGCACTCGATATTGGTTTGACATTTACAATTCTGGCTGCTAATGTGCAGAAGTTGCTTTTGTCCTAGATTGATGTATTGCCCTTTATAGACGAATGTACATTGTGATATTGGATTATTGTAAAATGATTAAGCAAATGCAATCTAAGCATCAATTCCTCAATGACGCTTTAAAATACTTGAAATAGACTTGTTGTTGTTGTTAGGTGCTGTCAAGTCGGTTCCACCTCATAGCAACCCTATGTACAACAAAATGAAACACTGCCTGGTCCCACACGGTGTTTGCAATGTTTGCTATGCTTGAGCCCATTGTTGCAGCCACTGTGTCAGTCCATCTTGTTGAGGGTCTTCCTCTTTTTCGCTGACCCTCTACTTTACCAGGCATGGTGTCCTTCTGCAGAGACTGGTCCCTCCTGATAACATGTCCAGTGTGCATGAAATGAAGTCTCACCATCCTTGCAAATGCAATATAAGCATCAACTCCTCAATGGTGCTTTAAAATAGAGCAGCATCCCCAATATAACACAGTTATTAATTGATTAAATCATATATCAAAAAAATCCAATTCGTTGCGGTTCGGTCAATTCCAACTCATAGCGACCCTATACAACAGAGTAGAACTGCCCCATAGAGTCTCCGAGGAGCACCTGGTGGGTTCAAACTGCCAACCTTTTGGTTAGCAGCCAAGCTCTTAACCACTGTGCAGCCAGGTCTCCTAAATCATATATAAAACAGGGTAATTCAAGCCCCCTCTATCAACTACCACACACTAAAAGGCCAGAAAAAAAATCAAAGTTTTCCTTTTAGGCTTGCGTTGGAGCTTATCCCATCATCAGAATTTTTTTGTAATAGATTCTTCTTCATTACTGGTTCTCTATAACTATTTGGTACAATTAGTGTTTGAGTACAATTGTGTTCATTTTAAGCGAACACAAAGCCATGACAAGTAGTTGCTTTGAAATCAATGTGACAGCACGGCACAAAAATGTCCACTTACTAATTAACCTTAACTTCGTGTTTATAGTATGCCTCTGGGCAAATCTGAAATGTATTATTTGTAATTAAGACATTTCCCCTCTTGTCAAAAGTCTGTTATCTTTCCTGGAACTTTATTTTCAACTCTACTAGTTAAGAAGCAAAGGAATTTGGTCAAGAGTCCACAATATTTCAAGAAATGGAATCAACTGTTTAAAAATACAGACCTGCGGTCATCAGTAGTAACACTTACAGCAACGTAACGACGAGATTCGAGTCATGTGTCTTTGGCTGTTTTCAGAGGCACAATGTGAAGCGGAGACTTTGAGTTCAATTAGGCAGCTGTTTTAGGTTCGGCTGCTTAGCTTGAATGATTGGGATAATTGTCCCAATTATTCTCTTTATTTTGTATGTGCAGACCCAGACTTAAAATGTGGTCAGGTACAGAGTGGGGAACGAGAAGACAGAAAACCTGGATTCTGTTTGTAAGTGGGCCGCTGATTAAGCCTATAATTTTGAACAAGCTACTTTGTTTTTTTTTTTTTTTTTTACTTTGATTGTGTGTCTCAGTTTATCCATCTTAAAATACCACTCCCTTTTTATTAGAACAAATCAAGATGATTGAACTTAGAAAGGTTTTCAGCGGCTTTGAGAGAAAATGTCACATAGAAACAAAATAATGTTGTGTTAGCCTTGTTTCCTAGAACACAGAGCCTGGAACAGGAACTAAGTTCGATGCTTTCTTTGGGAGGTGCAAATCCGGGGCAATGAAAGTGAAAGGAAAGAAAAGTTAGGCAGGGAAGAATAAAAAGCAATGCAAAAATCAAAACTACAATGAGATTCCATCTCACTCCAACAAGGCTGGCATTGATCCAAAAAACACAAAATAATCAATGTTGAAGAGGCTGTGGAGAGACTGGAACTCTTCTACACTGCTGGTGGGAATGTCAAATGCTACAACCACCTTGGAAATCGATTTGGCGCTTCCTTAAAAAACTAGAAATAGAACTACCATACAATCCAGCAATCCCACTCCTTGGAATATACCCTAGAGAAATAAGAGCCTTTACACAAACAGATATATGCACACCCATGTTCATTGCAGCACTGTTTACAATAGCAAAAAGATGGAAGCAACCAAGGTGCCCATCAACGGATGAATGGGTAAATAAACTATAGTGCATTCACACACTGGAATACTACACATCAATAAAGAACAATGGTGAATCCATGAAACATTTCATAACATTGAGAAATCTGGAAGGCATTATGCTGAGTGAAATTAGTCAGTTGCAAAAGGACAAATATTGTATAAGACCACTATTATAAGAACTGGAGAAACAGTTTAGACAGAGAAGAAAATATTCTTTGATGGTTACAAGAGGGGAGTGGAAGGGAGGGGAGGGGAGGGGTATTTACTAATTAGATTGTAGATAAGTTTTAATTTAGGCGAAGGTAAAGACAATACACAATACAGGCGAGGTCAACACAACTGGACTAAACCAAAAGCAAAGAGGTTTCCTGAATAAACTGAACGCTTCAAAGGCCAGCGTAGCAGGGGTGGAGGAGGTTTGAGGACCATGGTTTCAGGGGACATCTAAGTCAATTGGCATAATAAAATCTATTAAGAAAACATTCTGCATCCCACTTTGGAGAGTGGCGTCCAGGGACTTAAATGCTAGCAAGTGGCCATCTAAGATGCATCAATTGGTCTTAACCCACCTGGGAACAAGGAAGAATGAAGAACACCAAAGACACAAGGTAATTATGAGTCTAAGAGACAAAAAAAAAAAAAAAAAAAAAAGGACCACATAAACCAGAGACTACATCAGCCTGAGACCAGAAGAGCTAGATGGTACCTGGCCACAACTGATGACTGCCCTGACAGGGAACTCAACAGAGAAACCCTGAGGCAGCAGGAGAGCAGTGGGATGCAGACCCCAAATTCTCGTAAAAAGGCTAGACTTAATGGTCATACTGGGACTGGAGGAATCCCAGAGGCCACGGTCCCCAGACCTTCTGTTAGCCCAGGACAGGAACCATACCCAAAGCCAACTCTTCAGAAAGGGGTTGGACTGTAATAGGGGATGGAAAATGATACTGGTGAAGAATAAGCCTCTTGGATCAAGTGGACACTTAAGACTATGTTGGCAATCTCCTGTCTGGAGGAGGGATGAGAGGGCAGAGGGGGCCAGAAGCTACCCAAATGGATACGAGTAGAGAGAGTGGAGGGAAGAACTGTGCTGTCTCATTGGTGGGAGAACAATTAGGAGTGTATGACAAGGTGTATGTAAATTTTTGTATGAGAGACTGACCTGATTTGTAAACTTTCACTTAAAGCACAATAAGAATTAATTTAAAAAAAAAAGAAAAAGCAATCTAAAGCTATACACTAATCTCTTGACCATTGCTTCATGATGAGCCTCAAAGAGACACGAGTCCAGAGAGGGAGGAAGGAGAGCAAATTTATCTACCCAGTGCCCTCCCATTTCCTGTTTGCCATTGGTCAAAGAGCAAACCATGGGGAGTTAACATCCTCACCCTTCCAGGTTGTACCATCTGACCCCTTGGGCAGATCCCATGCCCTGTGGTGTAGCATTTCATCAGAGGTGGGGTCTGGTGGGAGAAGCCAGAGAAGGGTGTGTGACTGGATGGCAGCTTCAGGCTGCAGGATGGTGTGGTCCCCACAAAGTCTGAAAACCATAATAAAGCCTGAGTAGAGCAAGCAGCTGAAAGCCCAGGAGAAAAAGCTGAGATAATCTGTGTCCAATACAAGCACATGTAGCCAAATTGGATCCCTACTCTAACTGCAGATTTGGTGTATCAGTGAATTAAGCAAAGTTACCAAAATGCCAATCAGTTTGCTGAAGTACATTGACCAAAATCAAGAATACTGAAATTTCTGACTTTGAACTGTGAAAAGTTAGAACGCTTTCTCTAAATAAATTATTTAAATGGAAGGAATGAAATGCTAAAAGCATGGATGCATTTCAAATCTCAGAGGCCACTATGTCACCAATGGGAGACAGCGGGGAGGATAGGGCCCTGCGCAGGAGTTAGGCTCAGCTCTTCCAATAACTCGTGTGTGACATCAAGCAGTTCACTTCAGTGGGCATAATACGAACTTGACTTTGCCAGGCATGGTTCTAGGAAGTAGGGCAGATGCAAAATTCATGGATTATTGTTTATGTATTGAAGAACTCAAGTTCTGGTAGAGAAGTGTAGTGACTATTATTATTTTATTTATTTATTGTACATGCCCCAGCATCCATTCTCTCTCCTTCTAGTAACAAACCAGTTGCCATCAAGTTGAATTTGATTGATGGTGACCCCATGTGTGTCAGAGTAGAATTGTACCCGATAGGGTTTTCAGTGACTGATTTTGTGGAAGTAGATTGCCAGGTCCTTCTTCCGAGATGCCTCTGGGTGGATTTGAACCGCCAAACTTTCTCTTAGCAGCTGAGCACTTAACCATTGGACCACCAGGGCCCCTTCCTTCTAGTAATACCAAAACCCAGAAACCAAACCCGTTGCCATCAAATCAATTCTGGCTCATAGCGACCACATAGGACGGAGTAGAACTGCCCCCATAGAATTTCTGAGGAGCAGCTGGCAGATTGGAACTGCTGACCTCTTGGTTAGCAGCCGAGCTCTTAACTACTCTGCCACCAAGGCTCCCCTTCTAGTAACCTTCTAGTAACCTTCTAGTAACAGTGCCCTAAATATCCTTTGAGGACCCACCACCTCCCAGTCTCAGTCCCTGGGGTTTAGGGTGGATGCCACGCCCAGCTTCAGATGTGTATGCCCCAGGCCTGGCCAATCAGTGCCTCACAATTTGTTCAGGATGGCTCAGATCCAATCTGAGGATATAGTCTGGAGCAACTGGCAGAGAGAAGGGCTTTCTTTATTCCTCTGGATTTGGAGATGTAGCAATTTATTTCTAGGGCTTCTGGCAGCCATTTGTCCTCACCAGATGAAAGCACACCTAAAAATGAAGAGGATGGTAGTACTAAGAAATGAAGAGGAACTGGATTCCAAGAGCATGATTTGAGCCTCTGGATCCAGGCAGACTTTTTGACTACGGAGCCAGGAAAGCATTCAGCTGCTAACTGAAATGTTGATGGTTCAAGTCTGCTCAGAGGCACCTTGGAAGAAAAGTCTGGTGACTACTTCCAAAAAATCAGTCACTGAAAACCCTGTGGAGCCCAGGTTTACTCTGACACACGTGAACTGGCATTGACTCAACAGTAATTGGTTTGGGCTTTTTTGTTTAAAGTAGTTTGAATTGAGTTTTCCGTCACTCACAGCGGAAAGAGCCTGAACTGATATGAGGAGACAGGTACTGTGCAAGTAATTACAATGCAGTGTGATAACTCTTAAACTGGCGAGACAGACAAAATGCCTTGGGACTGCTGGGCAGAGAGAATATTGCCGCTTTGGGTCTCTTTTAGTAAAGTGACCGGGTCCGCATAGGTAGTCTCTAAAGTTCTCCCACCCTGACCCCATCCCGACATTCTGTGGTTCAGGGAAGTGCTGGATCATGCAGGCCTCTATTCTGGTGCCTGAGACTGCTACACGGAATAAGTGTGCTCGTAGCCATCTGTTTACTAGTAAAGCAGCGGACCTTTCTCTGTCTCCTTAAGATTCCATCAGATTATTAACATAGTAGGTCAGCGGCTGGAAATGCAAGCTCACAGCCAATTAGTGGAAGAGGAGGTGCGCCTGCCAGTTGATAATTACCACACCACCTGTGGTACTTAGGAATATTACCTCATGACATTCCTGGGTCCTTAGGTAAATCCTTAGGCTTCAGGCTTGAGAAAATGAATCACATATGTGTCTTCCTCTCAGATTTGATTTGCAACGGTCTGGGAAAAGTATCGTAGCTGTTCTTTACAAATATGAAAGGCATTTGAATACATGGGGTAATGGGTATCATAAACCAAAAAACCAAACTCACTGCCATCGAGTTGATTCCGAATCATAGTGACCCTATAGGACAGAGTAGAACTGCCCCATGGGGTTTCCAAGGAGCGGCTGGTGAATTTGAACTGCCGACCTTTTGGTTAGCAGCTGAGGTCTTAACCATGCGCCACCAGGGTTCTAATGGGTATTATAGGAAGGGTAATAAGAATCAGAGGAAGTTCCTGGCGTTGTCATTATTCAAGCAATGGACCACAATCTGGAGTTCCTTTCCTGTAGTGCCTACAATCAGGTGAGTGTAAATAGGTACAGAGTTATTCCCAGAAAATAGCCTGGTGTCTTTCCCACGAAATGGAGACCCTTCACCCAGAGACAGGGGATCCACTACACAGTAGATGGCATCTGGCCAAAGGGGGCTTCTGACCTCTCTCTCCAGGCTGACCACACATTTCAGATACAGCGGAAATAAAATGCATCACCTATTTCTGCTGCTGTCACAGAGACAGCTGGCTTCTGACCATCCATGTATTCCACTCTTTCAGTGTATTCACTAGACACTGACAATAAACATTAGGTGATAACAGTTTTAGCCTGGTAACTACATTCAGAACTGAGAATAGCACTCTTCAATGCATTCACCAGTATAGACCCTCCCACTATGGTTAGCCACCCTGAAGAAAACTCAAGCATTCATTTGCACTGTGGCTTGTATGTGTGTGTGTGTTGGGGGCAAAGGGGGCTATCTACTGAGTGCTATCAGGGAGCAGGTAGAGTGTTAGGTGTACTGCGTGCATTATCTTGTTTTGTTCTCACAAGAGTCCTACAACAGAAATACTCTATTGTACCCATTTTACAGAGAAGAAACTGAGGTTCAGAAACATTAGCTAACTCACCCAAGATCATACAGCTAACAAGCAGCAGATTTTGACTTCCAGCCTGGAGCCTGTATTCTTACCCATTATGCTCAACTGCCTCCCCTAGCTTTTAATCTTTTCCCAGGGAGGATGCAATTCAATCTTATAGGACACCTAGCTCTTTGCTTGACAGGTTCTATTACACAACCCCTTTCCCAACTCTGCTTCTCCTAACACAAAGGTAGAAAAGTCATCTGGTATGATAGTGTGTTTGTAACTAAACTGTCAATGTTATTCCCAGTGAATTGTTGGGAAAATACCAAAGTCCTACGTGTACATCATTACATAGATATTCCACACATGGACTCAAGCTCCAAGATTGTGCGAGTGTGTATTGTGTGTGTGTTGGTAGACCCAAGTAAAACCTTGAGAGAGCATTTGTCTGTCTGACAAATGCTTATTGCATGTCTCTTATGTGGTACTGGAAGAATAACTAGATACTTACGGTGATCTTTACATTTCCAGGGCAGATATGTAAGCAGTTTACTCTAAGTAGATGCTTTAAAAGTTCTATCATCCAAGTCCTTAGCAAATAGAAGAACTAGAAGTATAAGAAAGCATTTTGAAGGAAGTAGCGTTTTAATTAAGCCTTGAAGGATGAGAATTTTGGTAAGTGGAGAAGAGAACAAAGAAAATTCCAGTGAACATTGAAAGTCAAGAAAATAAGGATCTAAGGACATAGTTCAATGTGATTGGTAGGTAAAGCCTATAGGGAAGTCTTAGGAGGAGCTGGACAAATAGAATGGGGCCAAACTATAGAATATCTTTATAGAGGATATCTGGTGTTTTTGTCTGTCCACTTCCCATATCCTTGAAAGAGCTGTCCCTCCACCACTATGTGTGGTTCCAGAGGGGCTATCCCCACTGTATCCAGGCACCCATAGTCACAGGGATGGACACAGGGCTCAGGAAGAGCTAATAGAGCTGGCATTAATGGCTGGTGCAGGGACGGATGCAAGATCCAAACAGGGCTGATCAGGGCTCCCCTGGATTAATGTAAAGATAACCCAAGAAAATAATGCCTCTTTCCTCAGAAGTTGAAAGGAGATAAGTTTCGGGATGTTGGTAGCCATCTTCCCCATAATCTAGAAAGGGTCTGTCTGTAGAATGAAGCCATAACAATGAGAGAACTGAAGCCAAAAAGTGACAAGAAAGAGAGAGAGCCCTGAGGACATTGTTGGAGCCCTTGGATCAACATATGTCTGAAGCTGTAGATCCATCCTTGAACTTCTCAGTTACATGAGTCAATAAATATCCTTTTTTGCTTGAGTTAGTTTGAGATAAGAGTCCCAACTAGTACAGTTATGAGAGCAGTGTTAAAGAATTTCACTTTCTTGTTGTAGGGCTGAGAAGCCCTGAAAGTTCCTGTTATCAACTGAATTGTGTCCCCCTAAAAAATATGTTGAAGTCCTAACCCTTGTAGCTGTGAATATGACTCTGCTGGGAAATAGGGTTCTTTGAATATGTTATCTATTAGGTTAACATGAGGTCTTTTGTATGTAGGGTGGGTTCTAATCTTATATGATTCCTGTCTTTATAAAAAAGGAGAAGACACATAGAGGTAGGGAAAAAGGAAGGACAGCCAAGTGGCGACGAAGGCAGATACAGCTATAAGCCAAGGAACACCAGGATTGCTGGGAACCACCAGAAGCTAGGAAAGAGGCATGGAACAGTTTCTCAGAGTTCTCAGAAGGACTCAACACAGCTGATATCCTAATATGTGGAGACTTCTGGTCTCCAGAACTGTGGAACAATGAATTTCTGTTCTTTAAAACCACCACTTTGTGGTGTTTTGTAAAGGCAGCCCTAAGAAACTAAGACACTCCCTACTCTTCAATGTTAAAGAGCAGGGGCTCATAGATCACAGAAAGACTATGGAGAGAATAAATAACTTCTCAGGGTTGGGAAGCACAGGAACTTCACATTCATCACGAGACTGAAAGAAGTTAAGCCAATGCTATAGCCATAATAGAATGACATACTTTGTTACCCAGAGCAAGATCCACACAAAATGATGATATGAGTTTGGGCTACAAATTATTCCCAATATTGTTAGCAAAATCTGGATAATAGGTGTCTCAACCCACAGAGTGACAATAGCTCAAGAGAAGCAGGTGATTTGTAAGGTCAAGGGAATGGGGCCTAAAACAGCATTACTGTAGCAAATGTGAAGATCTGGTTACCTCCCTGTCTGAAACCCAAGACGTTTGGAGAAAAAGAGGTTCTGAAATATCTGCAGTTGATTACAACACCTGAGAACATGGGCGATCCCACCTCCCTACATACAAGGGCAAGGAGCATGCCTTTTGCTGCAAATAGCTTTGAACCTTCTGCCCACCTCCACTCCTGAGTTCTATCTTAGACAGACAAGAAAACCACTTTGCCTTTAGGCCCAGGTCCCAGTGCATCAGGTTACTTGTCACTTTGGCACATCCATATCACAAGATGAACCCTTACCAAATAGGAGCTACTCAGGGTTGGGAAAGACTTCAAATGGGCACCTGACCTTCTAGTGCCTCAGGATAAGAGAACACATAAGTCCAGAGACGTGCCTTCTCCTAGTTGGAAGAGTCTGCCTCTGAGACAACTTTTTACTATGCTGTCTTTAAAAAGCAACACGGAGGCTGAAGGTGGCATTACCAGGTCGAAACAAAAAGCTTCCCAGCTCCTGGGCATTGCACTCTATGCCCACCTCTACTTGGCCTCCCCCAGCTCCTCCACCCCCTGCCCTTGCAGGATAAAAAGACTGGGGAGAAGCAGGGAGCCAGCTGGATGCAACTCAGCACTGGAAGGCTCAGCAGCACTATGTCAGCAAAGGAGCCTGGGGCAGAGGAGGGAGCGGGGAGACCCCAGGAGCCACCACAGCTGTGTCTCAGAAGACGCAAAGCAGACCCCTTGCTGCATTGGCCCCACTGTATTTGATCATTTCTCAGACACTCGTTTTTTACATTTTAACAGCTCTGCAACAGGGATGCATCTTGCAATCAGTGGTATGTCAGACTTTAACTGGCAGTACTTTTTCCTTTCTTGGTGATTTATGAAATCATGGCGTGGTTTATATTTGATGGTGTTTTAGGTTCAACAAAATATTGTGTATCAGAACCCTGATCATAATGTTAAACTAAAACTCCCTAGCCATTCCAAAGAGACATTTTACAATCCAAAAGATCTATCGCAGCAGTCACAAAACCCAAAAGAGATCCCAACACAGCAAGAGAGAGATAAATGCCTTCATCTAATTTCATTTCCTAAGCAATGGACAAAAGAAGATTTGACATGTAAACCGTTCGAATTTGGAAAACGACCTGTTGCTGGCTCCTGCAGAGGCCACCAGCTCCAATGGGTGTTTCTCCTCTTGATGCCCAATATGAGGACAAAACAAAAACCCAGTGCCATCGAGTCAATTCCAACTCATAGTGACCCTATAGGACAGAGTAGAACTGCCCCATGGAGTTTCCAAGGAGCACCTGGCAGATTCGAACTGCCAACCCTCTGGTTGGCAGCCGTAGCACTTAACCACTACGCCAACAGGGTTTCCAATATGATTACAGATGGTGACAAAGGTGGTAAAAGTGATGGAGATGGTAAAAGGACTGTGACGACAGTAAGACCTAACATTTAAATAGCACTGTACAGTTGCCAGAACTTTTTCCTGAGCATTATATGATCTCAAACCCACTGGGTATTGTTGACTCTCTTTTGAAGATGAAGACATTAAAGTACAAAGTGACTGAGTGTCTTGCCCGAGACTGCACAGTTAGTCAGTAGTAGATAAGAGCCTAGGCTCCCAGGGAGGAGGGCCACGATCTTTCCTCATGACTCTTCAATATTCCATAAGGGAGAAGGGAAAGATTTACCTCTAGGTAGACCTTTCTTCAACCCTTCCAAGCTCAAAGAGTAGGAAAATGATCATGACATGTCTACTTTCTACCAACATTCCAGAAAAAAACCTTAATAAAGAGAGTAAAAAAGTCAATGCATACTTTAAATGCTTTGTTTAAAATGATATCGCATTAGTACTGATAATTCACATTTTAGTATGATAAATGATTTGTGCCTGACAAGTACATTTTTCTCATTGCTAAAGTGGTACAGGACTGGGCAGTATTTTGTTCTGATGTACACAGGGTCACTATGAGTCAGAACTGACTTGGCAGCACCTAACAACAGCAAAGTGATAAAAGTTTAGGAACTAAAAAGAGGTTCAAAATATTGAAAGCACTTGCACAATCAATTATCCTCCAGCTAATGAGGGCCTTCTCTAGCAAGCAATCAGCACTAAAGGAGCCAAAAAAGGCTGATACATAATTCTGCTCCAGTGGTCCAATGGGAGCAGAATTATGGCGATTAGGGAGATAAAGATGTGCATTAAAATATGTATATATCAATACAAGATACTAAGTGATTAGCTCAAATAGGGGGAAAAGAGCTATGGCTTGGGATTGCCGAGGCAGGCTTGTTGGAGAAGGAAAGATTTGAGGTGGGCTTTGAATGACGATAAAGGTTTTGCTTAGCCGAGAGGAGGGTGGGGGGCAGGCCTGCGTCCAGTATACAGGTGCAGAAAAACATAAGATATTATATAAAGTTGGGCATGTAGCAGGGTGCTCAGTGAGGGTCACTGAGGGGAAATGGAAATGATCCATTCTCAGGATTGAGTTAGCCCAAGCCTAGCTTGCAAGTGGAGTCGTAAGAGTTTCAAAGGCAGGTTGTAAAGGGTCTTGAAAACAAGATTAAGGTATTTGAATTTTAGCCTATAAATGATGAGGAACAACTAAAAGTTTTGAGCAAGAGAAAAAAAAATTTTTTGAGCAAGAGAGCTGGTGATAAAAGCATGTTTTAAGTGGATAATCTGCAACATGTCAGCAAACGATCCCACACAATATTTCCATATACCACAGCGTAGGGGGAGGTCTCTGAGATGTAGGAGACCTCATCTAAGGTGGGTCCTGAGATAGAAACAGTTGACTTGAATCATGGCCCCATCGCTCAGTCCACAAGTATAAGTGGCAGAATGGGGTCTGTCAGTGGGACAAACAACTGTAACAACTGTAAATGCCCAACTGTGGTCCACAGTTCAACTATGGACCTTGCACTCCAGAGAAAGCTCCAAATTATACATGGGTAGGGATACAGATAAATATAGAAGTAGATTTTAAAGTTTTCCATATTGATTAATAAATTCCAGCAGCTAGTTTTGTGCGTGTGTGTGTGTGTGTACCGGGCCAGTTGGTGTCAATTCTAATTCATGGCCACCCCGTGTGTGTCAGAGTAGGCCTGTGCTCCACAGGGTTTTCAATGGCTGATTTTTTCAGAAGTAGATCACCAGATGTTTTTTCTGAGGCACTTTTGGGTGAATTCCAACACTAACCTTTCAGTTAGCAGCTGAGCACCTGAACCGTTCGCACCACCCAGGGACTCCCCTCCTGCACGCACGTATCTATCTACATCTATATCAATACAGATAGATAGGCATGTTTGGCATTTAATTCTGCTTCTTATTTTCTCTCTCTTCTCCTTTTCTCTGTTGTTCATCCCTCCTTCACAGTCTAGTCCCTTAGCTCAGTACCTTCTAGCCCTGAGTTTTTCAAATAATAATGATGTCAGCATGCCATTCTAACAACCTAAAAGATTCCAATACTCCCCTGCCTCTGCCAAGCAAAAGTATTGAAGGTAGAAATGCCTATTGAAACTCTGATTTGCAAAATTCAACCATTTGATCAATAGATGATGGTCCCGAGTCCTTCCCATGTGCTGGGCACCACACACAGGGCTGGAGATCCAGCAATGAGTAGGACATTACTCGTTCATTCATTTAAAAAATGTTTGTGGAACGTGCTCTGTATGAAGCTCTGTGTGAAGAGCGGTATAAGTCATGGTTCCTAGCTTCAAAGGATCACAGCCTAGCAATAAAGAAAATAAATCCCTACTGGCAGTATCAATATACACGAAGTCATTACTTTACAGGGAGTCCTTTCACTATTCCAGTCTCAAATAAAGCACTCCACTCCACGAGCCCAGGAGGAACCAAAGTCTGGGGAGGAAATGAAACCTTTATAACTGTCCTCAGCATGTGGGATTAACAAGTTCTCTTGTAAAAGTAAATGCCAACCACCAAGCTACCTATTGGCCACTTGCCCCCTCAAAGGCATTTATGTTTATTTATTTATTTGTTTATTTATTTGCTAGATTTATCACATTTGCAGGCTGTGCCATTTGGCCTCAGGGTCAAATAAATCACTTTTAAAACTTCAACATCTTTCTTAAGCATTGCGTGCCCCGGTGTGCCCCTGACAGCCATTTCCAAAGGCTTTACAAGAACAGAATTAAATCCATTTTACAAATAAATACACTGGGAACAGCAGAGTTTAAATGCACCGCAGAAGGAAAAAAATAAATTCCAGGAAAAACCTGGAGATAGGACTGAAGTATTATGCAGTTCTTTCTAGAATCAGACAGATTCCTCAAAAACACAGGAGGAGGATGGCAGGAATTCTGCTTCTCATCTCCTTGGCCCATGCCCCATCTGGAAGGTATGTGCCCCACGAGGATTTCTCATAAGGTGCAGGAAGACAGCCAAGGGTCATAACAAAGCACGTAATGGAATGGAATAGAAATGCGTTTGTAAGAATACTGGCCTCGTCATTAGGAAATGTAACCACGGCAGATTCTCCCAGCTCCCAAAGCCTAACTGAGACGATCTCTCAAGACAGTTAAATGTGTACAAAGGAGAATTGACTCTTTGGGCCCCAGATTGAGGATACTATGCTACTAGCGTAATTAAGGTTGTATTAAATGATCCTTTTACAAATAAAATAAATGAAATATTTACTGAGCACTGAGTACTAAATAAGGAGCCCTGGTGACACAGTGGTTAAGTGCTCAGCTGCTAACTGAAAGGTCAGTGGTTCAAACCCACCAGCTGCTTTGTGGGAGAAAGATGTGGCAGTCTGCTTCCATAAACGTTACAGCCTCGGAAACCCTATGGGGCAGTTCTGTTCTGTCCTATAAGGTCGCTATGAGTTGGAATTGACTCAACGGCAATGGTTTTGGTTTGGTTATTTTTTACATACTAAACACTGGAGTAGGTGCCATGGAATACAAAAAATAAGGCAGGGTCCTTGGTTTTAAGAAACATTCATGAAAATAAAAAATTACATTATAATACAGTAATACAATAAATCCTCCAAAATTGCCAGTACAGGGTACTATGAGAGGCTGTGGGAAGAACTCAGTATTAAGCAGGCGACTGGTTCATTGTCATATAATCTCAGTCTAGGACATTTGTGGGGTTTTTTGTTTGTTTTTATGTGCTCTCTGGAAATTGCAAAATATATTTGCTATAAATCATCATGTTTTTTCACTCTCTCTTTCAAAGGAGTTGGCCTATTTTGTCTAAAATGGTTTATTACGAGTAACTAAAAACCAAACCCATTGCCATCGAGTCGATTCCAACTCATAGTGACCCTACAGGACAGAGTGGAACTGCCCCATAGGGTTTCCAAGGAGCAGCTGGTGGATTTGAACTGCCCGCCTTTTGGTTAGCAGTCAAGCACTTAACCGCTGAGCCACCAGGGCTCCTTACTGTGAAATAGGCATTGTGATACTTGATATGTATGTGTTTTGTTCTGGTTATTACTTAAACCATTATTTGGATTAACCAACAGACTCCTTACCCAAATCACATAGAGTAAGCGACCTTCTGTTCTACAATTTCTACCACTACGACAAGCTCCTAAAGACCAGAAGCCATGTCTTAAGTATCTATGATTCCTACCCTCCCCCCAAAAAACAACATGTAATGACTAGTAGGAGTTCAATAAATATTTAATAATTTAGATACGTGGTTGCTAGATCTCGTCTCTTAGCCCATACCTCCTGCTAATGAAAATGTGGCAAGGTTTCCATGCAATTGACATTGTGAAGGTAATCCTGATACCATTCATTTTTATTTTTTAAAAAGAAAAAAAGAAAGAGTTCTTTCTAGAGTTGTGTGTTCTTGGAAGAGTCATTTCACCTCTCTGAACCTCAGTTTCCTCATCTGCCCTGAAGGATTTGAGGCTCCAATTAGGTAATGTATCCAAAGGTACCATAGAAACTGTCCAGGATATGATAGACTAGCAATCTAACAATGCTGATATACTTTTCTTTAAAAGGATAGAAATGTAAGTTTTATATTGTGTTACAGTTTTTCTATTTTTCAAAACAAAAATTATTAGTATCGCAATCGTATTGTTCACTTAATGTTAGCTGTCATTCAGCTGGAGCCTACATTTTATGCTAATTAAACCTTTGAGGACTTGCCTAGACACCTAACAAACAATTATATCATTTCGATGGAACTACACAATCTGTGGGCCAAACAATTGACTTAGAATGAATTTTTAGAACATAATCTCTTTACAAGTAGGGACTGTGTATCAAACAGGATTCTGAAGCTGACAAATGGAAAAAAACTTATGAGAATAATTCCAAAACCAAAGTGGCACATTCTGCCAAAATAAAAAACCACGTACTCCATGGACATACCAAATTTTAATAGTGATTTTAGTAATTTAGCAGGTTTCAGGATAACGAACTGCAGAAATTTTCTTCTGATCCTAACACAGAATCCTGTTAATCAGAATGGCAAATTCCCCATGAGTGGTGGGGATGTCACACAAGTAGCCACCAAAGAAAGATCCAGCATCAGCCCCTTGACTTTATTGTTTAGCTACAGGATGGGCTTTCTGCAAAAGTACTTGAAACCCTCTGCCCAAGGAAAAGATAAGGACTACCAAATTCAGTAACACTCACAGAAGCCCACATTTGAAGGGACCATCTTATCTCCCCAAAATGAGTAGTTCTGTTCACTGCCTGCTCCCAGTAACCTTCCAGTCTCATGCCTCACTGGTCCACCCCATGAACCTTTGGCTTCACTCACCCAGATACGCCATAGCCTTGCAGGACCTGTTTTTGGACATGCTATTCCTGAGTTCTGCCAGCCCTCTCCATGTCCCTGACCATGCAGTCTCTCCTACTTATCTTTCAAGATCCATCCAAGCCCACCTCCTCTGTGATGCCTTTGCCACATCTTCCAGAGGCAGTTGCTTCTTCCTCAGGCCTTTAATCACTTCAGAGCACTGACTCCTGGTGCTGTGATTCTCTTCTATTTATGCTTTCAGGCTCTAAGACTACAAGTCCTTTCAGCAGTAGAGATCTTGCCCTAGTTATCCTTATAGCTCCAGCTCCTTGCATGGTGCCTGGCACATAGCAGAACCAAAAACCAAACCCATTGCTGCCAAGTCAAGTCTGACTCATGGCAACCCCGTGTGTTACAGAGTAGAACTGCACCATAGAGTTTTCTTGGCTGTAATCTTTATGGGAGTAGATCTCCAGGCCTTTCTTTCAAGGCACCACCAGGTAGGTTCAGACCGCCAACCTTTAGGTTAGTAGTTGAGTACAAATCATTTGCACCACCCAGGGCACATAGCAAAACAAGAGTAATAGCAAATATTTCTAACTGCTTTACCGTATATCAACTATTTTAATACTCATAACAGTCCTATAAGATAGCTACATTCATTAGCCCCACTTTACAGGAAACTGAGGCTCAGAATGGCAAAGTAACTTGCTTAAGGTTAAAAAAAAAAAAAGCCAATCCATTGCCGTTAAGTCAATTCCAACTCCTAGCATGGCAGAGTATGACAGAGTAGAACTGCCCCATAGGGCTTCCAAGGCTATAATCTTTATGGAAGCAGACTGCCACATTTTTCTCCCACAGAGTGGCTAGTGGGTTCAAACCACCAACCTTTCAGTTAGCAGCCAAGCACTTAGCCACTGTGCCACAAGAGCTCCAATGTTACTCAAGGTTAAAAAAAAAAAAAATGGCAGAGGTGGGACTTGAATGCAAGACAGTGGACACCTAGGACTAGGTGCTCATTCAGTACATTATTCTCACTCCCAACGAATGTGTGATGAAACAATGAAAGACTGGATAAAGGAAGGAAATCCACTCCTACTGGCCTTGAAGACGTGAGCTGCTATCATGTGAACTGCCTGCAGACAGGCCGCCATGGTAAAGAACTGTGGGTAGCCTTTAGGAGTTGATGGCCTCTGTCCTTCAGCCTCAGGGAACTGAATTCTGCCCCAAACCATCTGAACTTGGTAGAGGAGGCCACACCTCAGAGGAAACCTTAGCCCTGGCCAATACCTTAATTCCCGCCTGGAGACTCTGAGGGAGAACCCAGACTCCTGACTCACGGAAACTTCAATATAATAGACGTATGTTGTTTTAAGCTGCTAAGTTTGTGGTAATGTATTATAGGACAATAGAAAACTAGTACAATTACTATTACCAACTCATTAGAGTCATGCATTTATTTCGGTTTTTCTTGCTTACTGAAAATTAGTCTTCCCAGATGTAGTAAAATGCATTTTTTTCCAAGTGTTCACTGCTCCTCCCTGTGGGTTGATTATACTTTCCCATTCCGTTGGTGGTAGACTTGGCCATATGGCTAGCTTTGGCCAATGAAATGTGAATAGAAGTAACATATACCACTTCTGAGCAAAAGCTTGAAGAGCCATTGAGGCTCTGCCTCAAGATCAGCAGAGTCCTAGATTGGGGCTGCTTCTTCAGCTTGGATCCCAGAAAGAACTCTGCCATGGAGCAGGGCTGCTCCCGAACCATAATGACTTTAAACCATACAGTATCCCCTTGTTCTGTTCAAACAACTGCCTTTTGATCCACGTAGAAATTCCTCATGAGCACAATTAAGTGTTCTGGAATTCCCATTCTCTGCAATGTTATCCATAATTTGTTTTGATCCACACAGTTGAATGCCTTAGCAGAGTCAATAAGACACAGGTAAACATCTTTCTGGTATTTGCTGCTTTCAGCCTGGATCCATCTTACGTCAGCAATGATATCCCTGGTTCCACGTCCTGTTCTGAATCCAGCTTGAATTTCTGGCAGTTCCCTGTCGATATACTGCCGCAGACACTTTTGAATGATCTTCAGCAAAATTTTGCTTGCATGTGATATTAATAATTGTTCAATAATTCCCACATTCCATTTGGTCACCTTTCTTGGGAATAGGCATAAATACGATCTCTTTCAGTCAGTTGGCCAGGCAGCTGTCTTCCAAATTTCTTGGCAAAGGTGAGTAAGCACTTCCAGCTCTGCATCAGTTTGTTGGAACACCTTAATTGGTATTCTATCAATTTCTAGAGCCTTGTTTTTCGCCAATGCCTTCAGTGCAGCTTGGACTTCTTCCTTCAGTGCCATCGGTTCCTGATCATATGTTACCTCCTGAAATGTTTGAACGTCGACCAATTCTTTTTGGTGAAGTGACTCTGTGTATTCCTTCCATCTTCTTTTGATGCTTCCTTCGATGTTTAATATTTTCCCTGTAGAATCCTTCAGTATTGCAACTCAAGGCTTGATTTTTTTTTTTTGTTCAGTTCTTTCAGCTTGAGAAATGCTGACAGTGTTCTTCCCTTTTGGTTTTCTATCTCCCGGTCTTCGTACACGTCATCGTAATACTTTACTTTGTCTTCTCGAGCCTCCCTTTGAAATCTTCCGTTCAGTTCTTTGACTTCATCATTTTTCCCTTTTGCTTTAGCTACTGGACATTCAAGAGTAAGTTTCAGAGTCTCTTCTGACATCCATTTTGGTCTTTTCTTTCTCTCCTGTCTTTTTAATGACTTCTTGCTTTCTTCATGTATGAAGTCCTTGATGTCATTCTACAACTCGTCTGGTCTTTGGTCATTGGTGTTCAACACGTCAAATCTATTCTTGAGATGGTCTCTAAATTCAGGTGGGATATACTCAATGTGGTACTTTGGCTCTCTTGAACTCGTTCTAAGATTCTTCAGTTTCAACTTAAACTTGCATATGAGTAATCGATAGTCTGATCTGCTGTCACCCCTGGCCTTGTTCTGACTGATGATATTGAGCTTTTCCATCTTCTCCAAATATGTAGTCAATTAGATTCCTATGTATTCCATGTGTATAGTAGCCATTTATGTCGATGAAAAAAAGAATTTGCAATGAAGAAGTTGTTGGTCTTGCAAAATTCTATCATGCAGTCTCCAGCATTGTTTCTATCACCAAGGCCATATATTCCAGCTACCGATCCTTCTTCTTTGTTTCCAGCTTTCGCATTCCAATCACCATGTTCAATCAATTTCAGACTGCAGAAGTTGGTAAAAATCTTCAATTTCTTCATCTTTGGCCTTACTGATTGGTGCGTAAATTTGAATAGTAGTATTAACTGGTCTTCCTTGTAGGTGTGTGGATGTTATCCTATCACTGACAACATTGAACTTCAGGATAAATCTTGAAATGTTCTTTTTGACTATGAATGCAACACCCTTACTCTTCCGGTTCTCACTCCCAGTGTAGTAGACCATATGGTTGTCCAATTCAAAATGACCAACACCAGTTCATTTCAGCTCACTAATGCCTAGGATAGCGATCTTTATGCATTCCATTTCATGTTTGACGATTTCCAATTTTCCTAGATTCATACTTCGTACATTCCCGGTTCTGATTATTAATGGATGTTTGCAGATGTTTCTTCTTATTTTCAGTCGTGCCACATCAGCAAATGAAGGACCCGAAATCTTGACTTCATCCACATCAATAAGGTCAACTTTACTTTGAGGAGGTAGCTCTTGAACAGTTGTATTTTGAGTGCCTTCCAACCTGAGGGTCTCATCCTCCGGCACAGTATCAGACAATGTTCTGCTGGTATTCATAAGGTTTTCACTGGCTAATTCTTTTCAGAAGTAGACCACCAGGTCCTTCTTCCTAGTCCGTCTTAGTCTGGAAGCTCAGCTGAAACCTGTCCACCAGGAGTGACCCTGCTGGTATTTGAATTCCTGTGGCATAGCTTCCAGCATCACAGCAACATAAAAGCCCCACAGTACAACAAACTGATGAACACATAAGGGGGATAAATGATAACAATTATTATTTCTATGATTACTGTGGCTCAGTTGGGAATCGAATGCTGTCTTTGCATCAAGATGGCCTGCCTGGATATGTTGCAATGAGACAACCAGAAAGGATGCTGTGGGAGGATGATTCAACACAGGAAGAATGTGCTTCAGCCTTATTCTAGTAGAAGAAGCAACTGGGCAGTAAAGGCGATTTCCAGTGAGGTCTACTGGCAGATGGAGAGAAATTAACCTGTAGGCAAAAGTGAGCATCCTTTAAAATATATACCTGGTGAAACAGTATGGAGGATTCAATGGTAGCCTGGCCAAAACCAGGCCTGCCAAAGGAAGGGGAGCTGGGCTTTAAGCTGTTGCTTGTTGCCCCTAGGAGCCCTGTCCTCCAGCAACCCCAGGCTGCTCGAGGTTGCCCAGATAAACCTTAAACTTATCTGAGGATAGAATACCTGCAGGCTCCATTCACTTCATGGTCATTTCCATCTGTTGAAATCCAGCCCACCCTTCAAGGCCTGTCTCAGCTGATTTCTTCTCCATGGAGTGATATACCTGAAAGTGATCTCTCTTCTCTCCAGCTGTGGTGCCCAGGCTATTACAGTAAAAGATAACAGACAAACTAAGAAACAAAACAAAAAAAAAAAATTAGGGATTTGGGAAGAATGGGTTTTGGATTGACAACTTTTACTTTACTAAGTAAGGATATTTGAAAATGCATACACACAAAAAAATTTTTTGCTCTTAATTTTATGAAAATTAATAATACGTTAATTTTAAAGGTAGGAAGGACATGCCTTCAGTAAAAACAATAGTTCTCTAAATAGAACAGATTTAACCTTACAAAAAAAATCTATATTTTTCTCTTTTCTTCCTCATCGTGCTTTGGATTTTTGAAAAATTCACTGTAGGCATAGGTCCTTCTGCATACGATGGTGTTTGGGGATCTCAAATCTGTAACAATTTATTAGCACTTCTTTGGCCCTTCTCATGGTGCCCATTATGCTGATATTTTTGAGGGTCTTGCCTATTTCATCCTAAGACTCCTAAGTATAGGATTCAATTCTTATTTGTTTTTGTATCTCCTGAAGTTCTCAGTCTAGAGTTAGTCCCCATAAAGGTTTGGATAGATAAATGTTCTATGCCAGACAAAGTAGACTTCTGGGTGGACCAGAATAAAAGATGGGCATTTTCCCAGGAGTCCTTTCCTGCCCTAGTTTCTGAGAGTTCCAAACTGGAACCAGAGCTATGATAGGTTGATTGCATTAATGGCCTCTATCTCACACCTCTCCCTAACCCTTCGCCTTGTAACTTTGTATTGCCCTCTGGGCCCAGTCAAATGACTTATTTGTGATGACTGGGTTTTTGCAGACATGATGCAAGCAGAGGCTTGCAAAACTATTTGCTTGTTTCCACTTATGGTCTTGTCCTCCTCTATTACCTTGAGAAGGACATGTATGGGTAGCCTGCTGGAAAATAAGATACACGGAGAGAGGCAAGTTACCATAGTCATCCTAGCCAAGGCCAACCTAGACCAGCCAGCAGTCAGCCAATACCCAAACATGTAAAGGAAAAAGCCACTCCTATTGGCAGAATCGCCTGGTCGACCTGCAGCTGACAGTAGCCTCCTAAAAGAGCTCAATCAAGATTAGCTGAGTTTAGTCCAAATTAGCTGGAACCCACAGACTTGACCAGCTCAACCAAAATTTATTGCTGTGTGCCACTGAGGTTTTGTGGCTGTTTGTCATACAGCTTTATTGAGGTAATAGATAATTCGTACAAGAGCCTTTGGGCTAGATGGTGAAAACAGCCTTTATCTCTAGTTACCACTGAAAAGGATAAGAGCCTTTTACATGGTATGCCTTAAAGGCAGCCTCCTAATATATCTCAGTCCCAAATCCCTGCCCTGCATCCTCTGATAATATTCCTATGGCTTGTCATTTCACTATATAAGGGGTTCCTTGTAAAATACCTCCTTAGGATGTTGGGGAGCAGGCTATAAACCTTGTTGTTGTTGCTGTCAAGTCTGTTCTGACTCCTGGCAACCCTGTGTGTGGAGTGGAACTGCTCCATAGATTTTTCAAGCCTGTGACTGACCTTTTTGGAAGCAGATCACCAGGCCTGTCTTTCGAGGCACCTCTGGGTGGGTTTGAACTGCCAATCTTTCAGGTAGTAGTTGAGTGCTTAACCGTTCGTGCCACCCAGGGATACCTAACATCATTGTTACCAGCTGAAGTGAATAAAGGGAGAACTTAGCCAGGAAAAAGGGTGGGAAGAAAAGGAAATCTGTAGGAAGGGGAGTGATCAAAGACCACCTTTGTCCTCTCAGCAGTTATTCCTGAGCCTGGACCTACTGCCAGATCGCTGGGTGGTGCAAATCATTAAGCAATTAAGCTTCGGCTGCTAACCCAGAGGTTAGCGGTTTGAATTCACCCAGAAGTGCCTTGGAAGAAAAGCCTGGTGATCTACTTCTGAAAAATCAACCATTAAAAACCCTAGGGAGTGCAGTTCTACTCTGGCACACATGGGGTCACTAGGACCTACTAGCAGTACTTGGATCCCTGGGGAACAGCTGGGAGGCGGTGAGGCACCTCGAATGCAGGCTCCGAGTCCCCAGGAGACACTCCTTACTCCCAGGGTTCCTGGCCCTAAAGGCCCACCCTGCAGCAAATAATTTTGCTGGTCTAAACTTCTACATAGATAAAGACTTACCTAAATCTGTGTTTGTTAATTAAATACTTATGTAAAACGCATCTAAATGTTTTCAAAACAGCATACCATAAAAATACCAAAGTTTGATACTTAAAAGCAAACAAGACAGGCATACTGCCTCACAATGCTTCGTATTCAAAGACCTTTTGAGAATACAAACAACGGGGGCGGGGGTGCCTTCTAAATTTTGCAAATATACCATCGGCCAGTTCTATCAGTTTTTCTGAATTCACTGCTGTAGAAAATGCTTAACCCAGCTCTGGCTACAAATTTGCCTGCCATGTTGGTGAGATTTATTGTCTTTCAACCCAAGCCTCCAGGATCTCTTGTCAAGCCATAGGTCAGATGCAAATGAACCATTTCACCCTGGCTTTTTCCAAGCTTAAATAAAAAAGAAAATTCCCTGCTAAGATAGGGCATTCTGCTTTGAGAGGGCTTGGGGAGTAGAATAGATTTTTTTTAGCCATTCACCAGACCTGTTTGGGAACTGAAGCTAAAATGGCCTATGCATGGTGTGATTGCTTTCCTGAGCTTATAGAGCGCCTACAACAGTGCTTCCTGTACACCTGCGTGTCCACCTACAGAAACCACTCTGCAACTTTCCCCAACAATCCTACCTGGTTCAGACAAGTACCTCACCTACCTCTATTTTGGGTCAATTTGTTAGTAGTTAAGCAGTCGTATTTTTTTTCTTTTACTTTTATTTATTTTGTTGTTGTTGTTGAGAATATACAAAGCAAAACATACACCAACTCAACAGTTTCCACATGTGCCATTTAGCGACGTAGATTACGTTCTTTGAGTTGGGCAACCCTCCTTGCCCTCCTTTTCTGAGTTGTTCCCCACCCACATTAACATAAACTCACTGCCCCCTAAGGTTTCTTACTAATCTTTCAAGTTGCTGTTGTCAATTTCATCCCATGTAGATAGTCCTTAAAAGAGAACAGTGCTCAAGGCAGCAGTGGTCTTTAGTTTTGAAGAGGCTGGAGGCAGTGGTAAGTGAAATGACACATTAGTGGTTCTCCACTTGATTGCACAGTGGAGGCACCTGAGGTGCTTGAAAAATACCCACATCCTGAGCCCTTCTCGCTGTGATTCCGATGCAATTGTTCTGGAGTGGGCCAGGGGATTGTTAGTTTTAAAAGATCTCAAAGTGGTTCTTGGTAACCAGGACTGAGGACTATTGCCTGAGACACTCACTTTCTCTCACCGATAAAACAGGCCCCTATGTTTGAGTACTGACTTTACCAATAATTGACTGAATAACCTTCTGTGAGTAACTTAAACTCTCTGAGCCTCAGTTTTCTTATCCGTAAAATGGAGGTAATAACACCAGGGCCATGAAATTGATGTCAGGATGAAGAGATGTGAAATGAAGTGAGGTATAAAAATGCCTGATTTTTTATTTCTGTTAGGTGGAAATAAATCTCTGTGTTGTATGCCTGTTAGGTTTGTAAGCATCATGTTGTACAAAACACATGGCTCAGTAAGCAGAGTGGGGCTTTGCCCTCTCACCCTCAGGAGCTAACCTTTGGCCTCTCTTCTCTGACAGGTGGCTCAGTCTCAGGAGTTTACCTCCTGTGGTCAAGAGCCCTGTGTCTGACCTGGTTTCAGCACAGCTGGGCCAAGTCAGGCTGGGTGGGACTCTGGCTGTTCAAGATTCAGAAAGTGTAGTTGACTCTGGGTCCCTGTGAGGGTGGGGGGTTCTGTTCAGGAGAGCTATCTGGGACTTTGGGTGAAGTCATGGGTCACTTAGAAAACGTTGGTGAAGCAAATTGAAATATTGTGTCCATGTACGCATCCAGGGCACAGAAGTGACCGATTTTCATGGTTAGCTGAGACGCTGGTTGTTGCCTGGGGTGAGAGGCTTCAGCTCATGCATCAGTGAAAATTATCTCCCCTGCACCTCTGGCCCAATGGGCCACTTGCCTGGGATCATGTGTGACTTCCAGTGGGCCACGCTCCTATTCAGATATCGGGGTGCCTGCCTGTGACGTGCGCCCCCCAATGCAATTTCATCCTGGGACATTTGAGAGGGTTACGGGAAACCACTTTCCACTTACTCTGTCATCCTCAGTGAAATGGACTCAGGACATGTAAAAGTGCACCCTTTAATTTATGGCAACATAAACAAAACCCGAGCAGCCTCAGCTGTAACTACAAAGACAAGGGTGAGGGGCGAGAAGCATGGGCATGGATAATGCAGTTAACATCCGTTTACTTCCAGTCCAGGAGTCTGGGCAGGAGGGTTTTAGAGTTTGAACTATGAACAACTCGTGTTGGTCACATTAAATTGTGAAAATATTTGGATTTGATTACATCCTGCGATGGGTGATGGCATTTTTAATAACTTTAGGCAAGTGCTTCATTTGAAAGGGCTTAAGAATAGGAAATGAACCTATAGTCAGAAAAACTTATCCTGGGTATGCAAATTTTTACCCCATCCAATAAAATAAACTATTAGCTGTCAGTGAGTGGAAATGACATAGCAAGATCATGAAATTCCTCGTGGTTTCAGGTGTAAGCCGTTCATTTAATCATATACTTAGAGGCTGTCTCCGGGTAAGGCCCTGTGCTAAGCTTCAAACCAGCATAAAGGTGTGTCTATCTAGTCTCTAGTTTAAAGGGACAGATAATAAAATGTTGTATAGGGCAGTGATTAAAACAGTAAGTTCCATATTTTATCAGCTGTGTAGCTATACGCAAACTACTTTAAAACTCAGTTTCCTCATCTGTAAAATGGGTTTGATGATAATGATAATGAAGTTGATGATGACGATGATAGCAAATGTGTACTGAGCTCTTATAATGTGCCAGGCTCATGACAAACTCAGTTCTCAGGGCATTCCATGTATTATTTGTTCAATTCTCACAATAACCCGATAAGATACCTCACTATTTTTTAAATAATATTTTATTGTGTCTTCAGTGAAAGTTTACACAGCAAGCTAGCTTCCCATTTAACAACTTCTATACAAATTGTTCAGTGACATTGGTTACATTTTTCACAATGTGTCAACATTCCCATTATTTCCATTCTGGTTGTTTTGTTTCTATTAATCTAGTTCCGCTGTGCCCCCCCCCCCCACCCAATTACCTTCTCATCTTTGTTTTAGAGTAATTGTTGACTGTTTGGTCTCATAGAGATGATTTTTTTAAAGAAGCCCTGTACTCACAGGTGATACTGTTTATTTTATGTGCCCATCTTTTTTTAGCTGAAATGTGACCTCTGGGAGTAGTTTCAGTTCAAAGTTTAAAGGGCATCTCAGGGTGATAGTTTAGGGGGTTTCTCTAGTCTCAACT
This sequence comes from Elephas maximus indicus, assembly GCF_024166365.1. Lineage (NCBI taxonomy): Eukaryota > Metazoa > Chordata > Mammalia > Proboscidea > Elephantidae > Elephas > Elephas maximus. Next base: position 86,866,021 of record NC_064826.1, read on the forward strand.
GGTCCAATAAGTCTGGACTTTTTAAGAATTTGAGTTTTGTTCTACATTCCCTTCCAATTTCATCAGGGTCCATCTATTGTGTCCTTGATTAGAAAGGTCAGTAGTGGTAGCTGAGCACCATCTAGTTCTTCTGGTCTCGGGGTAGATAAGGCTATGGTTCATGTAGGCTCTTAGCTCTATACTAATTTCATCTTGAGTCTTTGGTTTCCTCCTGTCACTTTCACTTTAGATACATTGAGAGCAATAGTTATATCTTAGATGGCCACTCACAAGACTTTAGATCCCATATATGCTACTAACCAAACTAGGTATAGAACATAAGCTTTATGAACTATATTGTGTCAATTGACCAAGCTATCCCATGAGACTATGGTCTTAAGCCTTCAAACCCAGTAAACCAATCCCACAAGTGTTTGGTTATGTCTAAGAAGTATCCGTAACTGTGCCCCCATCTGCTTTATCACCATATATATGAATATATATGCAGCACACACATACATGCATGTACGTATGCCCATAGATACACCTATACATGCTCATGTATATACACACATGTACCTACCTGTACGCATATATGCATACATGCCTATATATGTAACCATACACGTATTTTTTCATTGTTGTTGCTGCAAAATTGTATATGTTATGCAGCCCTGGTGGTACAGTGGTTAAGAGAGATGGACTACGAACCAAAAGGTCAGCAGTTTGAATCCACCAGCTGCTCCTTGAAAACCCTATGGAGCAGTTCTATTCTGTCTTATAGCATTTACCAAAAATGTCCCTTATTCTTGTACATTTACCTTGGTCAAGTTGTACACACTCCACCCACATTCAGTGTTACCTCTCCTATCGCCAAAAGTAATAAGTGTCTACTATCTAGACAGTGATTCTCCCTCCTTGTGCCTCCCATCCCTGGTAACCAGCAAAGAAAGTATCTGTATGTATACCTATTCTTGTCTTTTTATAAAAGTGAGATCATCACAAATTTGTCCTTTTGTAATTGACTTATTTTACTCAGCTTAATGTCTTCCAGATTTATCCATGTTGTAATATGTTTCGAGAATTCATCATTATTCTGTATGGCAGCACAGTATTTCATTGTTTGAACGTGCCACATTTTGTTTATCTATTCATTTGTTGATGGGCACTTAGGTTGTTTTCATCTTTGTATTATTGTGAATAGTGCTGCAATGAACATAGGTATGCATATGTCTGTTCGTGTCACTTCTATTAGGTCTCTAGGGTATATACCTAGAAGTGAGATTGTTGGATCATAAGGTAATTCTATCTCTAGTTTTTTGAGGAAGCACCACACTATTTTTCATAGTGGTTGTACTATTTTACATTCCTACCAGCAGTGAATAAGGGTTCTAATCTCCCCACATCCTCACCAGCATTTATTGTTTTCTGTTTTTTGATCAGTGCCATTTTAGCAGGAGTGAGATGGTATCTCATTGTAGTTTTGATTTGCATCTCTCTAATAGCTAATGATGCCAAACATCTCTTCATGTGTTTGTTGGCCAGATATCTTACTATAATCTTTATGCTGAGCTCATTTATAAGGTACTTTTAACCAGTAACCAGTTGCCATGGAATCGATTTCAACTCATGGCAAACCAATGTGTGTCAGTGTAGAACTGTGCCCCACCGAGTTTTCAATGGCTGATTTTTCAGAGGTAGATTTCCAGTCCTTTCTCCCAAAGTGCCTCTGGGTGGACTCGAACTGCCAACCTTTGGGTTAGCAGCCAAGTGTGTTAACCATTTGTACCACCCAGGGAGTCCACATAGAATATAGTGAGGAATAAATTAGTTAATGTATATGAAGTACTTAGCACAATGACTGATGAGGAGGCCCCAGGAAGTATCACCAGCAATAATAATAAATATTAAATTTTAATAGGTTGACAGGAGCCAGTCCCTAAATAATTATAATGCTTCTGTAGTAGAGGTATAAACAAAATGCAGCAAAGGTTCAGAGTGGGGAGAGAACAAAGCATTCATGAGAGAAGTGGTCTTGGAGCTGGGCCTTCCCGAAAGGACATGGTCATAACAGGTGGCATGGCCACAAAGACATGTAAGAAGAGGCACCAGTATGAACGCAGGACAGTGTGGGGCATGTTTAGGACAAATGTGACTAGTCCACTTGGGTCAAGGGAGGAGGAAGCATACGAGTGAAGATTGAAAATGGGGCGTGGGGGGGGCCGTGGTGGTTCAGTGGTAGAATTTTTGCTTGCCATGAGGAAGACCCTCATTCAATTCCCAGGCAATTCACCTCATGTGCAGCTACCACCCATCTGTCCATGGAGGCTTGCATGTTGCTATAATGCTGAACGGGTTTCAGCAGAGGTTCCAGACTAAGACAGACTAGGAAAGAAGGCCTGATGATCTATGTCAAAAATCAGTCAATGAACCCCAGGGATCACAACGCTCCAATTCACAGCCGATCAGGGGATGGCGCAGGATCAGGCGGTGTTTTGTTCTGTTGTGCATGGGGTCGCTGTGAGTTGGGGGCTAGCTTGATAGTAGCGAACAACAACAATAGCATTGTGGAGCACCTTGAGTGCATCCAAAAGTTCGCACCAAATGTGGTGGGCGAGGAAGCCACTGAAGGTTTGTCAGTGGCACACACCTCAGTCAGAGATGTTTGCTTCTTGAACACAGCAGTGCTTCATGAGTTACCAGGGAACACATAAAATATTGACAAAGCCATTTGTCCTGTGACTTAAGATGAACTCAGATTCAGGCCATAGTCCAACACGACGAGAGTTTGGCTTGAAGGATGTGGATTAGATCAGATCTGAAAATTCAGAGGGGCCAGATTTTTCTGGCCTGGTCCCTGCATCAACGGCAGTGCCAATGTTCTATTTCTTTCTTTCTTTCTGGTGCTTTAGGTGAAAGTATACAGCTCAAGTTAATTTCTCATTCAAAAATTTATAGACATATGGTTTTGTGACATTGGTTGCAATCCCGACGCTGTGACAGCACACTCCCCCTTTCTACCCTGGGTTCCCTGTGTCCATTCGTCCAGTTCCTGTCCCTTCCTGCCGTCTGTCCTGCTTTGGACAGGACCTGCCCATTTGGTCTCATATATTTGATTGAGCTTCTTCATGTGTATTATTTTTTGTTTTATAAGCTTGTCTAATCTCTGCCTGAAAAGTGGGCTTTGGGAATGGTTTCAGTACTGGGTTAGCAGAACACCCAGGGGCCATAGTCTTGGGGTTCCTCCAGTCTTCTATTTTTAAGGTGATCCCACCCAACATGCTTCCATCCTCTTGCCTGTCCAACAGAGACCTTTCTAAGGCACAGCAATGGGTGCCAGTACATAGCACACACCTAGAGCAGAGCCATATAGGGTGAAACTTGAACAAAACTTGCCACTAAATGTTGCAGCATTCTCACCCTTATTATTTCTAAATGAGACAAAGAGTGAGTTGAGGACAACCAATTCAATGTGTATTTCTCTTGTGCCTTCTTGTGCAAGACACAGAGCCATAAAGCTGTGTTGACATGGACTTTGCCCTCTAGGAGCTTCAAGCCAAGTGGAAAGTTTAAGACATGAACATAAATCAAGCAAAAAGAGGGGAGGAACACTTAAGGAAGGTGCAAACAGTGCTTGGAGTGCCTGGATGGTACAAGCGGTTAACACGTTTGGATGCTAATGGAAAGGTTGCAGGTTCAAGTCCACCCAGCGGTACCTCAGAAGAAAGCCCTGACAATCTACTTCCAAAAAATCAGTCACTGAAAACTCCATGGAGCACAGCTCTCCTCTGGCACACATGGAGTCACCGTGAGTCAGAATCAACCCGACAGTAACTGGTTACTGGTGGTGCTGTTCTCAAATGGTGTTTGGGACACAGGCTATTTTCAGAAGGCTGTGTGTCAGTGTGGGGTGACACTCATCATGGACACAGGGAATTCCTTTCCAAACAGGCCACCTCTGTCACCCAGAAGTGTATTAAATAATGGTTTCAATGCTGTGTCCAGAAACACATGGTACTGGCCACTGAGAACATAGGGCGAATGGAGGCTTAGCGTGATTCTGAAGTTTAGAAGGGTTATTTGGAAGGAAAACTTAAAGATTGAACAGAGTGATCTTCATGTGCCCTAGTGTAGGTAGGAGCAACAAAGAAATACCCCGAAAGTGCTTGACCTTGTTTTATACAGGGTCATCCTGGTAGAACTAATCTAATACAGTAGGGGAAGAATTTTTAAGAGTCCCAAGAGGACTAATAAAATGGCTTTGAATTGCATTATGTTTGCAAGAGAGGCACTAACTTAATTAACTGCAAAATGAAAATTTTCCTACCCCTTCTGTTTGAAGCAATTTGAAGATAGACTGTTCTCAAGAAAATGCCTGGGTTGCTGTTTATTACAGTCTTTCTTCTAAAGAAAGAGAGTCCTTGTCAAAATTTAAACCAGCTCTGAACTTTTATTTTCCTACTCTGTGAAATACAGGTAATAGTGGTGCTGCTTCACACGGTTATTGGGAGGATTATGCAACCACATCAGCACTGAGAGCATAGTAGGTGCTCAATTAATGAAAGCCCCATGAATCAGAATTGACTTGATGGCAATGAATAACAACAACAAGATTGTTCTTATTAGCTTAGGTAAGGGTTCTAACTGTGGACCAATGAAGTCTTTTGTTTTCTTCACTAGCTTTCTTATTCTCTACTAAAGCTATACTTTTCCAGACTTGAAGGGTCTCAAGTTTATGGGAAGATTATGGGAAAGCACAAGGGAGGGAAGAAAAGAAGCAATAATAAATGATACTCTTCAATGTAGCAGTAATTATTTAGCTTGAAAATGTACAGCAGAGCTTAGAGAGAATGGAGGAAAGAGGAGGTAAAATTTTCTCTATCTGACTTCTTAGATAATTCTGTAGATGCCAGTAAAAAGCTACTGGACTGGTAAAGCTAGGAATATGCCCTTTTATTTGGCATTTACTCATATTTACATGTTGAAGTCTGGTGTATCAGTCAGCTTAAGCTACATTATGCCACAGTAACAAATGATGTGCAAATCTCAGTGGCTTACAGCAAGGGTTTAAAGGTGTGCGGCAGGGTTGGATCCTTTCACCATACCTATTCAATCTGTATGCTGAGCAAATAATCCGAGAAGCTGGACTATACGAAGAAGAACAGGGCATCAGAACTGGAGGAAGACTCATTAACAACCTGCGTTATACAGATGACACGACCTTGCTTGCTGAAAGTGAAAAGGCCTTGAAGTACTTACTGATGAAGATCAAAGACCACAGTCTTCAGTATGGGTTACACCTCAACGTAAAGAAAACAAAAACCCTCACAACTGGGCCAATAAGCAACATCATGATAAATGGAGAAAAGACTGAAGTTGTCAAGGATTTCATTTTACTTGAATCCACAATCAAGGCCCATGTAAGCAGCAATCAAGAAATCAAAAGATGAATTTCATTGGGCAAATCTGCTGAAAAAGACTTCTTTAAAGTGTTGAAAAGCAAAGATGTCACCTTGAGGACTGTCATGGATTAGGCTGTGTCCCACAAAGATGTGTGTCAGCTTGGTTAGGCCATGGTTCCCAGTGTTGTGTGATTGTCCACCGTTCTGTAATTCGATGAGATTTTCCTGCGTTTTATGAGTCCTATCACTATGATGTTAATAAGATGGATTAGCAGCAGTTATAATGATGAGGTCTACAAGATTACATAGTCTCTAAACCAACCTCTTTTGAAATATAAATGAGACAAGTGAGCAGAGAGACATGGGGACCTCATACCACCAAGAAAGCAGTGCTGGGAACGTAGTGTGTCCTTTGGACCTGAGGCTCCTGTGCTAGGATGCTCCCAGACCAAGGGAAGACTGATGGCAAGGATCTTCCTCCAGAACCAACAGAGAGAGAAAGCCTTCCCCTGGAGCTGGTGCCCTGAATTCAGACTTCTAGCCTACTGGCTGGTAAGAAAATAAACTTCTCTTTGTTAAAGGCTTCCACTTGTGGTATTTCTGTTATAGCAGCAGTAGATGACCAAGACAAGGACTAAGGTGCACCTGACCCAAGCCATGGTATTTTCAATTGCCTCATATGCATGTGAAAGCTAGATAACAAAAATAAGGACAATAGAAGAAGAATTGAATCTTGTGAATTTTGGTGTTGGCGAAGAATATTGACTATACTATGGACTGCCAAAAGAAAGAACAAATCTGTCTTGGAAGAACTAAAACCAGAATGTTCCTTAGAAGCAAGGATGGCGAGACTACATCTCACATACTTTGGATATGTTATCAGGAGAGATCAGTCCCTGAAGAAGGACATCATGCTTGGTAGAGGGTCATCGAAAAAAAGGAATTGACACAGTGGTTGCAACAGTGGCCTCAAGCATAGCAACAATTATGAGGATGGTGCAGGACCAGGCAGTGTTTTGTTCTGTTGTATATAAGATTGCTATGAGTCGGAAGCGACTCAATGGCACCGAACAACAATTATTTATTCAATATTTATTAATTCAAAGTAACAGATAAAGAGTAGAGCTCTCTAAACCTGGGTCAATCTGACTCAAAGTCTGGTATACTCTTCTTCTGTTTACCCCACATACACATACACATACCATAACAACCTCCATGATATGCTCACCACCATAACACCGTGGAAATGTAAACTAGGTCCTACGTCCTAGTTGATACCTAGCCCTAGTGGCCTAGGTGAAGACATCATATAGGAATCATAGAGTTGGCTGCTTTTCTTCTGAGTTGGAATTTTGAGATTGGTTTGGTTGAAAATACCTCTGTCCATCTGTCACAGCAGTTTATACTTTCGAGTACTGTGGCTCAGAGTTACCATCAGGGGACTGTTGTGCAAAATCCATGGCATTTAATGGGGTTTGCAAATAGAGGATTCCATTGTCTCCATTCCACGTGTGTTGTATCAAGATTCAAACTTCAGGACAGCCCAGTGAATGGAATGATGACATTAGCCAAAAATAATAGTTACACTATACAGAACCCCCGGGCATGTGAAATTAAATATAGGTGCATCGTAAGATTCTGAGCACAAACCCAGGAAAAGGTTAACATAATACTTTTTTTAAAAGGTGACCAAAAGAGAGCACTTTCAGTACAAAGACTTCCAATTACATAACACTTCATACTTCTGGGAGCCCTGGTGGCATAGTGGTTAAGAGCTCAGCTGCTAACCAACATGTTGGCAGTTCGAATCCACCAGCCAATTCTTGGAAACCCTGTGGGGCAGTTCTACTCTGCCCTGTAGGGTCACTATGAGTCAGAATCAACTCAATAGCAACAGGTTTGTTTTAGTTTTTCACACTTCTCAACATACTGTCATCTCATTTGATACTAACATAACTCCTGGGTAATTTTGTCCTCATTTTACAGATGAAAAAGGTCAGGGCTTGGGGAAATGAACTCATCTATGGACAAGAAATAAGGAAGACCAAAGAAGACTTGATGCCTTTAAATTGTGGCGTTGGCAAAGAATATTGAATATACCATGGACTGCAGAAGAACAAACATATCTGTCTTGAAGAAGTACAACCAGAACGCTCCTTAGAAGCGAGGCTAGGGAGACTTCATCTCACATATTTGGGACATGTTATCAGGAGGGATCAGTTCCTGGAAAGGATATCATGTTTGGTAGAGGATCATCGAAAAAGAGGAAGACCCTCAGCAAGGTGGATTGACACAGTGGCTGCAACAATGGGCTCAAGCATAGCAACAGTTGTGAGAACGGTGCAGGACCAGGCAATATTTTGTTCTGTTACATGTAGGGTCACTATGAGTCAGAACTGACTCGATAGCACCTAACAACAACAACAACAACAGAGACGTTTTTGGTTGTCACAACTGAGGGTGAGGAGATGCTGCTGGCATGTAATGGTAGAGGCCAGGGGTGCCACTAAACATTCTACACTGTGCCGGACACAACAAAGGCCTGTCATGTAGTTGTTGTTGTGTGCTGTCGAGCTGATTCCAACTCATAGTGACCCTGTAGGACAGAGTAGAACTACCCCATAGGGTTTCCTAGGCTGTAATCTTTACGGGAGCAGATTGCCAGGTCTTTCTTCTCACAAAGCAGCTGGTAGGTTTGAACCACTGACCTTTCAGTTAGCATCTGAGCACTTAACCATTGTGCCACTAGGGCTCCTTAACAAAGGATTATTGGACCCACAGTGTCAATAGTGCTGAGGTTGAGACACTTGCAATAAACTCTTGGGAGCCACTGGAAGTTTCTGAGCAGGGAACTGACAAAATACTGTTGGTGCTGATAACCCTCATCGACCTGAGAGGAAGTTAACTAGCACAAGAGTATCTCACTTTATGCAACACCTCTCCTACAAAGAGCTTTGTGGCAATGAATGTTTTAGAAATTAAATCCTATTTTAAATGTACTAGAGCAGATGCTTAGACAAATCCCAGGGTGAATATTTATTATACAGTGAAGAACCCTTTCCCAATACAAGCATCATTCTTTAGATGATGTCCTTGAGAGTCTCTTAAAATGGGGTACACCTGCTTTTCTTTTCCAGCCACAGGAGGGCAATGCAAGGCTTCCCCCCAGGAATGGAAGCCAAAGTCCCTGACTCTCGCCCACTATCTGACCCTGAAGCAGCTCCAGATTAGATCATTGATTGGTTCCAAGATCACAGTTTCCTTTTCTCCATGATTCATCGACTCTTAAATGCAACTCTGTCTTCACCCTGTCGTTGTGGGACACTTAATCCAGAATTGTACTGAAATCAAGAGATGTTACATGAGGATTAGGGTATGATTCCTTTGAAAACTTCAAAAGTTTACTTTTATTGCTTGAGGACTGTTTTCAAAGCTTTGAACAATAAAATAATGAACTTTATTTTCCCCTGAATAAAGCTTGCTTTTACCCAGCCTGGTTTTCTTTCTTTCCTTTAAAAATCCTCACACATCTAAGTACACTAAATATTTATGAGTTTGGGCTATTTACTTTTTGCCGAAACTATAAAGTATGTTTGTGGGTGGCCCAAAAAATCCCAACATGACTGGACCAAAACAGAGAAATGGGTAGCTACCTCACATTTAAAAAAAAAATTTTTTTTTTTTAATTTTTAAAAAGGTTAAACTTCAAGAAATCCAGGAGTAGCTCATTCAACATGTTCAGATTGACACAAAGGAGAAAAATAATAATAATGTCCTCCAAGAACCCCATCCTGTTTGTCCTGTCTCAGAGGTTCTGTGGTAAACATTTATTGAGAGCATCAGGAAGGAAACTAGGCCAGGCATCAAAACTTGGAGAAGTGCATAGGGCTAGAGCTGCTGCCGGCCTCAGCCTGTCCCTGAAGCCTTTCTCAGCTGCCTGCCTTGAACTCTTCCCTGTGTGGGGAGGGAAATCAGCTAATCTCTAATGAGTTCCTGATCCGACTCCAATCCCTTCCATCCTCGCACACATTTCTGTGGAGAATCAAAACTCAACATCTGGAATTTGGCTTTTCACTGTCACAGGATGTCTCAAGTGCTGGCTGTTGTTTCTAGAGTTACATAACTTCTCCTATGGAGCTTTTTTCTCACTTCAAAAAGACAGTGAGGGAGATTTCGAAGGAAATGCCTATGATATTAAAAAGTCATGAGCACTCATCCGTGAGAACTAAAAATCAGTGGCCCTGGACACACATAGGTTCTGATAGTTACATAGGAACTTGAGAGAAATGGGGTCTGGTGCAGCCGACCATAAGCCAGAGGAAATAGAAAGTGTGAGGAAAAGAGTTAAATGCTTCGTGATTTGCCAACATTGTGGTGATGATTTCCACAGCTCAGAGAAGAGTTAAAGAATCAGTGGTTTGAGGTGCACCTGGTTAGCTCAAAACATCTCACCCAGATAATTTTACCAACCTTCAGTCATTGTTGGCTTAAAGTCTTTACATGTTACCATTGGAAGCCTTCTTCAGTACTGCAGGGGATTGCCTTGGAAGCTCATACTGCGCCATTTAAGAAAGAATCCAAGGGAACTGAAGGGGCCTGTCTGTAGTAGCCAGACCCCAGGCTGGCCCACAGTGAATCATTGTGTGGACCCTGGCTCTTTATCCAAAATTCCACTGGCCCTGCTGATTGGAAAATGAGCTTGTAAACCACTGCCTGGTCTCTTGACAGAGGCAATTGACTTAATGGCTGATTAGTTTCCTGAAATGGCCCATTGAACTGGATTTCCACTCATCCTGTTAAAGGAGAACAGGGGTAAATACAATCTAAGAATCATTACACAGAAGAGTTTCACTCTTGCCTCTGCTAAAACTTCTACCACAGCTATTAAGCCTCCCAGAGGTAGGAGCCCTAACTAGAAGAAGATTCCAGAAAACCTGGATCCATCCTTAAGTTCTTAAGAATTTTAACAATCTCTATGAGTTGGATTTGACTCAACGGCACTGGGTTTGGTTTTTTTGGTTTGAGAAGGTAATAGGTCCTCTGCCTAACCCAGGAATAAGAGCAACCACACGCGGTGTTGGGTGAGTGTGGGTGTGGGGATAGGAGACGTTATTTTCTCTAGGGTGGATTAAAAAAAAACAAAAAGTAAACTTCTTGTCATCTAGTCAATTCTGACTCATAGTGACACCATGTGTTACAGAGTAGAACTTCTCCATAGGGTTTTCTTGCCTGTAATCTTTACAGAAGCAGATTGCCAGGCATCTCTTCTGCAGCATCACTGGGTGGTTTTGAATTGCCAACCTCTAAGTTAGTAGACAACACAAACCATTTTCACCACCCAGCACTGGTAACCACTGAATGTTTCATCCTCTTCAAGGAAACCAGTACTGGGTAGCAGATGGGTTAAGTGTCTCTGGAATGTCAAGAACCCTATCACCCAGGGTGCTTAAAAATAAGAAAGATGTCTAGGTAGCCATGAATTCAATAGTTAACAGATATAGTCCCTGCCCTCAAAAAGCCTACAGTTTAATGAGAGATCCTGGAGAGGAAATTAGAGTACAGGGCAATTAGTTTCACAATGGAAGTTCAAGACTCTATAAAATCATATATGAGTCACTTAGCTCAGTCTTGGGAGTCTTAGTTAAGCAAAGCATCATGGAAGAAATGACATAGAAACATCAAAGCTGAGATCAGAAGAACAAAGCAAGAGTAACAAAGAGAAGGGATAGATGGCCAAGGCAGAAGTAGCAACATTTGCAAAGCCCCAGCCCAACCAAAACCCTGGCATTGGTTGAAATGTGACTGCTAAGAAATTTTTTAAAAACCCAGATTCTATAAACCAGGGATCAACAAACTTTTCTGTAAAGGGCAGATAGTAGACATTTTAGGCTAGGGGGCCATAAGGTCTTTGTTGCAACTATTCAGCTCTCCCACTGTAACAAGAAACCACCCATAGATGATACGTAAATTAATTGCCAAGCCTGTGTTCCAATAAAACTTCATTTATAATAACAGGCAGCAGGCCAGATTTGGCTCATGGCCTTAGCTTGCCAATTCCTGAACCCTTATATTAAGAGCGATCCCCAGACCAGCAGCATCAGGATCCCCCGGGAGCTTGTTCAAAAGAAAACAAACCCGTTGTTGTCAAGTGGATTCTGACTCGCAGCAACCATACAGGACAGAGTAGAACTGCCTGTAGGATTTCCAAGGAGGAGCTGGTGGACTCGGAAGGCTGACCTTTTGATTAGCAGCCATAACTCGCTGTAGCTCTTAACCACTGCGCCACCAGGGCTCCGGGAGCTTGTTAGCAATGCAGAGTCTCAGCTGCCTCCCCAGCCCTACTGACTCAGCATCTGCATTTTAACAACAGCTCAACTGGTTCTAATGCTCATTACCGCGGGAGGAGCACTGCTGTAAGCCTTGTTAAGGAGTTTGGACTCTCTTTGGGGCACCCATATTTGCATGTTCAAAAGATCTCTCTGGCTGTAGTACTCTAAGAACCTGAGAATGAGTGAGCACCTCCTTAAATTTTGTGCCCTAAGATGCCGAGCTTGCCTCACCCTAGTCCTGGCCCTTGTGAGGAGCATCATGGATAACAGAGGGCAAGACTACAGGACGGATTCTCTTTTCTCCTGGCCTGAGCAAGCCCACCCCAACCCCACCTCGCACCACAACAAAGGCTGGCCTTCAAAAGCTATGGGAGGTTACCTTCATTAAACCTCTTAAAGATTAACCCTTTGGGTACATTTCTAAGTCTCAGTTGAAGTCATTCTTCTTGGGACTTTCCATCTAGACTAGAGCTGGACTTCATGCTTCTCTGCTGTCCATGATGTGTCATCATTTTTATCATGTACATCCCATAACGCTTTGGGGATCTAGTCCTTTGTGCCGGCTCCACCTCTAGAGTCATGTCTGGCCACGCAGGCAGCAGCCCAAGAGTGTGAGGAGAAAAAAACCCCTTAATTATGTGAGAGAGACTCCAGACCAGCTGTGCACGCTCTGAGGGAAGACGTAGATCAAAAGATGCATCTCTCTTCCCTACCTTTTATTTATGCTCTAGAAAATCCAATTAAAGCAGAGCCTGGCACTGTCCTAATTTTTTAGCCATTTAACGCGTACAGCAGAGTAGCTAGTGATGAATTTCAACACACACACACACCATATTCATGCATGCACACAAAATAAACACACACCCATCTTGTTCCTTCCTTGTCAGCTTCAAGTGCTCAGGGACTTCAGATGTGCCTGTGGACACTATAGCCAAAAGGATAATGGGAAGTTAGCCAGAAAATGTCATTCAGCCAGCTTCATCAGTGTCTTGTGTCATTTCTCTGCCTCTGATGATTATATTTCATCTGCATGTCTTTTCTGCTCATTTTGGCTTGTCGTTGGGGATGGTTCACTCAGATTATGCTGATGTGAGCAAACTCAGTGAATAATTTTGCCTTGCTGTTGCTCTGGTTTAAGGTTAAAAATGCTACTTAATAGTCCAACTTTCACTTTCCCAGAAACGCTTTGATAATGTATGGCCCCAGGGAAGACACCACATAGAAATGGCAGCAACGGAGCCAGGACATTTCCTGGTGTGGTTTCCACTGAGCTGCTCATGTCTGTGCATGCTCCTCGCCAGGTCACTTGTTCTTCCATGTGAGTGAAGGTAGTGGAACCCAACACACATGCACTCTCACACCAGAACACTCAAGGGGATCTTTCCACACCTAGAATCCAATAAGTGCTTTATCAGCACTAACCTGTATTTGATACATGTACTTGATACATGATATAGTTTAACATTTTTTAAATGGCGTATACCCAAGGGCATGTTGTTGTTCTTGTTAGTTGCTGTCAAGTCAGCTTCAATTCATGGCAACCCCATGTACAAGAGAACAAAATGTTGCCCAGTCCTGTGCCATCTTCATGATCCTTGGTATGCTTGAGTCCATTGCTACGGTTACTAACCAAAAAGTCGGCAGGTCGAATCTACCAGGCGCTCCTTGGAAACTCTATGGGGCAGCTCTACTCTGACCTATAGGGTCACTACAAGTTGGAACTGACTCAACAACAACGGGTTTGGTTTTTTTGGTTATATATATATTATGGCAACATAATATATACTGAGAAGGAAAATACACGATTGAGTCCCTGCTATGTGCCAGGGGAGTACGGATCGTTTAACCCCACCAAAACCCATTGCCATCGAGTAGATTCCGATTCATAGCGACCCTATAGGACAGAGTAGAACTGCCACATAGGGTTTCCAAGGAGTGCCTGGTGGATTCTAACTGCCAACTTTTTGGTTAGCAGCCGTAGCTCTTAACCGCTACTCCACCAGGGTTTCCATTGGTGATTTAGTGGTAGAATTCTCGCCTTCTGTGCAGGAGACACAAGTTCCATTCCTGGCCAGTACACCTCATGTACAACCAGCACCTATCTGTCAGTGGAGGCTTGCATGTCACCATAATGTTGAACAGGTTTTGGTGAAACTTCCAGGATAAGATGGGCTAGGAAGAAAAGCCTGGTGATCTACTTCTGAAAACCAGCCAATGAAAACCTTATGGATCACAAAGGTCCTATTCCTAACCCATCATTCCTTTATGCATGGGATGGAATTGCCATGTGTCAGTGGCAACTCAATGACAGCTAACAACAACTATGTGCCAGGTATTATTCCAGTGCTTTATGTGTGTTGTCTCAATTAGTACTTACAACTACCCTTTGAGATAAGAATTCTTATCCTTGCATTACACATGCAGCAATAGAGACACAAAGAGATTATGTAATTTGTCCAAGGTTGCATAGCTGCTAGGTGACAGAACCTGGATTTAAACTTTAGCTGTGCAGTTCCAATGATCATTCATCCCATTATGCCACACCGGCTACCTCAGAAACAACTGGCATTGTTACCCATGCTTTCTGAGGGTCAGGAGTGAATTAGAGTGTTATTACCTAAGTCCTTGTCACACATCCTTGTATGGAGCCAGCACTCCCAACACTCTGCTCATATTCACAGAGTGAAAACACAAAGCCCCATGTTAGCTAGTCATGGGACACAGATGCTTAGAATGCCGGCGTCTACAGAGGGAGGGTAAGGGGGACAGAGCCCAGCTGTGGTTTCACCTTGTCTTCCCATAGGCACCTTTCTGCCCCTCCATGATTTGCAGACTTACTGTAAAATATGTGGGGATCCCTGGAATACAGCAATTGTGATATTGGATTCAAATGATTCAAATATAAGCATATTATTTAGAAATGTAAAAAAAATGTAAGACACTCAGGGAAATTTGATGATACTAAAGACATTTCAATTTGTTTTTAGGAAAGACAATGCTATGTGGTTCTGCTAAGAGTCTTGAGGTTTTAGAGATTTATACTGAATTCTTGACAGACGAAATGATACAGTCACTTGGATTTGCTTCAAAATAATCCAGGAATGGAAGGAAATAAACAAATCAAGATAGGCAAGTGTGCTCTGAGTTGTTTAAAGTGAGTGATGGGACATAGGGCTCCTCATACTATTTGCTCAATTTTTCTATATGCTTGAAGTTGTCCATAAAAGAAAAATAAATAAATACAAATGTAAGAATAAATAACCAAACCAAACCTCTTGCCAGGGAGTTGATTCCGATAGCTTTTTTTATTAGTGGTTATCAGGGATGGGGAGGAGGGGGCGGTCATTGCGTAGGGGGCACTGAGTTTCTGTTAGTGGTGGTGGGATAATTTGGAAAAGGATAGTGGTAATGGTTGCACGATGGGGAGAGGTGAGACAAGGAACTGCTGTGTTCATTATAAGCCTTGTAGTATCTTTTGATTTTTCCCGTTATGCAAATATATTCCTCCGAGAAAAATTAGAATTAAATTCTAAAAGAAATAAGAAAAGATCACATGGGCCACCTAGCCCTCCCTCCTCTGAGGCAGACCCCACTACTCAGTCTCAGCCTGACTTCACCTGAGCCTGGAGGAACCTCCTGCCAGAGATGAAACACCCCCGGGATCATGAGACCTTATGTAGCCTGTGCCTGTCTCACGCTTTGCCTGTCACTTGTTCTCACAGCTCAAACAGGCTCATACCTGCCCACAATATGCATCCACCATCACTTGGGGCCAAGCTGAATATTCCACCTAAGGTGCTAGCATTCTGGAGCCTCTGCACGGGCCCTTGGAGTGAGGCCAGTGCTCCTGTCCTGCCCTCCACCAGCCAGAGCAAAGGCCTCCATTTCTGTTGGAATTCTTGGTGAGCCTACACCACCAGTCCTTGTTCAGTCGCTGGCAATAACATTTTCCTATGACGTGCTTTACCACAAATCCCAGAAAGTGGTAAGTGCTAACAGACCCTGGTCCTGTGCAAAAGGAAAACTTTAGAATTATATTTGGGTCAACTTCTGATGTGCGAGGAGCTTTTCCACATTTGGACAGAAGTTGAAGCTCCAGTCATGTCTTTTCTGACTGGCTTGTAATGCACTGGTGGCACAGTAGTTAAGAGCTTGGCTACTAACCAAAAGGCTGGCACTTGGAATCCACCAGTAGCTCCTTGGAAGCCCTAAGGGGCATTTCTACTCTGTCCTATAGTGTCACTATGAGTCAGAATCGACTTGAGGGCAAAGGATTTGGTTTTTTGGTATGATTCTCTGGAGTGTTTAACTGGATCAACATAAACTGAGGGCAATGGGCAGGGTCTAATGTAGTTGTGAACTGTCTATGTTCCTTTTGTGAGAAGGCCTTGGACCAGTGAACCCCAACCCCCACTATTTATTCCCAGCCTTACCCCAACCCTCAACTAACCCAGCTAGTGTTAGGATCTTCGGCCAGTTGTATACTCAGTCCCTAAGATTCAACTCAAAAATAGGGGCATTCTTTAATTCTTTCACTTGAGAAACTGAGAAACAGGGAAAAACTAGAATTTGTTCATTGTCTTTATGGTCAGGCACAGTGCTAGAAGCTTTTTACGTATTTCATGCTAACCATAAATCCTATCAATCACATTTTACAGATGAGGCTCAGAGAGGTTGTGATTTTGCCTGTGGTCATTGTATTATTTCCCCCAGGGCTGCCATAACGAAGTTCCAACCTGGGCAGCTTAAAAGAAAAGAAATTGACTCTCTCACAATTCTGGAGACTGCATGTCCAAAATCAAAGTGTTGGCACAGTCCCGCTTCCTCAGAAGTCTCTAGCAAGGGCTCTTTTCCTGTCTCTTCCAGCTTCTGGTTGCCCCAGACGTTCCTTGGCTTGGGGCAGGATAACTCCGATATCTGTCTCTGTCTTCACATGGCTGTCTTCCCTCTGTTTCTGTCTTTGTGGCCCTCTAACCATTTTGCTTTCTTACAAGGACACCATTCATGTCAGATTAGGATCCACCCTACTCCAGAATGACCTCAAGTTGCTTATTAACTAATTACAGATGCTATTTCCAAATAAGATCACATTCACAGAAATGAGGGGTTAGGACTCGAGCATATCAGTTTGAGAGATACAGCTTAACCCATAACACATGTAGCTAAAAAGTGCCAGAACAGAATTCAATTCTAGGCCTTTCTAAATACAAAATTCTGGTTCTTTCCCAACATATTAAGTCTATGTTCATTCATTAATACCTCACCAATACCAAGCCCACAGCCACAGACATTTTGGAGCCAATATATATATGCCCATCTAGAAAATGTTCATCATTTAGAAAAAAAATGATTTTGACTATGTTTGAACCCATACTTCAGGCAGTATCATAATTTTCTGAGGAAGCAAATCTTCACAGATAAAAGGTAAAAACTAACCATGTACTTCCCAGCATACCTATTCACATTTCCATTCCTCACTGTCTTCAGATACACCGTGGCCACAACTTTAGGTGCTCAATAGCCCAGGAAAGGTGAACATTTTTGTGAACTGCTTAAAAGAAGAAGAAATAGCATACTGAAGAAATACAGAAATCCAACTGGAAGCAAATTATGTAATTTGTCATCCAATGTGGCACTAAATTTTCAGCACAGGTCCTTGGCTCATCTTGAGGTTGCCCAGTCCATTGAGGCTCAAGCCCTAGGGCTGCTATTAATTCTCAACATGAATTCCAACCACAGCTGTAGAAAGTGCCATTCACATATTCAATAATGGCAGACCCTGCTCTGCAGCTGCATAGGACAGCCCTGCCCACATTCTCCAGAGCCAGATCAGCATCAGCTTTGACACGCCTGTCTTAGTAACTGATAGAACAAGCAGATAAAAGATAAGTAAAAATGTACATAATTAGAACGACTGATTAACCAACTTGATCTAACTGATATATTTAAAATACCCCACCCAGTATCTGGAGAAGACACATTTTTTCCAATTGCACATGGAACAGTTGTCAAAATAAACCATAAATCAAAACTAAACAAATTTCAAAAGATTGAGATCAGGGTATCTTCTCTGACCATAGTAGCACTGCATATGAAATCCATTTCAAGAATTTAGGAAAAAAGCATCAAACTAAACCCAGGGAAAACTGCGGAATAGCTGTAATGAAAGTTAGAGCAGAAATCAATGAAATATAAAATAACCATGCAATGGAAAAAAATATACAGACCCAAAAGAAGTTAGTTTGAAAAGATTAATAAGATTCATAAGCCCCTACCAAAACTGATCAAGAGTAAAGAGAAGTAATCATATCCAAGGAATAAAAAAAAAAAAATCACTACAAATCTTAGAGACATTAAAAAATAATAATAATAAAAGAATATTATGAAAAGCTTTATGATAATAAATTTGAAATTTTAGGTGAAATGAATAACACAACTTACCAAAACTGACAAACGAATAAAAAACCTGAATACTCTTATATCTATTAAAGAAAATGAATTCATAATTTAGAAATTCCCACAAGGAAAACCACATAATCAAACGGGTTCATTTGTGAATTCTTACACAGACCCTTCCAGAGAATAGAAAAACAAGACTATACTTCCCACCTTTTTTTATGAGAGCATAACATTGATATCAGAGCCTGATACAAGAAAGGAAAATCTCAGATACAAAAATACTAAGCAAGATTAATGAATCAAATCCAATAATATAGTATAACATAGGTTTTTTGTTTTTTCATGCTTTCTTGACTCAGTTTTGAAGCCCTGGCTAGAGGACTATCAGGTCCCCTTCTTGAGTGGCTAATTAAATCCACACTCCAACCACTATCTTGTTGAGCTTTCACACTCTGAGACCACTGTATACCTGCTCTAATCACCCCGGGCTAGATACCAAACAACTAGGAACAACTCTGGTGGCTGGGGCCTGCAAAATTATTCAAGTCAGGCCAGCCACAAGGAGCCCACTGAACCAAGCTAACATCTTGCATGCCATACTTAGAGGTATCCTATGGCTCCAGCTTGCTGTTACCCTGTCTGTCCCTGGGCACAACCCCCTGTGTGACCCTGAATGGTAGCCTTCTCTCATTTGGAGCTATAAGTAAGGAAATGTTCTACCTTTCATCTATCAGAGTATCTTTTTGTTGTGTCATACCATCCAGAGTACCTATAATATACCTAACATTTTATAGCTAATCGTACCTAATATCATGATTATAAGGCATATAACAAAAAAGATAATATATCATGACCAAGAAGGATTTATTCCAGGAATACAAAGTTAACTTAATATCCTAAAATAAACTGAAGTATAACAGAATAAAAAGGGAGAAAAAATAAAATTCAACAAGTGTTCATGATAATAATAATTTTAAAAATGCTCTTGACAAACTATGAATACCAGAGAAAAAGTCCTTAAGAGAGGGAACAAGCAGACCATAGACTAGGAAAAGATATTCATATCTTCATATATCTGACAGAAGATTAGTATCCAAAATATATAAAGAACTCCTACAAATCAAAGAGAAGAATGACAACCCAATGTTTTAATAAATGGGCAAAATACTTGAATAGTCATTTTACAAAAGGGTATCCAAATGGCTGATAAGCATATCAAAATTTCTTAACATCGTTAGTCATCAGAGAAAGGCAAATTAAAACCACAGTGAGTTGTCTTTACAAGTCCACAAGCCAAGCTAAAATTAAAGGGACTGACAGTATCAGGTGTTGATGAGGATATGGAGCAATTGAAATTCTCATGCATTTCTGATGACATTGTCAATTAGTATAATCACTTTGGAAAACTATTTAGCAGTATCTGCTAAAGCTAAACATATGCCTACTCTATGATCCAGCAATTCTACTCCTGGTTATATTAACAAAGAGAAAAGTATGCTTGTTTCTACACTAGGATATATACAATAATATTCTTAGCACGTTAATTTGTAATAGTCCCAAAGTAGAAACAATTCAAATTACTATCAGCAATAAAATAGTTCATTTTATTTGTGGTATATTCACACAATGGAATATTACACAGAGATAAAAAAAAAAATAAAGTTTTCGTTGCACTCAGCAACATGGATGATATCTCACAGACATAATATCGAATGACAGAAGCCAAACCTAAAAGAGTACATAGTGAGTCTACAGTGTCATTTATATAAAGCTTAAGAACAGGCAAAACCAATCAATGGTGGTACAGTTCAAAATAGCGGTTACCTTTGGTGGGAGTATTGACTTAGGAGGGACTCAAGGGCACAACTTTCTAGAGCGTGAAAAGTATTCCAAATCTTGATTAGAGTGTGATTCCATTGGTGTCTACGAATATCAAGGTTCATTGAATGAGCTGTACACTTAAGATTTGTGAACTTTACTGTATATGAGTTTTAAAAAATCAGAGAAGATCTCGAATATTAAGAACCAAAATGATTGAACTCTTTGTTCACAAATTTGCCTCATTTTTAGCTTGGTCCACATTACACTTCAAAGTAGTTGATGCTCTTTATCAAGACTGATGTGGACCATCACATATGAAAATTAATATATCAAAAGGAATGTTTTTTCTTGAACTATATAGCTTTTCTGTAAAACTGACAATATTCACTTTCAGTTCTCCACTTAACTTTCTGTTGTGAAGACTGTCATAGCTTCTGTTTCACTTTATGACCAGGCATACACTTTTATGAATCCAAAACTCAAGCAACTCCCTTAGGGCAATGGAAATACACTTAAAACAATTGCCAGATTCCTCTAAAGTGGCTTAGCCTTCCGTGTAAATTTTATTATCTGTTCTTTTTTGAAGATTAGGTGAAAGATGGCTGTCTCAAAATAGCAATCATTCCTGCAAACTAAGAAAGGAGGGTAGGTGTGATTGTGTATGTGTCCCATGAGTGTGTGCATATAAATTCATAAAGTTCTGGACAGAATTATATATTTTTTTTTCTAAAAAGACATTGAAAGGTATCTTTTCCAATTTTCTACGAAAATATAGAGTTTATATACAACTTGACATTTGAAGACAGACACTTTTACCAATGAGATGGCTAGAAAATAAAAACAGAACTTTTTTTGTGGGTGTCAGATACCCAACTAAAAATAGCTAAGACAAAATTTAAAAAACCCATTGCAGTCCATTACTGGAACAAAAAAAAAAAAAAAAACCAGAAAATAATGAATGTTGAAGAGCCTGCAGGGAGATTGGAACTCTTACGCATTGCTGGCGGGAATGCAAAATGGTACTACCATTTTGGAAAACAATATGGCACTTCCTTAGAAAGCTAGAAATAGAAATACTATGTGATCCAGCAATCCCATTCCTAGGAATATATCCTAGAGAAATAAGAGCCATCACACCAATAGACATATGCACACTCATGTTCTTTGCAGCATCATTCACAATAACAAAAAGATGGAAACAACATAGATGCCCATCAACAGATGAATGGATAAACAAACTATGGTACACACACACAATGGAGTATTACCCAATGATAAAGAACAAAAATGAATCTGCACAATGATGAATCTGTGAAGCATCTCACAACGTGGATGAATCTGGAGGGCATTATGGTGAATTAAATAAGTCAGTCACAAAAGAACAAATATTGTATGAGACCACTACTATAAAAACTAATGAAAAGGTTTACACACAAAAAGAAACAATCTTTGATGGTTACCAGGGAGGGAAGGAGTGGGAATGGAAAAACACTAAACAGACAATAGAGAAGTGGCAAAGGGTAAGACAGTACACAATCCTGGGGAAGCCAGCACAACTTGTCCAAAGCAAGGTCCTGGAAGCTCCATAGATACATCCAAACTCTCTGAGGGACCTAATTACTGAGCTGAGGGCTGTGGGGGACTAGGGTCTCAGGGAACAACTAGCTTAACTGGCATAACACAGTTTATAAAGAAAATGTTCTACATTCTGCTTTGGTGAGTAGTGTCTAGGGTCTTAAAAGCTCGTGAGCAGCCTCTAAGATACTCCACTGGTCTCACCACTTCGGAAGCAAGGGAGAATGAAGCAAACCAAAGAGACAAGGGAAAGATTAGTCCAAAGGACTAATGGACCACAACTACCACAGCCTCCACCAGTCTGAGTCCTGCACAACTAGATGATGCCCAGCTACCACCACTGACTGCTCTGACAGGGATCACAATAGAGCTACCTGGACAGACCTGGAGAAAAATGTAGAACAAAATTCTAACTCATAAAAAAAGACCAAATTTACTGTACTGGAGAAACCTTGAGAGTACGGCCCCTAGACACCCTTTCAACTCAGTAATGAAATCACTCCTGAGGTTCACCCTTCAGCCAAAGATTAGACAGGCCCATAAAACAAAATGAGACTAAAGGGGCACACGAGCCCAGGGGCAAGGACAAGAAGGCAGGAGGGAACAGGAAAGCTGGGAATAGGGAGCCCAAGTTCAAGAAGGGGAGTGAGTTCACATGTCGTGGGGTTGTTAACCAATGTCACAAAACAATATGTGTATTAATTGTTTAATGAGGAACTAGTTTGTTCTGTAAACCTTCATCCAAAGTACAATTAAAAAAAAAAAAAAAAAAAACATTGCCATTGAGTTGATTCTGACTCATAGTGACCCTATAGAGCAGAGTAGAACTGCCCTATAGGGTTTCCAAGAAGCGGCTGGTGGATTCAAACTACTTGACCTTTTGGTTAGCAGCCTGAGCTCTTAACCACTACACCACCAGGGCTCCGAGGGGAAATATTAATTCCTTGTGATTGCCGTAACAAAGTACCACAAAGTAGGTGGCTTAAAACAAAAGAAATGTATTGTCTCACAGTTCTGGAGGCTAGGAATCTGAATTCAGGTTGTTGGCAGGGCCATGTTCTCTCCTAAGTCACTAGGGAAAGATAGTTTCTTGTCTTCCAACTTCTGGTAGGCCAGGTTGTCCTAGGCTTACAGCTGCAGCACAGCCTCATGGCCATCTTCCCTCTATATCTGCATCTATTCTGTTCCTTTATAAGGACCCCACCCACACTGGATTAGGATCTACCCTGTTCCATCCACTATGACCTCATGTAAACTGATGACATCTTCAAGGACCCTATTTCCAAACAATGTTCATGGGTACCAGGGGTTAGGGCTTCAACATATCTTTTTGGGGGACCCAATTTAGTGCATAACAGGGAACAATCAGAAGGGTACTGAGGTCATTTGCAGAGTCAAAAGGAGGCTTCAGGGAGCGGAGCTGATCTGGGTATTACAGAGGGAAATAGGACACACAAATACTTTCTGTTCATCTCCTTTGTCTGCTAGAGTACACTGTTACTGCCTAGGAGCCTTCTCAACTGCCAACGGGCCTTTTCTATTCCACGGGGAGCGTGCCTATAGACAGCTCTGGCTTGCACCTTTCCTGTTTAGACCTGCTAGAAAGACATTCTCACTGCCAGAATCGCTTCCTAGCATTCAGGGAAAGCAGTATGGCCCACCAGTCATTATGGCTCGTGGGGCAGGAATAGTGCTGGGCAGACAAAAGCAATAAATGTCCCTTTTTGGGTATACCTCAAAAAGTCTTCACAGCCTGATTCAGCTTAAACACCCCATTTATGAGCTTCTCCAGACATCACAAGACCATGTCATCTCTTTGATTTTTAGAAGGTGTTGGTTTCCCATTCTTCATACTCTGCCCCTGAGACAGCCTTTCCTGCCAGCTGTTAGCACCCTCAGCCAGTCCTGGGCCCCCATCTCAACCAGCACGTGCACAGGGCGACTTGGGACAATTAAGAAAGACCATGTAAAACATCTTAAATTTTGAAAATGTATACCTTACATATGCTTCAGATTTCATGTATTTCTAATTGACTTTAACATCTATGAAGAGCATTGATCAGATCTGTATTCACACATACTTACATATGTGCACAGGCATCCCTGCCACTTCCACAAAGCAGAATAATCACCCGACTGTCTAGGTTTATACAACCTCAAGGATGAAGATTTAACAATAGCAAAAGGCAGGAGCAGCCCAAGTGTTCATCAACAGATAAATGGATAAATGACATGTGGTATATCCATACAGCTGGATATTATTCAGCCTTAAAGAGAAAGGACATTCTAATACATGCTACATAAACCTCATGCTGAGTAATAACTCAGACACAAAAGGACAAATACTGTATGATCCCATTTACCTGGAATATTTACAGTGAGCATAGAGACAGAAGTTTACTAGTGGTTAGCAGGGGCTGGAGGGAGGAGAGAATAGAGAGTCATTACATAAGGGGTCCCCCACGTGTCTGTCAGTTTGTCATACTGTGGGGGCTTGTGTGTTGCTGTGATGCTGGAAGCTATGTCACCGGTATTCAGATACCAGCAGGGTCACCCATGGAGGACAGGTTTCAGCTGAGCTTCCAGACTAAGACAGACTAGGAAGAAGGACCTGGCAGTCTACTTCTGAAAAGCATTAGCCAGTGAAAACCTTTTGAATAGCAGCGGAACATTGTCTGATACAGTGCTGGAAGATAAGCCCCCCAGGTTGGAAGGCACTCAAAAGACGACTGAGGAAGAGCTGCCTCCTCAAAGTAGAGTCGACCTTAATGATATGGATGGAGTATAGCTTTTGGGACCTTCATTTGCTGATGTGGAACTTAAAGTTTCTTCTCAAAATGAGAAGAAACAGCTGCAAACATCCATTAATAATCGGAACCTGGAATGTACAAAGTATGAATCTAGGAAAATTGGAAATTGTCAAAAATTAAACAAAACACGTGAACATCGATGTCCTAGGCATTAAACAAACAAACAAACAAACAAAAAAACGATATCCTAGTGAGCTGAAATGGACTGGTATTGGTCATTTTGAATCAGACAATCATACAGTCTACTATGCTGGGAATGACAACTCAAAGAGGAATGGTGTTGCATTCATCGTCAAAAAGAACGTTTCAAGATCTATCCTGAAGTACAACACTGTCAGTGATAGGATAATATCCATACACCTACAAGGAAGACCAGTTAATACGACTACTATTCAAATTTACGCACCAACCACTAGGGCCAAAGATGAAGAAATAGAAGATTTTTATCAGCTGCTGCAGTCTGAAATTGATCGAACATGCAATCAAGATGCATTGATAATTACTGGTGATTGGAATGCGAAAGTTGGAAACAAAGACGAAGGATCAGTAGTTGGAAAATATGGCCTTGGTGATAGAAACAATGCCAGAGATCGAATGATAGAATTTTGCAAGACCAACGACTTCTTCATTGCAAATACCTTCTTTCACCAACATTAATGGCGACTATACATGGACCTCGCCAGATGGAACACACAGAAATCAAATTGACTACATCTGTGGAAAGAGATAATGGAAAAGCTCAATATCACCAGTCAGAACAAGGCCAGGGGCCGACTGTGGAACAGACCATCAATTGCTCATATGCAAGTTCAAGCTGTAACTGAAGAAAATCAGAGCAAGTCCACAAGAACCAAAATATGACCTTGAGTATAGCCCACCTGAATTTAGAGACCATCTGAAGAATAAATTTGACGCATTGAACACTAGTGACCAAAGACCAGACGAGTTGTGGAATAACATCAAGGACATCATCCATGAAGAAAGCAAGAGGTCACTGAAAAGACAGGAAAGAAAGAAAAGACCAAGATGGATGTCAGAGGAGACTCTGAAACTTGCTCTTGAGCATCGAGCAGCTAAAGCAAAAGGAAGAATTGATGAAGTAAAAGAACTGAACAGAAGATTTCAAAGGGCCTCCCGAGAAGACAAGATAAAGTATTATAATGACATGTGCGAAGAACTGGAGATGGAAACCCAAAAGGGAAGAACATGCTCGGTGTTTCTCAAGCTGAAAGAACTGAAGAAAAAAATCAAACCTCGAGTTGCAATAGTGAAGGATTCCATGGGGAAAATATTAAACGATGCAGAAAGCATCAAAAGAAGATGGAAGGAGTACACAGAGTCATTATACCAAAAAGAATTAGTTGATATTCAACCATTTCAAGAGGTGGCATATGACCAGGAACTGATGGTACTGAAGGAAGAAGTCCAAGCTGCTCTGAAGGCATTGGCAAAAAACAAGGCTCCAGGAATTGATGGAATATCAATTCAGATGTTTCAACAAACAGATGCAGCGCAGGAGGTGCTCACTCGTCTATGCCAAGAAATATGGATGACAGCTTCCTGGCCACCTGACTGGAAAAGATCCATATTTATGCCTATTCCCAAGAAAGGTGATCCAACCAATGTGGAAATTGTAGAACAATATCATTAATATCACACTCAAGCAAAATTTTGCTGAAGATCATTCAAAAACGGCTGCAGCAGTATATCGGCAGAGAACTGCCAGAAATTCAGGCAGGTTTCAGGAGAGGACGTGGAGCCAGAGATATCATTGCTGATGTCAGATGGATTCTGGCTGAAGGCAGGGAACACCAGAAGGATGTTTACCTGGGTTTTATTGACTATGCAAAGGCACTTGACTGTGTGGATCATAACAAACTATGGATAACACTATGAAGAATAGGAATTTCAGAACACTTAATTGTGCTCATGAGGAACCTTTACATAGATCAAGAGGCAGTTGTTTGGACAGAACAAGGGGATACTGATTGGTTTAAAGTCAGGAAAGGTGTGCGTCAGGGTTGTATTCTTTCACCATACCTATTTAATCTGTATGCTGAACAAGTAATCAGAGAAGCTGGACTATATGAAGAAGAACGGGGCATCAGGATTGGAGGAAGACTCATTAACAACCTGAGTTATGCAGATGACACAACCTCGCTTGCTGAAAGTGAAGAGGACTTGAAGCACTTACTAATGAAGATCAAAGATCACAGCCTTCAGTAGGGATTACACCTCAACATAAAGAAAACAAAAACCCTCACAACTGGACCAATGAGCAACATCATGATAAACGGAGAAAAGATTGAAGTTGTCAAGGATTTCCTTTTACTTAGATTCACAATCGACAGCCATGGAAGCAGCAGTCAAGAAATCAAAAGACGCATTGCATTGGGCAAATCTGCTGCAAAGGACCTCTTCAAAGTGTTGAAGAGCAAAGATGTCACCCTGAAGACTAAGGTGCGCCTGACCCAAGCCATGGTATTTTCAATCACATCATATGCATGTGAAAGCTGGACAATGAATAAGGAAGACCGAAGAAGAGTTCGTGCCTTTGAATTGTGGTGTTGGCAAAGAATATTGAATATACCATGGACTGCGAAAAGAACGAACAAATCTGTCTTGGAAGAAGTGCGGCCAGAATGCTCCTTAGAGGCAAGGATGGCAAGACTGCATCTTACATACTTTGGACATGTTGTCAGGAGGGATCATTCCCTGGAGGACACCATGCTTGGCAGAGTACAGGTCAGCGGAAAAGAGGAATACCCTCAACGAGGTGGGTTGACACGGTGGCTGCAACAGTGGGCTCAAGCATAACAACAATTGTAAGGATGGCACAGGACCAGGCAGTGTTTCGTTCTGTTGTGCATAGGGTCGCTATGAGTCGGAACTGACTCAACGGCACCTAACAACAACAACACATAAGGGGTATTAAAATTCTGTTTGGGGTGATGAAAATAGATAATGGTGATGGCTGCACAACATGATGAGTGTAATTAATGCCATTGAATTGGACATTTCAAAATGGTTAAAAAGGCAAAATTTTTGTTACATATACTTTACCACAATAAATTATTTTTGAAAAAGACTTATATGGAATACTAAGGGAAGGTGCCTGGTGGAGGAATCATGGCATCTGGGAGCCAGAAGTTAAGATCTCTAGCCTCCCATTGACTGGCTGGTTGACTTTGATTGACTTGCTTTATCTCACTGGGTCTATTTGCTCATCTTAAAATGAAGAGATTGGACTAGATCAGACTCAGTATACTATGTCTCACAGGCCAAGTCTGACCCACTCCTGTTTTTATAAATAAAGTTTTATTGGAACACAGTCATGCCCACTCCTTTAAGTATTTTCTATGACTGCTTTTGCAACACAAAGGCAGACTTGAGTAGCTATCACAGGGTCTGCATGATCCATAGTTTAAAGTATTTATTCTCTGGCCCTTTACAGAAAGTTTGCTAATCCCTGATCTAAGTAAATCTCTCCACAAAACCATTTTTCCCTTGAAAGAGTTTCAAGGACAAGTAGTTTTTGATCTGAATTACACAGATAATTGCCATGTCTCCAGTTTTCTTTGCCGGCATTAGTGCTATTTAACCCAAGCCACATGGACCTATGTCTGCACAAAGACTAGCAGAAAACTTATCAATCAACTGCGCATCCGGTCAAAATAAGTAGCCAACCCTATTACTCGTGTTTTCCCTCCAGCAATTACAACCAACGTTAATATGAAATAGCCAAACAATTGTGTCACATCTCTCCGTCCATTGATTTCCGTTTATAGAAACAGAGAAGAAAGGTTTCAGAAGTGATGTTCTTCTCAGCTCAAAGAGAAGTGGAACTGTAAACATTTTTGAGTGCCATGTAGATGACAATATCTGGGGAAACAGATCAAAAAAATCTATTTGGGGGTTTTAATTCTCTAATCTGCCTGTCAGAATAGCTGCATCACTGCTGAAATGCCATTTGACTTTATATTGTGTATTTATACAGCAAAAATTTTGCTAATAAAACACTCTACCTACATTTTTTCAGGTTTTCTCTTTGTTAATGCCTAAAAATTTTGAAAACACCATGTGTCCTGTGACACCTACACCTACCAAAGATTTTCTAGGTAACATCATGCTGATATACTGAGAAAAACTAGGAGTAAGTGGGAGAAGCCCTAAACACACACACACACACACAGACAAAAAAAGGATCCAAAAGCAATAACCAATCCAAAAATGCCAGGAAGCAGGGCTATAAATTTAGCACAAACAGCTCCCTCTTCAAATTCCCAGTCAGTTTATCAAATTTTTAAAATGAAATGACAAGTTAAGATTATTAGTCAAAATATATAAATAAATCACCTTACATATGTTATTCCCAAGGTCTGTGAATGATTTCACAGTGGTTAGTTGTAATAAGTGAATACACAGGCAACCTAGGCTTGGGAGCAAAAGTGGTCCAGGTAAAGCTGGAAGCCTGCCAAACTTTAGACAGAGCGATTAGCTCAGAGGGCAGACGTGGATGCTAGGCCTGCACACAGGAGCCTTTACCAAGCCATTTGGTGACATTTCTCTCATGAAACAGCAATGACATCTTACCCACTGCTTGGTCTAAGATCCTCTACACTCAATTCCATTGTTTATAGAAAGAGCTGTTTTTAGACATCTCTGAAAAGCAAGGGTTAAGTCAACTCATCATAAATTCCTCCTGCTAGAAACCAACTCGCAGAAAAACTTCTTTGAAAATATAGTTTGTCAAATGCTTTAGGTTTTAACAAAATGCCAAGATCTGAGAGTTATAAATTATCCGGTGCAGCAGGCCTCACAGAGAGTGAGGAGAGCCGAAGTTCTGTGTTCAAGATGAATTGCTGGAAAATTCTCCATCTTCCAAATCAGTCCTGTTCTTTACCTGCTTAGATTTACACAACACTGGATGTTAACAGCCCTCAAGTGGCCAAATGCCAAATATAAACAGAAAGACAAGAAGTTGTTTGGTGATAGTTACACAAGGTGATACGCACAATTAATGTCACCGAGTTGTACCTGTGAAGACTGTGGAAAGAGCAAATGTTTCTTACATATATATTTACAATAAACAATATTAATAATAATATTTTTTAAAAGTTGTTTGAGCTTATTTTCCTCAGCTGGCCCACAGCCAAGTCTGTCACTCGGGGCTCCACTGCTCTCCTGGCATCATTCTGTCGCTGCTGTTAATAGTGTTATTGGTGTTGGCATAAGGCCAGCTGTCTTCTTCTTCAAACCAATTTGTCCAGTAACATGGAGTACTGTGTTAGGTAATCTTTAACTTCTCAAAAAGACCAATATTTAATGTCTTTTCCTGTCCATATTGCTTTCTGAGCATTTGAAGAAAGTTTGGTAATACCATCCTATGACAGATTTAGTCACCTCAGAATATGTCGCCTCTTCCAGCACTTTCTCAGCTAAATGGCAAATGCATTTTTAAACATAGACCGACACAAGCCTAAATTTCTTAGTTTAGTTGTGCAATACACATAAATGTTAGAGGCAGATCTATACCAGCAAAGGAAAATATCCCCATAATTTACGACTAAAAATCACCTGTAACTTGATGATATGGATAGTTCCTGTGAGGGCATTCAGCAAGCCAGGCCTTTCTAGGCAATTTCCTCAGTTCTCTCCTTCCCTTTATGAGTATAGACCTAGGAATGAGAATCCTTTTTCTTTTTTTTAGGAACATATTCCGTGTGTCTACTGAAGAAAATGTGGGTGGGCTGTTTTCAAGGAGGGCTGTCACCGCTCGGAGGGCTGAGTCCTGGTCTCACATTTCTCTCAGAGAAAGTCTCTCCAATTCAAGAGACACACAATGATGCTACCCAGGCTTGTGGTACGAACAGCAAGATTTCCTATATGCTATGCATGTGCCTGTTTGAAATTATATTTCTATTCACACAACAGAGCCTTGACTGTAGCACCTTAATCAAACTGACATTTCTCTCTCACACGTAACTAGTCCAGAATGGCCAGTCCAGGCAGGTGAAGAAGTTTGACAATTTGAGCCTCCTTCCCTCACTCTGCTCCACTGTCTCTGGAATGTGGCTTTCCTCCCTGTGCTTATCATGGTACCAGGATGGCTGGTTCACCTACTGTTCCTCAACCAGACAGAAAGTAAAAAAGAAGATGACTCCAGCCTATATCAAAGGAGCACAATCTTTGCCCCAAATCCACATCAAATTTCTACACTAATGTCTCATCGAAGAGGTTGAGACATGTAGCGTTTTAGCTGGGCACATTACCGCACTAACCAGGATTAGGGTTTAACAACTCATAACAACCCTTTAGGGCAGAGTGGAACTGCTCCATAGGGTTTCCAAGAAGCAGCTGGTGAATTCAAACTGCTGACCTTTTTGGTTAGCAGCCGAGCTCTTAACCACTGTGCAACCAGGGCTCAGTGGGATTTTGGGGAGTGTTTTTCAGAGTCCTCCACAGTACATATGAAGTCATACCAGAGGAAAAAGCAAATTCTGGACTTCGAAGAAACAGACTGTCTTCTCCAAGATTCTGGTAAATACCACAGGCATTCACACCCTGAGGGGTACAACTTTGATCTGAACTCAGCAGGGGAGAAATCCTGAGTTAATGATTATGCCTTATGTAAAAAGTACAATTATGAGATCAAGACACCATAGCTTTTTAAAAATAATAATAAAGCTCTTCATGACACTCTTCACCACATTCTCAATGAAATTATCAGCTCGTGCCATCCTATGGAAAAAGGACAACTTCCTGGCCCAACATATGGCAAAAATTATTCCCTGTTGAAACAAGAAGAAAGGAAGAAAGGGGAGGAGGGAGGGAGGGAAGAAAGTACTTACTGTGTTTATAGAACACAAAAATTAGAGGGTGATTATTCGCTTTAACAAATGTGTTTCCCTTAAGATTATTTTTAAGATGCCCCAGTAAATTTGCAGAAGCTCAGTTTATAAGCCTCTTTACAGGACCAGATCTAACTGCAAAAATGTGATGTGGCTCTTGTACTTTATAAAAATTTGTTTCAAGCTTGGAAAAATGTTAGTAATTATTAAAGCTGGAGGGTGGATACCCAGGGATTCACTCTGTTCTGTTCTCACCTTTTGTTTTTGGTTTGAAATTTTACATCAGGTATATTTTTTTAATTGTCACTAAAAAACTAAAAAAACTTCTATTCTCTCTCATATACAAAGATCAGTACCCCCTCTTCTAACTTAAAGGGAAATGTGTTGTGTGAAGAACATCTCTAGGTTGGTAGAGAAATTCAGAATGGGGACATGTTAATTCATGGATTTTTTTTTCTTAAATCCAGTAATGATGTTTTCTTCTGTGAAAAATGAACAATTTTCAAAAATATTTTAAGGCATAGGAATGTATTAGTGTGATTGGAGATATTATTTGACGTGGGGAAATGATCTCACCAGAAATAATGTCCCCAGAGAGCCTCTCTCTACCCTTCTGCTGAGCCATAGTTCTTGATGCTCAAAAAGACCAGTTGCTGTGGATTCGATTCCAACTCATAATGTCCCTATAAAAACACCCGGCAAATGCTGAGCTCTTCTCCCCAACAGCCCTTTGAGATCGTAATAAACAGATCACTTGTCATTGAGTTGACTCTGACTCATGGTGACCCCATCTGTGCCAGAATAGCACTTTGCTACAATGGCTGATTTTTCAGAAGTAGATAGCCAGGTCTTTTTTCCAAGGTACCTCTGGGTGGACTCAAACCACCAACCTTTCAGTTTAACCATTTGTACCTCCCAGGGTGGCAGGAACTCCCTCTCCTGCTCTCTGAGAACCAAGTGTTTAGAGAAAGGCTGTGGCTTGTACACAGCTGACTTTTTCAACCAAACCATGTTGTTGTATGCCATCAGGTGGATTCGGACTCATAGCAACCCTGTAGGACAGGGTAGAACTGCCCCATAGGGTTTCCAAGGCTGTAATCTTTAAGGAAGCAGACTGCCACATTTTTCTCCCTCAGAGCAGCTGGTAGGTTCAAACTGCTGACTTTCATTTAGCAGCCAACCACTCACCACCATAGCTTCTATTACGGAGCATAAGAGCATTTTCTTAGTCTTGGTTTACTAACGGATCCAACCAGGCCTATAAAACATTTACATACACCCAATAATTCCTCGTCTTCCCCTACATGCAATCAATGGTATCTTTCCTCAGTTATACTTCTACCATTATAAAAATTCCTGAGATGAAATAATTTCTATACTGTTTTTCCTGACATTTCTCCTTGTTCTACAGGGTTCTCTACACCCCCTCCCCATCCTCCCAACCCCTCAATTTTCTCAAGTTCAATTCTTACTTCAGCAGCACTCTAAACATTTTCATATCCATTCTCTTATTTATTTGCAATGCAAACCAACTGATTACAATTTTCCAGCTCACTCACAGACAAGGTCTCTTTCCAACAGATGCCATATCCTCTGCATAAACCATTTCCATTTTCTATTTCCAAATAATACAT
Organism: Elephas maximus indicus; assembly: GCF_024166365.1. Classification (NCBI taxonomy): domain Eukaryota; kingdom Metazoa; phylum Chordata; class Mammalia; order Proboscidea; family Elephantidae; genus Elephas; species Elephas maximus. The sequence goes on from NC_064826.1 coordinate 86,898,821, forward strand.
GTGCAGTCACACAACCAAATCTCATGAAAAACAAATTAACAAGTATTTTGGAACTAAGGACCCAAGGTGATTTTTTAATTTTTTTCTTGAAACTTTTATTTGGAGCCCTATTAAATTTACCTTGATTTTGAAAGTTTTATTACAAGGACAAAATTGCCTTGACAAATGAAAATAAAGTGTTGGCTTAAAAATAGAATTTGGTCCATCAAGATAACTTGCAATTCCAAACAGATCTACGAGCAGCTACGATTTTTGCATATATGACCAATTTGTGGTAGGAAAAATGTTATATCGTTTAGTTCTGGTTAACTATTCTTGTCCATATTTGTATGAGATATATATAAAATACATATGGTAAAAGGTCAGTTCTGCCCTTTTGATGATAAAAGCACCAAAAAAGAAAATGTTGCCAGTTCCTTGTATACCACCGGGGCAGTTTAATTTGTACCACACTTTGCTACATCAATGGAAATTGAGACCCCTCCTCCCTTGCATCTGTTGTGACCTGATGATGAAGCTGATATTGGGAGAAGGGGAGTGAGCAAAACCTCACCAGATTGCATAAGGTCCATGCTGCCAGGCTGATGCAGTATTGTAAACCCATAAAAACCTGTTGCAAAAATGAATTTTCACAACTATAAAGCAGAATGACTCTGACAACCACAAAAAGCTTCTTCTCTTACAGTCCTGCCTTTCGAGCAAATCCTCCAGGGCCTCTAGGGAGTAGTAGCCTTGTTTTAAAAATGTCTCAAGTGTTAACAGCCTATTTTTATGCTTAAAAAAAAAAAAATCATTAGATGGCCACCAAAGAGGATTTTGGAGAAAATATAGTAAAATATAGAAAATGTAGCCCTTTATTAAAATTTTTATGGGGAAGAAAAGGTGAGGTCCACAAACAGGGCACTCTACACTCAAAACATATGAAAACTGGAAATACCCAAGAGAAAGGCCCACACATCACAACATTCTTGGAAAGAGGACTTCGTCTTCTGGAGATGCTAATCACCATGATGAGTCCAGTTTTCCAACTGCCGTGAAATCGATTCCAAATCATGGCAATCCATGTGTCAGAGTAGAACTGTGCCCCACAGGGTTTTCAATGGCTGATATCTCTGAAGTAGATCACCAGACCTTTCTTCCAAGGAGCCTTTGGGTGGATTCAAGCCTCCAACCTTTCCGTTAGCATCTGAGAGTATTAACCTTTTTCACCACCCCAGGACTCCAGCGGATGCTAGGTACCTCTAATGTATTACCATAAGGACACTCTGGCAGGAGAATAAGTGTTGGGGACTTGCCTTACATCTGACAAAAGCTCAGCATTGTTATGTTTACAAACCAGACACACACGATCTGTGCAGAGCAGTGCCCAATTTGTGCTAACATAGCACCAACACCCATTTGATAATGCAGTTGTGCTGGGCCCACTCAGGCATATTGGAATGATGTGCTTGAAAACTGGCAGGATGCATTCAAAGAATTTCTTTAGGGAACTCTAAAGAGGAAGAATAAAGAAATGCCAAGATGGAAAGATTTAAGGGAGGCCACACCCTCAGCAATGCTTAGAGATGGTATAAACAAGTCATTGATCCAATAAACAATAAGTGCCCCCATTCTGCTCCCCCCATTATCCAGCAGCTGTCAGACTCAGGACTCACCAGACTGTATAGGATGTTGGCCACTGGGCTGATGCAGTATTGTAAGTCAGGACTGTAAGGGGCTGGAGGAGGTCACTTGGCCCATCTCTTGCTTTTTCTAGCAGGAAGGTATCATCCTTTTAATATCAGCTATGACTCACTGTGAGCTGTAGGCAGGTTAGTTTTTTATCTCCTTCCCATTTGCCTCCAGTCCTCTTTGCATGAAATTTGCAAGAGATAAGGCACTGCTATAGATTAAATTGTGCCCCCCCCCAATATGTGTTGGAATCCTAACCCCTATACCTGTGGATATAATTCTGTTTGGAAATAGTGGTTTTTTGTTACGTTAAATAGATCATACATGAGCATGATGGGTTCTAAATCTAATCACTGCTGAGTTATAAAAAACAGCAGATTAAACACGGAGACTCAAACACATGGGGGGAAGAAAGAGGACAGGTGAGGATCATCTACAAGCCAAGGAACCAAGGAGTGACTGAGACTACATATGAGGAAGGAATTAGCACAGCTAAGACTCTGATTTGGACTTTTAGCCTCCAAAACTGTAAGAAAATTAATTGATGTTCTTTAAAGTCACCCACTTGTGGTACTTCTGTTAATGCAGCACTTTTTTTAGGAAACTAAGGCAGGCACCATAGGTAGCAAAGGAAGGTGCCCTCATGAGATTTCAGAGCTCCCTCTACTCATTTGCTTCCAAAGAGAACACTTGCTGGAATCTTGGCACTCATATACTGATGTTCTTGTGAAGCAACAGAGTGTAGTACAAAGGACATGGAATTTGAAGTCAGAGCTGTGTTTGAATCCCGAATCTGCTCATTTGTGAAGAGTTGCATCCAAGTTTTCTGTCCAGAACTATCTTGCTTCTTTCTTATCTCGTCACATTGGCAGGTCTCTTTAGGTTGTCACTTAAAGTATCATTGTGTTTAGAAATAAACTGCTCCTGTAACCTGCAGACCATAGGTACAAGAAGAAGTATTTTCTGGGTCTTAGGATGCCCCAGGTGTGAGAACTGGCATTAACTCAACGCAGAAAATTAGATCATCAAAAACTAACTCACTGGAAGTTAACTGCCCGATGATCCACCTATCTAAATGCCCAATTCACTGAATTTTCTCAACTTACGGATTCATTAAAAACTCATTTCTTTTAACTATTTGTAGAGTTTACAGAAATATGTACTGGGCACAATGGTTTCTGCAAAGATATAGTTAACTTTGTTTTATTTAAACAGCACATTAAAGAATATTCTGCTTGTCAAAAAGAAAGAATGACAAGGTGGTTTTGTCTCCTTATGAATGTATTTAGTAGTCTGAAAAATATATTCTATCATTAGTAACCAAAACCATTGTTTCACAGTAATCTTTCAGTTTATACTAATTTCCTTCTTGTATCTTTTCATATAATTTTCTGTCTTGTTCCAAGTTCAAATCAAGACTTTGCCATTTAGTCACAGGGTAACTGTCCAAGTCACTTCACCTCTCTGTATTTTATTTTCCTCAATTGGTAATGGGAATAATAGCTTGTAACTGTTGGGAAGATTAGTTTATTAATACAAGCAGTCCCCAGGGTTATAAAGGTCCAATTTACATACATCAACCCCCATGAAGTCTATTATATTAAAAATTCAAGGTACATGAAATGGTTCATAATAACAAATGGGCACTACTTTGCAATGGGCATTGAAACGTTATTATTATTACTGTATTATTATGTTAAAGATGTTTTAGTATATCTGGAAATTTCTTTAATGTTTTTATGCATAAAAAGGTACACTATATACTATATGCTAAGACAAAAATTTGATTAACTGACGTTAGATAGGAACCATACCTACCTGTTCTGACTTACAGACTAATTAGATATAAAGACAGACTTAAGAACCAAACTCCTTCGTAATCCGGGGACTGCCTGTATATGGAAAGTGCTTAGAATGGCAACGGTATATACAGTAAATTATTATCACAGGTTTTTTTTAAGTGTTACATTAAAACATGTCTCCCTGGTACTTGGGTTGTCACCAATGAATTTTTAAAACATCTTACTTTTTATTCACTCCACACTCCCTTCCCCCAGGGAAAGTGTCTTTCTGTCTCTCCCATGCTGTGATAGCACCTGAGATAAGCCTCTATTAAAGCCTGGGTTTATATTCACACACCCTCTAGACTGTGAGCCCAAGGCCCATCACTATACACCTTTAGTGCCTACTAGCAAGTACTTGGTCTTTAGGAAGCCTTCCATAGCTTTTGCCCAATGACCTTGTAAATGAAGCGAGTATACCTAGCGTATTTTAGGATGGGCCACAGGACTGGCATCAGGGCTCATCCCTTTTATGTTGGTTTCCGCTAGCTTCAGGTTTGAAGGGCAGCCTTTTTGTGAACTCCTGCCCTAAGTTCTGAAATATGCTCTCTTCTGAGCAAACCATTCCACTTTCCACTTAACATCGGCGCCCTTCCCTGGAGTCAGGTGACGTTATTACATTAACAGGCCTTCTCATTCTGAGAGGTTCCTTCTTGGGATGAGGTGTAAATTAACGCCAGCCTGACCACTCTGGGACATTAAAGACCAGATGGTAATTTTTGTAAAAAGAGCAACTTAACCCTACTGGCCTGGTCCAAGTCCACCCTGGATAATTTCCTCCTTCCTACACGCTAGGCCCCCTCTCATTTCAAACACAGAAATGATTTCCACTTCATCCTTTGAAAGCTAGCCAGGCAGCGCTGTGCTGGCTTTTTCACCCCACTGCTGTTGCAAGGATGTCGTGGAATGGACCGGCGTCCCTCTAGGGGATCTGCAACGTGCAGTGGGGCAAGTGGGGCAACATAAATCTAAGTGTTTTAATAATAGATTTGGAAAAATAAGACTTGGTCCTATTAAGTAAAAGCACTTCCTTTCCTATTGCGTTGGTTTTTGTTTTGTTTTGTTTTTAATTTTTTAAGCTTCAGGCGTGATCACAAGTCTATTGCAGTTGAAAAAGTTTTGATTTAGACATGCATTGTCTTTTAGAAGAATCATAGACATCTATGACTGATCCCCAATCTAGGTATTCCCTGGAGTGAGTCTACTTCTGACATAAAGCAGTCATGGATGGGTTTTGCTGGACCAAATCCCATTTCTTATTACTGAGCGGGAGGCTGGGGGGGGTCAACCAAGAACCTTAGTTGCCTTCTCAGCATGTAACTGATTACATAGGGAAGAGCCGATCGGCAGGATGGATGGAACAGATCAGGCTGACTGTGAAACATGCAGGGCCAACTGCCAAGGTGGAGAGCGCCCAGGATTGGCCTGATTGGCACAAAGGTAAACAGACTAGGCCCAAGGCATAAGAGAGCAAGGACTGGTGAGGAACACCATTGTCAGTAGACCTGCAGGTCCTGACCTTTCTGCATGAGATTATCCAGAGCACAGCTGGACTCACTGGAAGGGGAGGGGGGCTTACAATGCTGTTTTGGCTTACCACTCTCGGAAAAAACTGTGGCTCAGAATTCTTGACACCTCCTTTGTGTCCTTGGCCAAAGTATGGTTTGTATGGGATAGACTGGTGCATATTTTCCCCACCCAGAAGAATGTTCTGAGGCCTCAGAAGACCGCTTTGTAGCTTATTGCAAGACCGTAGGGGAGCCCTGACTTGCCCACAAACACATTCTCCTCACTCGTGGCCTTGGCTCAAAGCTGCCTGGTGAAGTTATGTCTTGAGTCAAGCTAATACTTAGTAATAAAGCTTCCTGGGAAAGTCAGACTGCCAAAGTTTAAGTGGTGGGTTTTTATGACCAGGATTATGGTCCATTAAAAGACAAGGATGAAAACACCAGCTCGTTTCATTTTGATCTCTTGTCTATGCTAAACCACCACCCTATTTCCAATTAAAGTTCCACAAGAAAAATGCTGACGTTTCTCCTCCAGAAACAACCTTCCTTGCTCCTTCTCAAAAACCTACCGTGGTTTGGAGCTACATGCTCGCAGCATTGGGCTTCTGCAGCTTTGTTTTCTCCAAGAGGGAAAATGGGGTGTAAATAAAATGAACTTTAAATTGAGGGTTTTTTTTTAATTATGTGAAAAAAGGGCACACAAACTATGTTCCATCTGAGTGAGACATGCGAGCTGTGCACCATTTTAATAATGGGGGTGAGAGTCCTGAAGGATCTACCTAGCTTTGTGCTAGATGACTGGGGGACATCGGTAAGTGACTATCACGAGGAGCCACCATGACTATGAAACATAATTCAGCTTCTACCTTGAACTTGGGGAACAGGCATGAACAACCTAGTTCCTCCATTATTCTCACAGTATTAAATCCCAACAGTGAATGCAACGCATGGCAAAGAAAGCGTGGTGTGGTCATGTGAGAGCAAGATGCACAGGCATCTCATGGGCATTCTAGAAAAATCATAATGGATATGAATGTTGGCAAGGAGAAAATTATGACTTTCTATCAGACAACTGAGGAAGGCTTGGGTGTATTTCACTTTTCAATGAGTGCCAAAGTGCTAAGCCATTCTTTGAACTTTTCTAATAATACACACAAGGTAACTGTATTAAATACTAAAACAAAATCCAATCTAACCACAGATCTCCTATCAACATGAGGAATCTCTCAAAGGCTATTGAAAATGAAGTCAAAGAAGAATAAATAATAAACTATTTCTTCTATGGGAATTATTGAAGAGCCAGATCAGGAAAGAAATCTAGTAAGTTGTAAACAAAGGTATCTTCAGGTAAATACAAAAAGACCCAACTTTTCCCAAGAATTTTAAGCAATTTCTCTTCAAATATTTATGTCAAGTCATGAGGTTTCATATAAATTCAAATTGAAAACAAAACAAAAAGGAAATCCCAATACCATCTAGCTTATGTGTGACCTGTTACGTCAACACTTATTAGAAAACACATGCACCTGTTTCTAAACATACAGAAGGAAAATATTCTTCATGGACAACCAGAACCAAGTATCTTTAATAGAAAATCAAGGGTAAATACAAATTCACTCAACAATTACAACTTGAATCAATTTTTTTTTTTTTCTGTCATTCCCCCTTCCTTTTCATGGCCCATTTCAGAATACCCTTGCTCCAAATGATTACTTGCTTTATCTCTGGATGGGCAGGAGTGTGGAATACAAAATTTCCATGGGGAAAATTTTTTTTAAGAAATCTTTAAGCTTTTAAGGATGGAGGTGAGGGAAAGGAAAGATTCCTCTGAGGTCGGGTTATCCCCTGGCTGCATTAAGTAAGGAGTTCCTCCTGAATAGGACTTTCTCCTTCTTGAGGGTGTTCAGAGGAGGTAAATGTGGTGCCCTAGGACACACTGAACCTAGAGGGTCGATGCTATTAAATTTGAACATTGGACTGACCTACTAGGCCTATTGAGACTAGAGGAACCCCTGCATCTATCGCTTTGAGAAAATCTTCAAACCACGAACCAAAATATCCCCTGAAGTCACCTTTAAACTACTGTTCAGCTACGTCAGTAAAGAAAGTTCAACATGAGCATAACGTGCTTTTAAAAATTTACCTATATGAGATCAAATTGTCAACAGTAACTGCAAATATAGATGACAAGTTTAGAGGATAATGAGTCTGTCAGTGTGGTGAAACAATAAGGGTAGAAATAGCAAGAATGGTGACACAATGTGAAGACTGTAACCAATGTTATTGAATTGTACATGTAGAAACTGATGAATGGGTGTATATTCTGCTGTGCGTTTTTTCACTAAAGTTAAAAAAAAAATTGAACCTTGGAATTTGCTTTTATGTAATTGCATATGGGCAGGTATACTACAAATAACCACAAAAAAATCTCCTTTCAAGCTATTAAACCCTAAGGATAACCAAATGAACTACTGGAATTTTCAAGGAAGAACAATATTACCAGGTAAATACCAGTTATGACCATGTGACCAGCTGCAGAAACGAGGACTGTAATTGTGATGAGTATTCCTTCTTTGTATGCATGCATGAAATATTTTAGTTTTCTTCACTTATAAAATATAAGATGTAAATGGGGCTAGTGTGTTTTTGGTTGTACACGTTAGTTGTACCATGTTAGGCAGAAGTTTGACTTTTTAATTGTCTTTATTTAGAGATTGTATATGGTTTAAGGAGATGTATACAGATGGCACGTTGACAAGGGTAGGCTGTGATGGTTAAGCATGTGTGTCAACTTGGCTGGGCCATGATTCGCAGTGGTTTGGCAGTTATGTAATGATGTAGTTTGGCAGTTATGGAATGACGTAATTATCCTCCATTTTTGTAATATAATGTAATCACCTCCATGATGTGATCTAATGTGATCAGTCAATCAGCTGTAAGGGGAGTTTCCTTGGGGGTGTGGCCTGCATCCAATATATATGGATGTTCTGGCAAAGCTTGATAACTTTTTCTTGCTCTGGATCCTGCATCCAGTTCATTATAATCTGACCTCTAGTTCTCGGGACTTGAGCCAGCAGCCTACCTACTGACCTGCCAATCTTGGGTTTGTCAGCCCCTGCAGCTACAGGGGTCAGGAGAAACCTCCAGCCTGATACCTGACTCAACAGACCCGGGACCCAGGACTTACCAGCCTCTACAACCTTGTGAGCCATTTCCTTGTGCTAAATCTCTCTCTCTCTTTCTATAATACATATACATGTATATATACACAGATAGACATGCTTCTCTGGTTTTGCTTCTCTAGAGAACCTAGTCTAAGACTAGGGGTAATATTCAAAATATTTAACCATGGGGAATAGGTACCAGCCAATCAGAACAGAGGCTTTCCAAATCTGGTCAAATGCCATTTGGACTGGTGTACACTAGCTGAGTATCATCTCTGCCCTTTACACCTGGAAAATACAAAAAGGCAAAAGTCCTCCTTTTTGCCTTCTCCTGGGCAAATCACCAGTGTGCATTTCAGAAATAGTTCTCATTATATAATGCATCACCGAAAAATGTAAAAATAGGTCTCATTCATTCATGTATAGAAGTAAATATGTTGCTTTATCAATAAAAGGTATTTTAATTTATCAGTCTATTAATAGTGTTTATCTAGAGGGGGAGGGTTGTAGGAAACTTTCTGTTTACAGATTATGGGATTTTATCATATATTGTTTTGTAACCAGAAAAAATTTTTTTAAATATTTTCAATCTAGTTTTGCACTTGTCAACACACCCATGCTTTAATCCTTAAAATCCTAAAGGAAGGAGCTACACTAGCTGCAGAATTTTGTTCAGGGTTTTCCTATTAAAAAAAAAAAACCCACTGCCGTCGAGTCGATTCCGACTCATAGCAACCCAATAGGACAGAGTAGAACTGCCCCATAGAGTTCCCAAAGTGCGCCTGGTGGATTCCAACTGCCAGCCTCTTGGTTAGCAGCTGTAGCACTTAACTACTACACCACCAGGGTTTCTGGTTTTCCTATTAGAATCACTCTATTGCATGGAGAGTTGGATCTGTTCAAAGCATACAATTAACCTTTCATTTCATGGGATAGTTTATTCCTTGTTCCTGAGATAAGTTTTAAAAATTACAAGAATGACAGATTTCTGAATAAAAAGTTGAAATGTGTAAGATGACAATCCTAGTGGTATTCAAGAAAGTGGCTGTTAGGAGGCCACAGCACATCCTTTAAGCATGATTATAGTCTCTTTCCCCTAAGAAATGAAATCATTCTTTCTCTTTCTCAGCACTTGAAGAAAGCAAATCCTCTTGCTCCAAAAGGAGATATTATAGTTACAAGGAAGATAACCCAAACTTTGTGTTCACATGGATTTCCAACTCGGTATCTGTGTTTGTTTCACAGCCCTCACACTGTAGAACATTTAGAATCCTATTCACTAAATCTCAGAAGAAAGATGTAGCAGCTTGCTTCCATAAAGATTTAAAACCTTAGAAATCCTATGGGGCAAGTCCACTCTGTTCCATAATGTTGCTACGAGTCGCAATCTACTTGACAGCATTTTTTTTTTTTTTTTTGGTGGGGGTGTTTATATACTAAATCTACCCCCCATTTATCAGTTTGTTATACGGTGGTAGCTTACTTGTTGCTATGACGTTGGAAGCTATACCAGTAGTATTTCAAATACTAGCAGGGTCACCCATGGTGGACAGGTTTCAGCAGAGCTTCCAGACTAGGCAAGACTAGGAGGAAAAGCCTGGTGATCTACTTCTGAAACTTAGCCTACGAAAACCTTATGGATCACAACAGAGCACTGTCCTACTTCCTCACTTTAGACCCATCATAAGGAGGGATCAATCACTAGAGAAGGACATGATGTTTGGTGAAGTAGAGGTCCAGCAAGAGCAAGGGAAATCCTTGGTGAGGTGGATTGGCACAATAGCTAAAACAATGAACTGGAACATGCCAGAAACCATGAGGATGACACAGCACCTAGCAATGTTCATGCTGTTGTACATAAGGTCGCCGTGAGTCAGAGTAGAGTCAACAACAGCTATCTGTGTATCTATCCGTTACTGCTAGAATCACCTCCCAATCATTGCAACATTTCCAAATTCCCCCAGGGTATAGCCCTGTTGAGAACTGACTACATTTAACCCCACTAGGCTACTGGTTTCTGAAACACACCATACTATGCTGTGGCTCTGGATTGTTACATATCCTGTTCCCTCTAACTGCAATGTCCATCAGAGCATTCCTCTCTGTCTGTTGAATTACTACTCACCGTTACTAACTCTGTAAAGTTATCCCTCATTCTCCCCACCCTACACTTCTCACACTGCACTTTGAATGTTGCATTATTGTAATCAATTAAGTTCATTGCAAATAACTGAGAACCCAACAAACAGTGCCTTTAAACCAAAAGACAAGTAATGAAGTCTAGAAGTGGACCTATCCAAGACTGTTTCAGCAGCTCAGTTTTGTCATTAAAACTCAGGTTTTTCCCTTCCTTCAACTCAACCACCCTCAGCCCGTGGGCTTTTCATCCTCATGCTGATTGCCTCATGATCACCATACGTCTGCAAGAGCCCTCACACCACTGTTCCAATGAATTAGGAATGAGATCGTCGGAAAGCTTTGTCCCCAAGAGGCTCTGTCTTTTTATCTGGGAAGTAAATCTGTCCCCATAGATATCCCCTTATGTCTCATAAACCAGAACTGTTCCACATGAACATGCCCCAGAAAAGGCTGGGAAGGCAAGTATCCAATAAGATTCCATGATTGGCTTACACTTAAAAAATAATCTTATACTTTCCATTAACCAATTGCCATTGAGTTGATTCCAACTCATAGCGACTCTATAGGACAGAGTAGAACTTCCCCATAGCGTTTCCAAGGAGAACCCGGTTGGTTCAAACTGCTGACCTCTTGGTGAAGCAGCTGTAGCTCTTAACCACTACACCACCAGGGTTTCCACCTTATACCTTAGGCCTGGCCATTTTTACACACACACACAGAGAGAGAGAGAGAGAGACAAATCTAAGATTTGAAGGCAAGAAAGAAAGGGAGAAATGGTAGTTTGATAGGCAATTAACAGTGTCTGCCATACTTGTGAATCTATCTCCAAGGTGTCTACAAATTTAGTCATTAGGGGTTGAGTCTCATTTGCCTTGGAATCCTCAGACTCCACTACAGCAGGAAAACAAAGGTTTTCCCCTGGGAACAGAGTTTGGACTGGGCTCACACACTCCACAAAAGACTACTGGCACACCTGGGGTTGAGAGCAGTCCCAACAGTCTCTTATAATTTTAGCCCTTCCTTTCCCTCTCAAAGAAGCTTACACCTCAATACATCTGAGAGGAACATTATTATAGGGATAACTACAGAAATGATTGTTTATACTTTAAGGAGTTTTTCTTTTAAGTGACAAAAGAATACCTATTCACTTCATCAAGCCAAAATCACAGCAGTATATGAAGAAAAAAGACCAAAATTTTCCCTTCTCATCTGAACCCTCTCCCTGTAATACCCTTGACAACTATTCTTAACAATTTGGTATATAACCTTTCACATTTTTCTCTACATTCATTCAAACTTAGATTGCATTTCTATATATTAGTACTGAACAATCAAAAATTTAAAAAACAATACCATTCATGATACCATCAAAAATATAAAATATATAGGGACAAGTCTGATAAAAGATTTGTAAGACCTATACATTGAAAACTACAAAACATTGCTGATTTTTTTTAATTAAAAAAAATTTAGAAATATACTTTGTTCATGGGTCAGAGGATTTAACGTGGTTAAGATGTCAATTTTCCCCGAATTGATTCAACTCAATCCTTATCAAAATTCCAGAAAACATTTTTTATAGAAAGTGACAAGCTGATGATAAATTCATATGGAAATATAAAGGACTTAGAATAGCCTAAGTTAGTCTGAAAAATAAGAACAAAGTTGAAAGACCAATACTGTCTGATTTCAAGAATTATCATAAAGATATAGTAATCAAAACAGTATGATATTGGTGTCACAAAAAACAAACACCCCCCAGGGGACAGAGTAGTACTGCTGAGAACCACTGCATCTAACTACACTTTCTAACAGCTGCATAATATCATAGGATGACCAATCATTGAGTCAATCATTCTGCTGTGATAAACCTTTATAAATTTCCAGATTTGGGGTGTGTGTGTGTGTGTGTGTGTATATATATATATATATACTACAAAGAATGCTGTAATGAGCATCCTTGTAAAAATAAACTCACTAAAGGATATCTTTATTTCTGGAGGAAATCAGGAGTTCACATTTAATATACATTCCTTTATCAAATAATCTCTCTTTAGGAAATATATGGAAACCCTGGTGGCATAATGGTTAAGTGCTATGGCTGCTAACCAAAAGGTCGGCAGTTTGAATCCACCAGGCGCTCCTTGGAAACTCTATGGGGCAGTTCTACTCCATCCTATAGGGTCTCTATGAGTTGGAATCGACTCAACGGCAGTGGGTTTGGTTTGGGTTTTGGTTTAGGAAACATATCTAATTTTTTTTTTCTAATGTAAAAATTTTCCCCAGAGACTTTCAATTCTGGGCAAGATGAAGTAACCGGAACCAAATTTACCTTCCCGCCTGAAACAACCAAATAAAATAGAAAAAAATATGAAAATTTATTTTAAAGGCACTGGACATCAGGGCATAAAGGAGAATGATCCCTAACTAACAGGAAACAAATAAAGTGGGCCCTGAAATTCCCTCTACTTCCTGCCTTGAGAGAGTTTCCAGGCCATCGGACAGGGAAAAGAAACTTAGGAGGAGCTCAGCAGGATTATACAATTAAGGGCTCTGAGCTGAAAGTCCAGGGACACTAACTAGAGTTTGCAAGACAGAGCGCTGGAGAGGACAGAGCTATACAGACAGAGTTTTAGAGAGTCCCCTCAAGTATTCAGGAGGGTAATGATCAGTACATGTGTGTGAGTTCGAGGAAAGAAACTTTCAAGAGGATTAGAGATAACAATGTTCAGCTCACATAGAGCTGGGAATAGTTCCTGTCCCCACCAGTCAGACTGGAAAACCTCATAATTCACAGACATTGGGTAAAGTATTCAGAAGGATCTTGCCTCAGAAGTGGAGAATAATTAGCCCTAGACTGAACACACTACTCTGGTCCCATCTAATAAATCTTAAAAGTAACACCAAGAAGGATCAAGCTGTTCCCAAATGCTTTAACTATATCCCAGAGCAAAGCTTAAGAATATTCATAGAAACACAAAAATATCTATCACTCAACAAGGTAAAATTCACAATGCTTGATATTCATTCAAAGATTACCAGCCATACAAAGAAGCAGGGAAATAATACCCATAATGAGGAGAACAGTCATCTAAACAAAACTGACCCAGAATTTACACAGACGTTAGCATATAAGGAAAAGGACATTAAAATAGTTATTATAACTGTATATAAGATGCTGAGAAAGTTAAGTAAACACATGGAACATATTTAAAAAAAGAGTCAAATCAAACTTCCAGAGATGGACACTGCAATGTCTGAGGTAAAAAATATACTGGATGGGGTTACCAGCAGATTAGATGTTACGGAAGAAAAGATTAGCAAACTTGAAGACATAACTATAGAAACTATCCAAAATGAAACACAAGGAAAAAAAATAACCACCCCCCTCAAAAAAAGAAAAGAGTATCCAGGAGCTATAGGGCAACTTCAAGTGGCCTAATATATGGGTAATTAGAACCCCTGGGGAAAAAAGAGGGACAAAAAAATATTTGAAGAAATAATGACTGAAACTTTCTGATTTTAATGAAAATTATAAGCCCACAGACCCAAAAGCTTTAACGAACCCTAAGCATGAGAAACATAAAGAAAACCAAATAAAGGCACATCATAATCAAATAGCTCAAATCACTGACAAAGAGAAAATCTTAAAAGATAATGATCAGATTCCTCATTAGAAATAATGAGGTGAACACAACCAAACATTTTGAGGAACAGAGTAGCTGAGGCTGGGGTCTGGGGACCATAGTTTTGGGCGACACCTAGGTCAATAGGCATAACAAAGTTTATTAAGAAAATATTCTGCATCCCACTTTGGCAAGTGGTGTCTCAGGTCTTAAAAGCTTGAAAGCAGCCATCTAAGATCCATCAGTTGGTCCCAACCCACTTGGAGCAAAGGAGAATGAAGAACACCAAAGACACAAGGAAAATATTAGCCCAAGAGACAAAAGGGCAACATAAACTAGACAGTCTATCAGCCTGAGACCAGAAGAACTAAACGGTGCCCAGCTACTATCAGTGATGGCCCTGACAGGCAACACAACAGAGAGTCCCTGACAGATCAGGAGAAAAGTGTGGAGCAGAACTCAAATTCATGTTAAAAGACCAGACTAAATGGTCTTATTGAGACTGGAGGAACCCCTGAAGCCATGGCCCCTGGACGCTCTGTTAACCCAGAACTAAAACCATTCCCGAAGCCCACTCTTCGGACAAAGATTAGACTCGACTATAAAATATAAAATAATACTTGCAAAGAGTGTGCTTCTTAGTTCAAGCAAATATGTGAGACCAAACGGGCAGCTCCTATGCAGAGGCAGAAAGGGGCTAGAACTGGTTGAATGGACACAAGAAATCCGAGGTGAAAAGGGAGAGTGTGCTGTCCTGTTGTGGAGATAGCAGCTAATGTCACATAAAAATATATGTATAAATATTTGCATGAGAAATTAACTTGAGCTGTGAACTTTCACCTAAAGCCCAATTTATAAAAAAGAAAAAACTGAGATGAAAAGACAGTGAAGAAACATCTTTAAAAGTATGAAATATAAATCTGTCAAGCTAAAATTCTATACCAAGAGAAAATATCTTTCAAAAACAAAAGTCAAAAAGGGATGTTTTAGACATAGGAAAATTGAAAGAATTCATCCACAGCAGAAGGAAAAATGATACAAGCTGGAAATATGAATCTATACAATGGAAGGGAGAGCCCCAGAAATGGTAACTACATGGTAAATATATATTTTTCTTACTATTTAAGTCTCTTTAAAAATAACTGACTGTTTAAACAATGCATTTGGGGGGTTACTACATATATAAAACTAAAATCAATGAAAGCCACAACACAAAAGTCAGGAGGCACCCAGGACTAAAACCATTCTCGAAGCAACTCTTCAGGCAAAAATTAGACTGGGCTATAAGACATAGCGGCCCTATATAGGGTCGCTATGAGTTGGCATCGACTCGACGGCAGTGTGTTTATAAGACATAAGGAAAGCTTGGTGGTGTAGTGGTTAAGAGCTACAGCTGCTAACCAAAAGGCCTGCAGTTTGAATCCACCAGCTGCTCCTTGGAAACTCGACGGGCAGTTCTACTCTGTCCTATAGGGTCACTATGACTCAGAGTCCACTCGGCAGCAACGGATTTGTCTTGGGTTTGGTATAAGACATAAAATGTGAAGAGAGTGCTTCTTATTTCAAGTAGATACATGAGACTAAATGTCTAGCTTCTGTCCAGAGGCGAGATGAGAAGGCAGGAAGGGATAGGAGCTGGTTGAATGGGCATGGGATATCTGGGGTGGAAAGGAAGAGTGTGCTGACACATTATAGGGATAGCAACTAGGGTCACATAACAATGTGTGTGTAAATTTTTCTATGAGAAACTAAATTGAGGGGTGAACTTTCACTTAAAGCACAATAAAAAAAAAAAGTCAGGAGTTGAGAAGTAGAAATGTGATATTTTAAGATTCTTATATGTAAAGTGGTATAACATCACTTGAAGGTAGATTGTGATGAGTTGAAGGTGCATACTATAAGCCCTAAAGCAAGCACTAAATAACAAAACAGTTATAGCTGGTAAGTCAACAAAGGAGACAAATGGAATTTTAAAAGAAACATAATTAATCCTAGGGTTACCAGATAAAATACAGGATGCCTAGATAAATTTGAATTTGAGTTTCAGACAAATCATTGTTTCAGGTAAACAATTTTTTCATAAAAGTACATCCCATGTAATAGTATTACTTATGGCAAAAAAAAAAATTATTCATGGTTTATCTGAAATTCAAATTTAACAGGGGATCATATATTTTTATTTGCTAAATCTGGCAACACTAGTTAATTCAAAAGAAGTCAGAGAAAGAGGAAAAGCAGAACAAAGAGCACATGAAGTAATAAGAAAACAAATTACAAGTAATCAAATTAAGCCCGACCTTGTCAATAATTACATGAAAGGCAAATGGTCTAAACACCTCCATTTAAAGGTAATGATTATAGATTGGATTAAAAAGCCAGATTCAACTATATGCTGCTTATAAGAAATTCACTTTATATAGAGTCACGAATAAGCTACAAGCAAAAGAATGGAAAAACATAAATCAATCTAACTCTAGTCAAAAAAAAAAAAAGCTGGAGTGACTATATTAATGTCAGACAAAGCAGATTTCAGAGAAAAGAGTATTATTAGGAAGTTCATTTTGTGATAAAGGAGTCAATTTATTAAGAGGACAAAATAAACATAAACATTTATAAAACTCATAACAGAGCTTCAGAGTAAATAAAGTAAAAATCTATAGAGCTCCAAAAAGAAATAGCCAAGTCCACAATTATAATTAGAGGTATCTATAGTCTTCTCTTAATAACTGATCAAACAAGTAGACAGACAAACATAAAGGATATAGAAGTCTGGCCAACAATGTCAAACAATTTGACTCAATGTAGAAATATACATTACAGAACACTCTACGCAATAACAGCATCCACATTTTTTTCAAGTGTGTACAAAACATTTACCAAAATAGACCATATTCTGAGCCATAAAATTAGTCTATAAGAAAACATAAGTGAAAATCATTGTGACATTGGGGCTTAGACATTATACCAAAAGCATGATCTGCAAAAGAAAAGAATTGATATACAGGATTTCATCAAAATTAAAGACTTCTGCCCTTTGAGAGACACTGTTTGGAGAATGAGAATACAGGCCATAAATGTGGAGAAAATATTTGCACAACATATAGGATTTGTATCCAGAATATGTAAAGGACTTTCCAAACTAAATAATAAAAAATATATATATCCCAATAAAGAAATGAGTTGAGCAGACACTGCATCGAAAAATATACATTTGGTAAATAAGGACATGAAAAGATGCTCAATACCATTAGGTGTTAGGGAAGCCCAAAGCACTCGTGATGAGATCCCACTATGCACCTGTTAGAATGGTCACAATGAGAAGGACGGATGAGGAGGTG
This sequence comes from Elephas maximus indicus, assembly GCF_024166365.1. Classification (NCBI taxonomy): domain Eukaryota; kingdom Metazoa; phylum Chordata; class Mammalia; order Proboscidea; family Elephantidae; genus Elephas; species Elephas maximus. Next base: position 86,916,108 of record NC_064826.1, read on the forward strand.
GAACAACTGACAGTATCATACACAGTTGTAAAATTGTACAACCACTTTGGAGAACATTTTGGAAATTTCTTAAAAAGTTAAACATAGACTTGCTGTATGATCCAGCCAGTCAAGTCCTAGATATTTACCCAAGAGTAAAAAAGCATACATTCACACAAAGATTCATACACAAATGTTCATAGCAGCTTCACATGTAAAAGTCCAATACTAAAAACAACTGAAATGCCCATCAATAGGTGAATGGATAAATAAATAGTAGTCTATCCATACAATGGGATAGCACTCACCAACAAAGGGGAATGAACTACTGGTCCATGCAAGAGCATGGAGGAATCGCAAAATAATTAAGCTGATTCAAAGAAACTAGACCAAAAAAAAAAAGGTATGTATTATATAATTACATTTATATAAAACTGTGGGAAATGCAAACCAATCTACATTGGTAGAAGGTAGGTCAGTTGTTGCCTTGGAAGGGGAAATCAGGGAGGAGGAAGGTATTACAAAGAAGTTGAGGAAACTTTGGGGAGCTACAGATGTGTTCATTATCATGATTATAATGATAAGTTCACAAGTGCATATATATGTGTAATTTAAATGTGTCCAATGTATTGAATGTCAGTTATACCTTGGTAACGCTATAGGGTCGCTATGAATTGGAATCGACTCGACGGCACTGGAATGCTGTTAAAAAAAAAAAAAAAACTTCTACAACTGAGGTACTTTAACTGTGTTTAAACACCACTATGTTTAAATAAGCTTAGAGGTTCAAGTCCACCCAGGGGCAACTCAGAAGATAGACTTGGAGACCTAGTTCTGAAAAATCGGCCATTGAAAACCCCATGAGGCACAATTCTACCCTAACACACATGGGGTCTCCATGAGTGGGAGTTGACTCGGTGGTAACTGGTACTGGTAAGAGGACCCAACTTCTTTTAAAAGTAGAGAAATTATAAGCATTTGGTTAATATAACTAAGTCCAAAGAACATTAAAGAAAAGTGTTCATTGAGTCCAAAGTGGGTTGACTCCTAAACAAAACACAAATCAGACCTAAAGATCTATAGAAAATGTAGCCACCTCACTGACAAGTCTATGAAATAACTATAAAAATAGGCTCTTACTTTATTCCAAGTAAGACAGCAGATGCGGGCCCTTTTTAGACTTAGACTCACATGGCCTATTACTAAACGCATTAATAGAAATGTTTCCTGAATGTTTACAAGGTGCTTCGTCAATTTCTATACTGAAAACCAGGACATCTTGGTACTGAAAATATTTCATGCCCAACAGTTATACAAACCCACTATTTCTTCAGTTTATAGCCTCTCTTAATCTCTTTGTGGAAATCTCCAGGCTTCAACTACATTCCTTGAAATTTTACAGGGCACAAGAGGAACAGAAATCAGCTCAAAATGAATATGTGTATTCAGAAATGCATTTAGATTCTTCCAACTTTTCAGGTACCTCATACAAGTTAATCTTCTCTAGGGCGCTGGTGGTCTCTCAATCAGCGCTTCACTTCCCCACTTCTCAGCACCCCCATTGTATTCTCTCGATAGAAATAACTGCCAGATCGTTAGGGAAGAAAAAGTTTATTGAGTCAAGATCTGGGAGGGGCCCCACAAGGTCAGGCACAGGTACCACCAGTTTTACATCATTTCTGCATCAGCATCAATTTGATTTAAGGTTATAAGTGGAATTTATTGGTGAGAATCCCATTATAAAAAGTGGTTTATACTGTATTGTCTCCTATTTATTGATTCCGCCAAAAGTGAATTGTACCCATACCGTCTGCAATGAGCTGATACAATGGGAAAAGAAATTGCCTCCTGAAAAGCACATTTGTTCTCTTTCCCATTCTTTAATGGCTTACTTGGTGGAAGAAAAATTGCTTTAATGTTAAAACTGTATCTTTTCTGGTGGCACTGATTGCCGAATGGAAATTACTGGAACAAAAAAAGAAAAAAGGAAGTTAAACCCGATCTGTTGGAATAGTGGTAGCCGATAAGAACAGAACTGTTTGAGCAGAATGTGTAAAATAAAAGAATTTTTAAGAATCTTCAAGAAGGAAAAAAAAATTGTAGAAATGCAGGATAAAACATTCTGGAATTTCAAGCTCCTGACAAACAAAAAAAAAAAGTCGCTCACTTAATTTAGGTTGTATCTTCATCAGGAATTGGCAACCTTTCAAAAATAAGCCAAGTGGCTTGTTCCTGTGCACTTAGTGTGCTTAGGGAAGAAAGGAATTGGTGTCTACACTCTCTCAAGCAGAATGACAATGGTAAGTAGCTTAAAGACTGCTGAAAACTAGCCCAGGCTCCTTTTCAGTAGGCAAATTGGGGCATTGTTATTGTTTTACTCTGCCTGTCCTGCCATTTTCCTCTCAGAAAGATGAAAATCCCTGGTACATCTGGATAACTGATTCTACCATTCCAAGAGTCAATAACACTCTCTAATCTGATAGGAATGCCAGAATCCCCTTTGATACTGCACCCAGGTTCACAGATTCTAGCTAATTCCTCTTTCAATATGCTTGTCATGGTTGTAATATTACTAGAAAACAATACCAGAAAAAAAAAAAAACAGTTGCCATACGGTCAGTTCCAACTGATAGCAAGCCATGTATGTCAGAGTAGAGTAGTACTGCGCTCCACAAGGTTTTCAGTGGCTGCTCTTTAGGAAGCAGGTCTCCAGACCCTTCTTCTGAGGCACCTGCGGGTAGACTCGAACTTCCAAACTTTCGGATAACAGCTGAGAACCATTTGTACCAGCCAGTGACTCCCTGAAAACAGAAAATTTACATCTTGACTGATGCTGTAAAAGAGTTTGAGACTTACAATTAAATGAACACCTAATAGCTGCCTTGTGGTCAGGAGATTGAAGATAGCCTGGCCATTTCTTCCCCCGGATCTTTTAAAGAAGGCCCTCATAAGCAGAGGCACACTCAATACCTTGGGTTTTATTTTGTTTTGCTTTCCCTGTCTCTTACCATTCACCATGGTCAATATCCTAAATGGTCTTTTTTAACATTTGCAGATAAAATAATACAATGTCTGGGATTTGGCTCAAAATACGCCAGAGAGTAGGGGAAACCAAGGAGTTATCAATGAAGCAAGTTTGGCCATGAGTTGGTAATTTTTGAAGCTGGGTGATGAGTACCAAGGGGTTCATTATACCTTTTTCTCTACTTTTGTCTATGTTTACATTTTTCCATAATAAAAGTTACTTAAATATTGTTGCTAAGAAGGGTTGCTCTTTTGTTTGGAGGAAATTATCTGTAGCTCTCTCCTGGACAGTCAGGGCAGATGTAGCATGCAGTGACATATTTACCCCAATAAGCAAGGTACACATGGGTTTACTTGTGCTTACTTACTTATTAAAGATGTGGCGAAGCCCCTGTGAAATTGTGCACTACAGGTTAGTAAGTAAATACAATTAAGCCCGTGCTTACCTTGCTTACTGTAAGCCTGTGCATACCTTGCTTACTGGTTAAAACCATTTTACACTCCAATTTTTTCATCTTTTGAATTTTTTTGATGACAACATGTGTTTTCAATAGTGGGATGCATGCTTACTAATTGAGTGTGTTCAGATTTTTGGTTGACAATATGGATTTTGAGAAATATCATGTGGGTGTACATTTTCCTGTAAAACATTGGCCAAAGTCTGGCAGCATGTTTAGTGGACTCCATCTATCCCCAGGATCTTTGGAGCATGGTGCCTTCCATTTTGTTACACTGGTTTTCCAAACATGACACACACACAAAAGAAACCCAAACCCATCAGGGCTCCCTAACTGTCTTACAAGAAGCCATAAATATGCTTACGAGGATTATCTAGCTGTACAAAAGCCAAAAGAGACAAAAGTTTTACCCAGTCACACTTCCTGGATGCACTGCCTCAAACCTAAGCATTCTACTTTAGTGAATTTTTGCCAAAGAACATTTCTTTCATTTTTTACCGTTACAGAACTCTCCAATAGAGGACAGCATATACTTTTAGTAGGACAAGTAGCCTCCTGAGAAACCTGGGAACCAGAAAATATTTGCAGGTGTATTCTGTCCCAAGAACCATGAAAAGGTTTTAATCTGCCCCTGGTAGCATGGTGCCTTTTACAGACAGAATTAGGTACAGATGCTTAATTTTATTTTGAACCAATGTTTCTGCTGATCCATGAGCCATAGCCAATGCTTTGTTGTTGTTAGTTGCTGTCGAGTTGAGTCCAACTCATGGTGACCTCATGCATAACAGAACAGAACATTGTCAGGTCCTGCACCATCTTCATGATCATTGGTATGTTTGAGCTATTTTGTCAATCCATCTCATTGAGGATTTCTCTTGCTTTCGCTGACCCTCTTCTTTACCAAACATGATGTCCTTCTCCAGCAATTGGTCTTTCCTGATATGTGTCTAAAGCAAGTGAGCCAAAGTCCCACCATCCTCACTTTTAAAGAGCATTCTTGTTGTATTTGTTCTAAGACTGATTTGAGGCAATGCTAAGTCCCATACAGCTCATACTATGAGAGCCCTTCAGAGGCAGAATTCCACCCATCTCTCATAAAAGTCTGCTTTGGAGAGAAGAGGACCACCCTGGCTCCCCACCTGTACCTTGTGATGACTCGAAGGGGATTAACTGATGGAGGAGGAGAGGCTTCTCAAGGCCATGGAGAGAAAGGAGAAGGGGAGGGAGCGGAAGTGGCACAGGGGATATTTAGCTCTAAAGAAAACTTTTATTCTCAGCTCAGAAGTAGAAGGCCTTTTGTTAAGTTGATGCTGGTGTTGGTCACCAGCCTGGTAAGCAATGGCTTATTAGAAGTTGTTTAATCTGAAACACTGAGAAATGGAGATCTAAGAAAATGAAAATATCTGACAAATGTATCCAGAATTAAAATGAATCTCACTTTACTTGTTTTCTCTTTTCTCCAACACTTAAAAAAAAAAAGAAAAAGAAACTGTTTAGTTGAAGGGTCTCCAAGGTCTTCTTGATTTTCAAAATTACTCTCTCTCTCTGGATCTGCTACTAGAATGTGAGATTGTAATTATTACAAAATACTCTGCTTTTCCAGGGCTCTTATGACTGGAATGTCCCCATGTTCTCATTACAACTATGCTCTCTGTAAACTAGACTCAGAAATTATGTTGATAATTAGAAACTGGATGCTTTTCTGAGGCTTTGTTCCTTTATATCTTGAGTGGTTTTTCTCTACTGTTGATACTACAACCTGCTCCATTTGTATAAAATCATAGCCATCAGCAAACTGCGTCCTTACAGAAGTTAACATTCTGGCATATGAGAATGTGAGTGTCAAAAAAGTGTCTGTTGCCATCTCTTGGAAGAAGGGGAAGATAATTAGCATTTAGTAAGTGCCTCCTACAGGCCAGACATTTTATGTTCTTTACGTCTTATAATCTCACAGCTGCAAGAGATAGGGAAACTGAAGCACAGAGTGGGCCTCACATCAGACCTCACACTCCCTGCAAGGTCCCACATGATCAGGCCCTTGGACACCCTGTAACCTCATTTCCACCCTCTTTCTCTTAGTCACTTCATGCCAGCTACACTGTCCCTCTTGCTGCCCCTCCAACATGCCAAACAAGTGCCTTCCTCAGAGCCTTTGCACAAGCTGCTGCCTCAGCCTGTAACATTAAAAAAAAAAAAACCAGCTGCTGTGGATTCCATTCTGACTCATGGCAACTCCATGTGTGCCAGATTAGAACTGTGCTCCACAGGGTTTTCGATGGCTGGTTTTTCAGAAGTAAATCACCAGACATTTTTCTGAGGCACCTCTGGGTGGGTTTGGACCTCCAACCTTTCGGTTAACAGCCAAGGGCATTAGCCATCTCCACCACCCAAGGACTCCAGCTTGGAATATGCATCCCCAGAAATCTACCAGCTTGCTCCCTTATTTCATTCAGATCTCTGTTCAAATGTTGTCTCCTCAAAAAAACCTTCCCTGACCACTGCGTCAATAATAGCACCTCACTCTGCCTCCCTTACCTGCTCTATTTTACTTCTGTCTTTTCTATCTCTATCCCCCCGATATCATATTCCATGGATGTTTGATATATTCATTCCTCCCTCCCAAAAGGAAACTCCATGAGGATAGAAACACTGTCTACTTTGTCTGCAATATATCCTTAATGCCTAGAAATGTGCCTGGCACCTACTGAGTGGTCAATAAGTATCTGTTAAATAAATTTAACTGTCTTGTATTCCAACATTTCGCATTTATGACAATAGTAAAAAAAACTATTCTTCAACTATTTTGCGTGTTAATGACTCATGTATAACAGTAAAGAATGCCGAGGTGCGAGGCGAGAGTAATGCTGGCTATGATGACTGTTATGTGTCAGCTTGTCTGGGCCATGATTCTCAGTGGTTTGGCAGTTACGTAATGATGTAATTTGGCAGTTATGTAATAATGTAGTCATCCTCCATTTTGTGATCTGATGTGGTCATCCTCCATTTTCACATAATGCCTATTTTTGCATAATGACTTATTCTTTGGAACCTAACCATGTTGATAAGTGAGGAGTGGATGTAGTGTATTACAAATAAGAAGTCCTGCTGGCGCAGCGTTTAAGCACCCGGCTGCTAGCCCACCAGCCACTCTGCAGGAGAAAATACCTGGCAATCTGCTTCTGTAAAGATTACGGCCTTGGAAACCCTACGGGACAATTCTACCCTGTTGTATCGGGTTGCTATGAGTTGTAATCAGCTCAACAGCAGTGGGTATTCCAAACACAAATCCTTCTGATTGCAAAACTTCTACCCTACGCTGCTTTCATGGGAACGATTCATAGGACTTATTCTCAGGGCCTGCAGCTTGAGAAAGCTAGCACCCATCCCACTCCCTCGGGTCTTCAATATAATGTGTAGCCCCATCTGGAAATGCTGTCCACCACTTTGCCTGGGTGTGAGGTTGAGAAAGACTATCTGATCCTGCACAGCACCGCTGTCATTTGGCTCTGATTCCCTGGCCCCAATTGGGAAGCCCAAGAGTTTCCTCTGAGTGGCACTGTCTCCTCTCTGCCTTGGCTTTGTGTTACAGCTTCACTTCTCTGAGCCCATCATGTAGAACATTGGATTAGCAAACACCCAAGGATAATGCCAAGAACATTTCAGCCATTTGTGAAAACAAATCCAGCCATGTCAGTGTGGAATGTCACAGAAGAGGCCAAGAAAATGAAAAACTGCACAGTTTCAATAACCCAGAAAATTCTAGAAATCAGGTCAAGCCAAAGGTGAACAGTAAATCAAATCTTCTATTAAATGTTGTAAGGACCTTGGAGGACAAGAGTATACCCACTGACTCCTATCTCGGAATTTGTACACTTATGTTTTCATCCAAAAGCATGAAATGAGATTTAAAAAAAATAAAATAAAATAACATCAACCCTAAGAGTGACTCAAACTGCAGCTTAGAAGTTTGTCTCATGATTGTGGTGAGCCTAAGAAGCCTTAAAAAGTTTAAAGAACTAGGTGTGATAAAATTTGGTTAGAAACACCTTTGCTCTGTAAGTAAGAATTTTCACCTGAAAGTCTTACAGGACAGCTTAAGGTCTTCTTCAGGCCTGGCAAGTTCTGTGTGTTGTAGACTTTACAAACGATCATACTAGCTGCTGTCCAGTCAACTCCAACTCGTGGTGACTCCATGTGTGTCAGGGTAGAACTGTGTTCCACAGGGTTTTCAATGGCTGATTTATTGGAGGTAGATCACTGGGCCTTTCTTCTGAGGCACCTCTGGGTGGACTAAAACCTCCAACCTTTCGGTTTCTAATGTCAGACCAGAGTATTCCAAAAAGTGGTTTTTATGGGTCCTGGTGCCTGACAAATTGATCAGCAGTTTCACTGCTCCTACAGTTGTCCGTGCTTTTCCCAACTAGTCTGTCAACTAAAGAAAAGAGCCAGGACTCTGTGACCCATCATTTCCACCACAACCAGTTCTTTTCTGCATACCAGATCCTGTTAGTAATTCCTAGCAACCCCGAGAACACTGGAGGAGACAGGAAGACTTTTCGGAGCGTGACCCATGAGGTTATGAATGGGACCAAGAAACATTCTCGTCAACATGGGTGCCCCAGCCTCTCACCATGCCACATCTTATCGCATGCTAATCTAAGTTAGTTTAGGGAGATTTGACCAACAATAATCAATAGTCCATGCTGTAATAAAAGATGAAATGTGTATTCTGTATGTACCATAATCAGTCCACCTTAGAATATATCCTGGACTGTTGTTTTCAAATTGTGGGTTAGTCACGAAATCAATTTAGTGTGTCGTATCCAACATTTTAAAAAAAATAAAAACAAAATAGAACAGAACATAAAATATCAGAGAGCACTGCACAGAGTAAGGGTAAGTATCATATGAAACTATTTTCAATTGGTGTGCATGTGTACTGGGTCACGATGAACTGTGATTTGTAGTCAAAACATTTAAAAAACCAGTGCTCTCAAGTTTCTGTTTTAAACTGAATAAGGACATTCAAAGACTTGTGACTAGTGTTTTATAAAGAGTCTTCAAGCAACCTACTTTCTTCATCTGCCTGATCAGTCTGTGTAGCTCTATTGTGCAACCCTAGATAATTCAAGGTTTGCTCATTTATTCCTCAATGTCCAGAGTCAAAGCTATCAGCAATTTTCCTTTCATTGCCTCCAGAACTATCACTCTTGGCATGTGGGTCTGTGAAATGGCAACCCAGATTCAGCATCGATATTAAGAACAGAAAGAAAGCCATCAGTTCCTCTTCTAGCATCCTGGGGGGTCTACCCTCACCTGCGTGAAATTTATGCTTACCGATGGGGTGGAGTTCCATGCCATACAAATGAGAAATCTCAAAACTGAGTTGCTCCTAAGAATCCCTTGTTTCTATTTATTCCTCCATTTCTGATTCACTAAATACTTTTTGACCACTCGCTCTGTGCCAGGTGCTGGACATACAGTGGTGAGCATGACAGGTAGAGACATTGCCCTTCCAAAGCCCACCATCTTAGCAATGTCAGAGTCCAGTTGTCCAAAGAGAGATAGTCTCAAGTTCTTTTTAGAATTAAAAATTGTTGCATGACCTATGGCAAGCTATTTCACCCTGTCACTCTGAGGTTTGTTTGCTCAGAATCTGAGTTTTCCGGCACACTGGGAATCATAGGATTTTAGGGCTGGAAGGGGACTTAAAGAGTAGCCCCCCTGTTTTACTAATGAAGAAACAGAAAGTCCACTGACACAGGATGCCTACTAGCACTACCTAGCTCCACTCCCAGCTCCATTCCATACTGACACCAAATATGCTCATTCTTTATGAAGTATTGAGAGAAGTACCCCACATCCGGAACTTTTCAGAGAGACGGTGGTGCAAAATGTTCAAGCCGCAGCTAACGTGAAAAGAACCAAGGCCATATTTGGATCTTACAGGAGAGTTTTCGACAATACAAAGGCACAGGAATGAGAACAGCATGAGCCCCAGTTACCAGGAACATTCCCCTAAAGCCTCATGTGTGCCTTCTAATAAATCTCCCTTTTCCTTTTTGAAGTTTAAGTATTCCCTTAGGGAGTGGGGAAAGCCTGGTGGTGTACTGGTTAAGAGCTATGGCGGCTAACCAAAAGGTTAGCAGTTCAAATTCACCAGGCACTCTTTGGATACCCTATGGGGCAGTTCTACTCTGTCCTATGGGGTCACTATGAGCCAGAATGGACTGGATGGCAACAGGTTTGTTTTGGGTTTTTTTAGGGAGTATCCTTCGGATAGCCAGGACCTCCTTCGGAAACAACAGACATGCTTCCAGTGCCCAGGCACTCAGCGTAATTCTGTTTGTTTATTTGGTTGGTTGGTTTGTTGGTTGAGTAGTTGGTTGGCTTTTTCCCTCCCTCTGTCCTTTTAAAAATCCAGCCACCATACTAAGGGCTTTTGGTTTAGTTTGTTCAAATACCCAGCAGTTTCCCTAAAAGTCTGTTCCATTAAACATGGAATCCACAGAACACACACCAAGCTACTTTTTCTCTCCCCTAATAAATCAGGTAAATTACCTCCTTTGTTTTTAAGACCATTTCAAGTTCACCTTTAACATTCTTAGTTAGGGGATTATTTATGTTGTGATTTAATCGAGATTTAATCCACTTTTCAGCACACAATCGCATCGCAATATCCCTGAATTTTTCACCCATATTATTAAACTTCGGGAGAATGGTAAAGTTTTTCTCAGACATGACACTGATCATTTCCAGATTGCATGTGTCTCCCTGGCATTTTGGCCCACCTGAGTTTATAAGGCCACTAAAATAAATAACAGTTTGGCCTGCAAAGGATTGGGCTGTGTTAATAAATGCATTGAAAGATCTATGTTTATCTCCACTTTCTAGAAACATAAGAGTTTTCTACAAATATGTTTATACATAACAGAAACCATGTGAATCTCCTGGTAAATGTTTGCCTTCACACTCCTAGGGTATGTTGTACACCAGATGGTTTGGTCAAAACAAAATTACACACACACACACATACACGCAGACGTTTGAGCACCATATTTCCCCATTTTTTGAACTTTTTGTCTTATTTCATGCATGAGAAAGAATGCAGAAATACTTAGAATAATGACCAGTATGTTCTGTGTTTATTGCTGCTTTCCCTCACTAGAGATTAACTCATAAAACTTTACTCCAAATTAAACAAACTCAGGATCTCATTGCAGCCAGTCAAAAGTTGCCACTTATATCGAAGGAAATCTTGACTTCCATCTCTGAGGGGTTAAATGGCCACCCCTATGGAAAGATAGCAGGCTTTCTCTTTTCTTCTCTATGTTCCGCCAATCTTTGGAGATGCCAAAATACCGTCTGGACTCTGGCACCCAGGGAAGTCCGTAATGGAAACTACAAATACCTGGGAAAGACCTATATTTTTGAAAGTTAACATATCTGTTGTTGTTTTTTAAAATTATCTGATTGCTTCAATTCTAGTTTATTTAGAGAATGCTAACAGTCAGGATTTTTACCAATAGGTGGGCAAGGAAGAACCCTTGGCTGTGGTCAAGAACTTTCAAAGAAAGTTGTCTCTAGAGTAGGTTTAGGAACTCTCTCACCATCCTGTCTTCCCAACCATGACTTCTCTAGGGAATAATGAGATGTTATCATTGAAGAATCCAAAGGAGATACTATGTGCAAAATCCTAGCTCTGTGCCTGGCATAGTAAGCTCTCCATGAACATCAATTTAGTTGGAATCCCAGGCTTGTGGCTATAATCTAATGATGCCTGTAAAAGACCTGGAGAAAGAAAACGAAAAGTCTCAAGTTCAAGTCATTTCGGCCCTGACCTCACGGCCCTTGAGTCTTCCTCTCCACGTCATCCAGGTTTCACAGCCTCCAGCCCATCTAGACAACATTTTTTTACCTGAGGAAAGCTTAGAAGGGACTTTAATTTTAGAGGGGTATTGTTAAAGATCATTTGATGCAAGTCCCCTGCTTCCTACTCCTCAAGGCCTGCTTATTTTCAAACCTGCCCGCCTGGAGCCATGGTGTGCTTTTGTGTGGTCCAGTCCCCGTTTTATGGATTGTTCACGCACCCTGGAATCCCTGGGATACTTCAATTAGGAAAATTACCATGTGCTGGGTCCTTTCGGGTTGACAAGACTGCTTTCCTTTCTCTAAGCTGGTTGTGTTTGTTTACATAGGAAACGTTACTCTTTCTTAACGTTCAGACTTTTTCAACATCCACTTAGATAGCTCCATAAAAAAAGAGGAGGTTAAAAAAATTAAGAAGGGAGAAAAGAGGAGAGAGAAACTAGATCTTTCAACTGTAACCAAGAATTTGGTTCAGAACAGGCTTAAAAAATCAGAGGATGTTTGTCTTCTCCTTTTTGAGACAATGGTCTGCTTGTTCTCAGCAGGCAACAAGGAATCCCCCAGTTTGGAGCAGTGGGTCACGTTGTGCAAAGTGTTTTTCCTGTTTTAACTCTGCTCTTTCTTAAATGTTATCTTTTCAAAGGAAAATTAGATAACCGTATGCTCCCCAGGCTATATCCTATTTGTTTGAATAGGAAATGCTAATATTTTTCTACATGTTATGTATCGGTGTCCGTGGTAACTTTGAATTTGGTGGCTAAGGCAGGCAGGCCTCTTTGAGCTCTGGGAATCTCATTGACTATCTTCCAGGAGCCAGAGGGTTCATGGTGATTTTGAATTCTGATCTCCATAGCTATGGGAATTATTTGTTTTATTTACAAGGGGGAAAGTTAGATTTACCTTTTCTAGATGTAATTAATTTATCTTTAAACGTGTCATTTCATGAAAGAGTTTCTTCTAAATCTCTCTTGTCTTTGCCTCCACCTCCTTTGTTACTTCTGCCGGTCACATAGCCTACTACCAAGACAACTCCATCAAACTCCCTGAAGGTCAATGTGTCTGGATATAAAATCCTTGGCTTACGCTGTCTCTCCTTGAGTTTCTCGAAAATGTTGTTTCGCTATTGCCTTGCTTTGTTCGTTTCTCTTACAAGTCCGATGCCAGTCTAATTTTCTAATTCGATTGTAAATAATTCGATGTTTTCATCTGGAGGTCCTGAGGATGTTTTCTTTGTCTTTAAAGTCTTTGTCTTTAAAATCTAATAGTTTTACTAGAAGTTTTATTAAGAGGTGAACATTCTGGATTGATTTTCCTGGGTGCGTGGTAAACCCTTCCTATTTGTAGGTATTTTTCTTGTTGTTTTCTCTGATTTCTGGTAAATTGTCATAGATTATAGTTTTAAACATTAGATCTATTTCTTTATTTTGTTTTTCTGTTTTGTGGTACCCCAATTATTCTCACTTCGAACCTTCTTTGCCTGTCTCCCATTTTAACCATTTTCTTTATTTCATTTTCATTCCCTTGGTTGTTTTTTCTACCCTTCTTCAATATTTATTATTAAGTTTTTAATTGAACCTATTCTCTCTTGGGCATCTTGTAGTTTGTGAGATGGTATTGTATTTTTTTCTTCTTCATTTCTGAGTAAAATCAACTCGTATTTCTTCCTGTTTTTGGCTAATTTTTATTCTCAGTTTTGAGTATATGTGTATTATATATAGGTTTGTTTCAAAATATTCAATTCCATTTGTAATATTGTGTTACAGGTAACTTCATGGTTGAATTTGGGAGGGGGTGTTTTTATTAGCTGAAATATTATCTTTTACATTTTTCTTTTCTTCTTACAGTAGTGTTATATGGAGTTGGTTAGATTTTTTTTCCCTGTTTCTAAGCATTTTGTGCACAAGTTTCCTATATCAAAGGCACCGTTTTCTGTCACAATAATAAAGTTAAGTATCTTTAATGGTTGATGATGTTGGTGCTGGTGGTACAGTAGATGAGGTGTGACTGATAAGTCTTTCTTGTTTTTGTTTCTACAGGTTCCTTATGTTCACTATCTTACATCCTTCTTTTCCTTCATTGCCGTGTCTCCAAGGGACACCACTCCTTTTCTATTCTTCTGATTTATCCCAGAAACAGTGATTCCTTAAGACTGTGACCTTGGTCCTGCTCACTTTCAATAGCAACTTCCCAGAACTACTAAGTCCCTAGTCAGCATTTAATATTTTGGCAGTTAGTGTTGGACTTGCTCTTTCTGGGACTTTCTCTTTTTGTCCGTGCTTTGTATATGCCCTTTAGTCATCCAATCTCTTTTGTCGCAGTGTCTTAAGCCTTGCCTTCTGTGGTAAAAGAATTGCAGCAATAGTGGAATGCCGAAGAAATTTGGTCTTTATTTTTCTATTACCGACCACTCAAAGTTAGTGGTATTCTCTCTCTACTAGTTTTGTGTGATTTTATTTGATTAAAAAAAATTTTCTTGAAATAAAACTATATATTATATAAAATTTGCCATTTTAACTATTTTTAAGTATACTATTCAGTTATATTAATTACACTCACCCTGATGTGCAAGCATGACCACTATCTATTTCCAAAACTTTATCACCCAAAACAGAAACTCTATACCCATTAATCAATAACTCCCTATTCCCCTACCCCAGCCCCGGTAACCACTAATCTACTTTCTGTCTCTATGTATTTGCCTTTTCTAGATACTTCATAAAAATGGAATCATGTGGTATTTGTCCTTTTGTGGCTGGCTTATTTCACTCTATTATAATGTTTTTAAGTTTCATCCATGTCATAGTATGTATCAGAATTCCATTTCCTTTTATGCTTGAATAATGTTCCACTCTATGTATATACCACATTCTGTTATCTAGTCACCTATTGATGAACACCTGGGTTGTTTCCACCTTTTGACTATTGTGAATATGTTGCAATGAACATTGATGTACAAATATTTGTTTGAGTCCCTGCTTTCAATTCTTTTAGGTATATACCTAGGAGGGGAATTGCTGGGTCATATGGTAGTTCTATGTTTAACTTTTTGAGGAACTGCCAGATTGCATCCAGTCCAGTCAATTCTATTTATTTATTTATCTCTTTGGGAATGTGAGGAAGGATTCAGATTTAGGTAGCTGTCATTATCCTTCAGAACTAAAGCTGACATTTATTTATTTATTGCTTTCAGGTCTATAGCTTGGCTCTGGCTTGACTTGGCTCTGCTGGGCTCTGTATTTCTTTTTACTCCAGGACCTAGACTGAAGGAGCAGCATCTACTTAGGGCACACTCTTTTCATGGCAGAGGATAGGAACAAGAAGGTTGACTTAAACATTTAAAACTTCTGCTTATAGTATGCAACAATAAAGAACGATGATGAACCTGAGAAACATAATGTGGATAAATCTGGATGGCATTATGCCGAGTGAAATAAGTCAATCACAAAAGGACAAATACTGTATGAGACCACTATTATAAAAACTAATGAAAAAGTTTACACACGGAAAGAAACAATCTTTGATGATCATGAGGGAGGAAAGGGGCAGGGAGGGAAAAACACCAACTAGATAATAGATAAATGGTAACTTTGGTGAAGGGTAAAACATTACACAATACTTGGGAAGTCAGCACAACTTGTACAAGGGAAGATTATAGAAGATTCATAGACACATCCGAACTCCCTGAGGGACTGAGTTATTGGGCTGAGGGCTGGGGACCATGGTCTTGGGGGACATCTAGCTCAACTGGCATAACACAGTTTATCAGGAAAATGTTCTACATTCTACCTTGGTAAGCAGTGTCTGGGGTCTTAAAAAGCTTTTAAGCAGCCATCTAAGATATGTCTACTGGTCCCACCCCATCTGGAGCAAGGGAGAATGAAAAAAATCAAAGACACAAGGGAAAGGACTCTAAAGGATTACTCTAAAGGACTAATGGACCACAACTACCATGGCCTCCACCGGACTGAGTCCAGCACAACTAGATGGTGCCTGGCTACCACCACCAAATCCTCTAACAAGGATTACAATAGAGGGTTCTGGACAGAGCTGCAGAATAAAATTCAAACTCACCAAAAAAAGACCAGACTTACTGGTCTGACAGAGACTGGAGAAACCCCGAGAGAATGGCCCCCTGGATGCCCTTTTAACTTCGTACTGAAGATTCACCCTAAGTGAAAGATTAGACAGGCCTATAAAACAAACAATACCACACATAGTTCAACCATGTAACCATGTATACGAGACTAATTGGGCACACCAGTCCAGGGGCTAGGACAAGTAAGTAGGAAAGGACAGGAAAGCTGGACAAATGGAAATGGGGAACCCAAGGTTGAGAAGGGAAGAGTGTTGCCATGTTGCGGGGTTGGCAACCAATGTCACAAAACAATATGTGTATTAATTGTTTAATGAGAAACTAATTTGCTCTGTAAACATTGACCTAAAGCACAATAAAAAATAAAAAACTGCTTAGATGTGGTGTATGAATATCTACTCACATTCCACTGGTTAAGGCAAGTCAAATGACTAAATCTCCTAATAGGCCCAGGAAGAATGCTTCTCTCACACGGAAACATCGCAAAGGTGAAGAGAGGATAATTCCCTTACCTGTTGCCTTTGAGTCGATTCCAACTCATAGTGACCCTGTGGGACAGAGTAGAACTGCCCACAGGATCTCCGAGGAGCAGCTGGTAGATTCAAACTACAGATCTTTTGGTTAGCAGCTGAGCTCTTAACCACTGCGCCACCAGGGCTCTTTACAATGTTAAAAGGCATAGCAAATATTCAAGTGGGAGATTTATTTTTATCAAAATTTCCCCAATTAATTGATCACAGGACACTTCTCTTGAGGTACATCTTTAATGATTCAAGTTTTCTGGAGCACACTTGGGGAAATAACGCTCTGATCCATCTCGAGGTGTTAGCACTGACCTTAGAAAAGACATTCCTGTGAAAGGCTAGGTGAGTGGAGTACAGAGTTCTGAAACTCACGTTCCACTGAGGGAGAACCAGATGGTAAACCCTTCCCATGTCAATAAGACCAACACCCCGTTATCAATCAACACTTCTTCAGCCCTAAAGACCTGTAAAATACAATTTGGAAAATACTCCTTAAATTCTCAAGCCGCCTGATCCTGATGGACTATTGGAGATCTCTTTAGAAATCTCCCTGCCCTCTCAACCCTTTTTTTTTTCTTTCCCCTTGAATGATGTGTTGCTAAGGAATTACAGCTATCATTTGCTATGTATTCCTTCAAAACAAATAAGATTCCTTGGTTGTTTTATGTCCTTTTCTGTATGATTCTTGTCTTTCTCAGATTCCAACAGAAGTTAGGACTGGATTGTTTAACCAACTATAGTGCCTATCTTGGTCTCATGTATACAACTAATAAATTGCTTTTAATGATGATAAAAATAATTACTGACTGAGAATGTAATATGTGCCTAACAGGCCGCCTTCATTCTACAGGCTTTGGCTATATGGAAAGCAGGAAAATAAAATTCACATTAGGAACACGTATTCCTTCTTTATAGCATAGAGTGAGTGTCTCAGAACCTTGGAATTGAGACGTAGGTCATTGGGCTAAAAGGATGGACACAAGGGCATCTTCATTCTTGTGCTGAACTTGGGGGTTCAACTTGGGCAATTTATCATTTTTTAGTCTTCTCACCTGTAAGATAAGAGATGCTATACAGGGTCTTGGAGAAGTGCTGCTCATGAAGACTGAAAAGACCAGAAAAGTGTTGCAGAAGATTGGAAATGTGCCACATGGTACAATTCAAGTTGCATTCATTTTCTTTTTATCCCAAGTATGTGGTCTTTCAAGACTTTTTTGGAAGGCTCCAACCCAGCTCTGCATTCTCGAAGTTTTAACGCTCAGCTTGTTGGAGGTTCAGTACCCGGCAAGTGGGAGCCGGTACCTGGCAGCAGACAAATAGTTAAAGCTCTGGCTTGACGTTTGATAGGCTTAGTTTCTCTCCCTTGTTCTCAGGGCAGACCTTTTCCTGGAATCAAGTTCAGCTCTTAGCACCACTACAGTGTGGTGGTGGGAGATGATGGGTGCCTTTGGCAGACAAAGCAGAGAAGTGAACTGGATCTGGCTCCTTTATATATTAATAGGGCCATTTGCCGTTGTGGGATTGAAAGTATTAAGACTGAGTGGCAGTTGTTTAATATTCTAATTACATAAACTTTCTCTGTTATGGTTTCGCCATTCGACATATTAGATTTCATAATGTGATTGAATTGGTGTGGTGGAACCATGTTTATTAACTGAGACAGACACAGTTCTCCAAACATTTGTGTTACGCTGCCTGCAGTGACGGAGGAAATCCATGGAGATAGTTCGAGGTAGGCTGAGGTACATACTGGCCAGAGTCCTTTTTGTTTAAGTTTCACCAGAACATTTCTTGAAGATGAAATCCACATTTTCACTCATTTGAACATATTGTGCAATGATTGGATATGAGATGAGGGAAGACTGGCTCAAAGTAGGACTTACAGAGGTCGAAAGTTAGAGGAGTTGCTGTTTATAAAGAGATCGTCCAAGGGGGAGCCACAGAAAAGCACTTAGTCACTTAGTCTATGGGTGTAAACAAATACTAGTTAGCAGAAGCTTCAGGCTTTTTTTTTTCAGGCTTACATTTCCTCTGGAGAATAACTAAGATCTGCTCATTTCAAGCTGGGTAACTGGGTTTGGAAGCACTTTTCAGGGCAATTATGACCTAAAATGATTGCAGCATGATTTTAGCCTCTACACTTAGCTGTGATCTGAATCAAATTGCACTTCAACCAAGAAGCTTCAGCAATTTATAATTTAGTGAGATTAGGCTGGTCCTGGTCTCATCCAAAACAACAACAACAAAAGCAAACCAGTTGCCAATGAGTCAATTCCAGCTCATAGCGACCCCATGTGTATCAGAGTAGAATTGTGCTCCGTAGGGTTTTTAGTGTTCGTGATCTTTCAGAAATAGATCATAGGTCTTCCTTTCCAGGCATTTTGTGGATTCAAACCTTCAACCTTTAGGTTAGTAGCCAAGCACTGAACCATTTGTGCCACCTGGGGACTCCTGGTATCTCAAGGTGGCTTAAATTGGGTTTAAACAGATTTACACAAAACTCCAGTGCAATATTAGTATGACCAAATAAATCAGAAAGTTATCATCATTTTCATCTTCTGGGAGATTATCATTTTAAACTAGATAGTTCATCTGTGAAACTAAAAAGAACCCATTGCCGTCGAGTTGACTCCGACACATATCTACCCTGTAAAACTAAGTAGAATTGCTCCATAGAGTTTACAAGGAGCAGCTAGTGGATTCAAGCTGCTGACCTTTTGGTTAGCAGCCAAAGGCTTTAACCACTGCACCATCGGGGCTCTAGTTTGTATGCCAGCAAGGTTAAAAGTTACAAAGCAAACAGATAAGTTCTACCACTAACAAGGTTTCAATATTTTATAATTATTCATTTTTTTTAATTATAAGACTAATATAATTATTTTACAGAAAGTAGAGGAAAGGGAAAATTCACCATAACATGATACCCTGAGTTGGCTACAAATGTATTTTGGTATAATTCTTTATACTCTTTCCCCCCAGTGTAACTATTTGTTTTTAATATGTGTTTGTAATTATAATGTGGGCTCAGTTTTTTGTTTTTAATTTTTATTGTGCTTTAAAGTTTACAAATCAAGTCAGTCTCTCACACAGAAACTTATATGCACCTTGCTACATACTCCCAATTGCTCTCCCCCTAATGAGACAGCCCGCTTCCTCCCTCCACTCTCTCTTATCGTGTCCATTTTACCAGCTTCTAACCCCCTCTACCCTCTCATCTCCCCTCCAGGGAGGAGATGCCAACATAGTCTCAAGTGTCCACCTGATCCAAGAAGCTCACTCCTCACCAGCATCCCTCTCCAACCCATTGTCCAGTCTAATCCCTGTCTGAAGAGTTGGCTTTGGGAATGGTTCCCATCCTGGGCCAACAGAAGGTCTGGGGGCCATGACCACTGGGGTCCTTGTAGTCTCAGTCAGACCATTAAGCCTGGTCTTTTTACGAGAATTTGGGATCTGCATCCCACTGTTCTGCTCCCTCAGGTGTCCTCTGTTGTGTTCCCTGTCAGGGCAGTCATTGGCTGTAGCTGGGTACCATCTAGCTCTTCTGGTCTCAGGCTGATGTAGCCTCTGGTTCACGTGGCCCTTTCTGTCTCTTGGGCTTGTAATTACCTTGTGTCCTTGGTGTTCCTCATTTTCCTTTGATCCAAGTGGGTTGAGACCAATTGATGCATCTTAGATGGCCGCTTGCTAGCATTAAAGGCCCCAGACGCCTCTCTCTAAGGTGGGATGCAGTATGTTTTCTTAATAGGTTTTATTATGCCAATTGACTTAGATGTCCCCTGAAGCCATGGTCCCCAAACCCCGCCTCTGCTACGCTGGTCTTCAAAGTATTCAGTTTATTCTGGAAACTTCTTTGCTTTTGGTTTAGTCTAGTTGTGCTGACCTCACCTGTATTGTATGTTGTCTTTCCTGTCACCTAAAGTAGTTCTTATCTACTATCTAATTATTAGTGAATACCCCCTCCCGCCCTTCCTCCCTCTCCCCTCTTGTAACCATCAAAGAATATTTTCTTCTCTGTTTAAACTATTTCTTGAGTTCTTATAATAGTGGTCTTATACAATATTTGTCCTTTTGCGACTGACTAATTTCACTCAGCATAACGCCTTCTGGATTCCTCCATGTTATGAAACGTTTCACAGATTCATCACTGTTCTTTATCGATGCTTAGTATTCCATTGTGTGAATATACCATAATTTATTTATCCATTTATCCATTGATGGGCACCTTGGTTGCTTCCATCTTTTTGCTATTGTAAACAGTGCTGCAATGAACATGGGTGTCCATATATCTGTTCGTGTAAAGGCTCTTATTTCTCTAGGGTATATTCCAAGGAGTGGGATTGCTGGATTGTATGGTAGTTCTATTTCAAGCTTTTTAAGGAAGTGCCAAATTGATTTCCAAAGTGGCTGTACCATTTTAGATTCCCACCAGCAGTATTTTTTTTTTTTTTATCTCTCTATAGCCTCTCCAACATTTATTGTTTCATGTTTTTTGGATTAATGCCAGCCTTGTTGGAGTGAGATGAAATCTCATTGTAGTTTTGATTTGCATTTCTCTAATGGCTAATGATCATGAGCATTTCCTCATGTATCTGTTAGCTATCTGAATGTCTTCTTTAGTGAAGTGTCTGTTCATATCTTTTGCCCATTTTTTAATTGGGTTATTTGTCTTTTTGCAGTTGAATTTTTGCAGTATCACGTAGATTTAGAGGTCAGGTACTGGTTGGAAATGTCATAGCTAAAAACTTTTTCCCAGTCTGTAGGTAGTCTTTTTACTCTTTTGATGAAGTCTTTGGATCAGCATAGGTGTTTGATTTTTAGGAGCTCCCAGTTATCTAGTGTTTTTTTTTTCTTTTTTCTGCATTGTTAGTAATGTTTTGTATACTGTTTATGCCATGTATTAGGGCTCCTAATGTTGTCCGTTTTTTCTTCCATGATATTTATCGTTTTAATTTTATATTTAGGTCTTTGATCTATTTTGAGCTCGTTTTTGTGCATGAAGTGAGGTATGGGTCTTGGTTCATTTTTTTGCAGATGGATATCCAGTTATGCCAGCACCATTTGTTGAAAAGACTGTCTTTTCCCCATTTAACTGTTTTGAGGCCTTTGTCAAATATCATATGTGGATGGATTTATGTCTGGATTCTCAATACTATATAATGTAGGTTCAGTTTTGTAATTTGTTCTTTTCATTTAATATTGCATTAAAACATTTCCTATGTTACTATACTGTCTTCACAACCATAATTTTAAGTAGTATAATTGAAGGAAAGCATGTAATGTAGAACATTCGACTAACTTCCAATTTTAAATTAAACTAAAATCATGGGCATTTGCAGATTTATGAGTCAAAACTTCAACAATTCTCAAGCAATTCAAAAGATCCATAGAATTCAGTAATTAGTGATTTTCCTGAAGCATTTAGGGGAATTTGAATTACTAGATTAGGGCCTAGAAGCCAGCCAGCTAGTCCATGATTTGATCACCCAATTTCAGGATATTAACATAGTTTATCTATTTTCTATTTGCTCCATATATATGCCTTTTATGGGGAAAATTATTGTGTTAGTTAGTTTTTGCTGCATAACAAACCATCTCAAAAACAGAAGCTTAAAACAACGCGCATTTGTAATTTAGCTCATGACTTGCTGGGTTGGCTAGAATGGTTGGGACAATCCTGGCCTCGGCTGACACGGCTGGACTGGATGGTGGAGGAAGGGCTCGAGCACATACCTGGTGGCCAGCAGACTGTTGGCCAGTGTTCTTTGGGTTTTTTTAGCAAGTGACCTCTTTTGCAGACTAGATTTGTCTTATTTACATGGTGGCCGCATGGTTCCAAATGCAGAAAGAGAGGTCAAGCCTCACATGCACGCATTTCTCAAGGTACTTGCATCAATTTGCTAACGTCTGATATTGTTGTGTGTCACTGAGTAGATTCCAACAGAGAGTAAGCCCATATGACAGAGTAGAACTGTCCCATAGGGCTTTCCTGGCTGTAAACCTCACGGAAACAGATCACCAGGCCTTTCTTTCAAGGTGCTATCGAGTGGGTTCGAACTGCCAACCTTTCGATTACCAGTCAAGTGCTTAACTATTGCATCACCAGGGCTCCTTAATGTCCTTAAAGCCAGAGGAAATCATATGGCTAAGCCCAGATCAAGGGATAGAAAAATAGACTCTACCTCTTGATGGGAAGAGCGGCAATATCACTTTGCCAAGGGACATGCATACAGGAGTAGAAACAATTATTGTAGCCATTTCTGCAAAGAATCTAACACTATTACACACTATACTCATATGTTCAAACTTAGAATCTGCAGAAGTGTCTGGCAGGATTCCCCCAGAAATTCATGAGCCTACTGTATTATAAATTATACTTCAATGAACTTCTTTGTGTACATCATTTTAAAAAATATATTGAGTTATTTAGTTATAGTAGATTCCCAAAAGAGGATTACAGGGGCAAATGAGAACGAGCATTTTTACGGCTGCTAACCAAAAGGTGAACAGTTCGAATTCACCAGCTGCTTCTTGGAAACTCTATGGAGCAGTTCTACTCTGTCCTATAGGGTCACTATGAGTCAGAATCAGGTTTGGTTTGGTTAATACTTATTTCAAACTTGCTTTCCACAATGTTGTGCTGAACCACGTGCCCTCAGCAATGCATGTCTGATTAAGTTGGTGGTTGCCTGCTTTAGTTAGCATTGGATGTTATCACTAACCAAGTTTGCTAGTGAAAAGTTTCAAAAATGATACCTTATTTCTAGGGGTGGATCGAAGTTTTGCAGGGCCTTAAGCTTATACAATTTTGGGGCATTCTTTGAAAAAAAATATAAAATTATGAATACGAAATTCCTAGGTCCTCTCCCAGGGCCTTGGAAGGGGGAAGTGGTAGGGTCTGAAGTTTAAACTTCCTTAGCCATAGAGTTAACCTGCCTCTACTCAATGTTGTTTTTTTGCTATGTATTTTTTAATTCATAATCATAATTAAAAAAGAAAAAAAACATTGCCATTGAGTTGATTATGACTCATAGTGAGCCCATGACTGTCAGAGTAGAACTGTTTCATAGGGTTTCCCAGGCTATAGTATTTACAGAAGCAGATTGCCAAATCTTTCTTCCATGCAGCAGCTGGTGGGTTCGAACTGCCGGCCTTTTGGTTAGCAGCCAAGCGCTAAAACTTACAGGAAAATAGAAGAAAAAAAAAAAAACTGTCATATAAGTAATTGATGGAAGTTAAAGA
Organism: Elephas maximus indicus; assembly: GCF_024166365.1. Classification (NCBI taxonomy): domain Eukaryota; kingdom Metazoa; phylum Chordata; class Mammalia; order Proboscidea; family Elephantidae; genus Elephas; species Elephas maximus. The sequence goes on from NC_064826.1 coordinate 86,939,294, forward strand.
ATACCATCCATCTTAGTCATCTAGTGCTGCTATAACAGAAATACCACAAGTGAATGACTTTAACAAAGGGAAGCTTATTCTCTCACAGTCCAGTAGGCTAGAAGTCCAGATTCAGGGTGCTGGTTCCAAGGCAAGTCTTTCTTTCTCTGTTGGCTCTGGAGGAAGGTCCTTGTCATCAATCTTCAGTTGGTCTGGGAGCATCTCAGCGCAGGAACCTCAGGTCCAAAGGACGCACTCTGCTCCCAGTGCTGCTTTCTTGGTGATATGAGGTCCCCATGTCTCCCTGCTCACTTCTCTCTCTTATAACTCAAAAGAGATTGGCTTAAGACACTAATCTTGTAGATCTCATCAGTATTAGCTGCCACTAATCCATCTCATCACATCATAGTGATAGGATTTACAACACACAGGGAAATCACACCAAGATGACAAAATGGTAGACAATCATACAATACTGGGAATCATGACCTAGCCAGGTTTACAGATATTTTGGGGGGACACAGTTCAACCATGACACTATTTAAAACGGATAGACCAGAGAAAAAAAGGTTAAATTGGAAAAAAAGAAAGTAAGGGCTTTATAAGATGTTACAAAGGTAACTACTAGAACAAAACATATATTCCTTCCTAAACACCAAAAGAATTTTTAAAAAATTAATACAGAAAACACACCAAGTAGAGAAAGAAACACAGTAAATATAACACACACAGGATTTATTTTTAAAAAAATAAGAATATGACAGAGTTGAGACTAAACATGCCAGTAACGTCAGTCATATTAGTAAGTGGGAATGAAAGTAAATTGCCTATTAAAAAGATTTTTACATTGGTTCATAAAGCAAAACGCGACAATCTATGCTGTATACTAAAGAACACAGTGATTCAAACAGGTTAAAAATAAAAGGATTTGCAAAGACATGCCAGAAAAATGGAAACGATAAATTCAGAAGGATTGTGATTCTCATATCAATGTAAAATTTAGACCACCCCAAAAAGGCATTAAAACAAACAAGTAAGGATACTTTATAAAAATAAAAGTGACAATTTCACAAAGATGGAAAAAAACTAAAACAATACAAAAAAAGGAACAAATGAACTCTAGTATAGTGCAAACACATAACATAGCCATACAGACATAAGACAGGGGAAAAAGAACTAATGTAAGTGATACATGGACTGAAATTTTTTCCCATAAACTCTTAGTCTAGGGGGGAAAAGGACTGCAAAGAAATCCTGACTTCTCAGTAAGTTTGTCTTTTATATGTGGTATGAATGTAGCAATTCAGAACATATCTCACGTGCATGATACCAGAAACAAACAAACCAGTTGCCTTTGAGTAAATTTCGACTCATGGTGACTGTGTGTGTTGCACAGTAGGGTGTGTGCTGCTCTATAGGGTTTTCAAGGCTGTGACCTTTCTTCAGAGGTGCTTCTGGGTGGATTCAAACAACCTTTCAGTTATTAGCTGAGTGCTTAACTGTTCGCTCCACTCAGGGACTCTTTACGTACACTATAGAATTGATCAAATGAGTAAATGTTCTGATATTGTTGGGAGTCAGGGCTCTAACTGCAAAGAAAAGAAATACAAATATGAATGGGGAAAGCAAGGAAGAAC